>NC_021162.2:16183508-16220597 GCF_000331145.2 Cicer arietinum | reverse complement strand
CATATACATACATATACAAGTAAATCTACTCCTACATGCTTTTATTGTGGTCAAAATGGCCACACACATAATGCTTGTCATTTTAATAAATTTGGTGTTCCAAATAGACATTATGTGTGGGTCAAGAAAGGTACTAATACAAGGTATTGATTCTTTGTAAGTCACTTATCTTCAACATCTAAAATCTTCACTTAATATGTTGATAAAATTGACTTTTTAAATGTTTATGTGTTCTATAAATATGAATATGTGCTTTACATGTTGTCTTTCTAGTGAAAATTTCGTTTAAAACAAAAAAACAAAAATTTTAATATCATAGCCGAATACACATTGTATGTATTCGAATACATGTCTCTAGAAAATCATGTATTTGAATACAAAACGTGTGTAGTCTAAAACAGATTCGCAATTTTCCCTATATATGGTTGGTATTTTTTTTGTTGTTTTTCCTTCTTTTTGATCATGTCAAAAGGGGGAGAAAATTGGTATGTTGTTGTTGTTAAAAACTTTTGTAGGTCTTCAAAATGTTTAAAACATGATGGCATGAACTCAAGCTCAAAGGGAGAGTAAACATGTATTACAAGGGAGAAAGATTAAAACGATCAAACACTTTGAAGTCTCAACAACAACAAGGTTTTTTCATTATCAAAAAGGGGGAGAATGTAAAATACATGTTTTTGATGAAGACAAAGACCAAGGAAAGTGATCAAGTTGCAAGCTCAAAAAGAAGTCAAACATCAAAGACAACAATGGTCAAATATGCTAGAAGTTTTATAATGTAAAGGTACATGATGCAATCTAATGTTCGTATATATCAAATGCACATGAGAACCTTTCAATTTAGCATAAGCATCAAAAGGATTTTCAAAAAGTAAAAATATATTAATAATGTTTGAAAATAATATTTTTGGCAAAATACAATGTTGTATTCGAATACAACATGTTGTAGTCGAATACAGACAAGTCAGTAGCTAAAACTGAACATCTTCAAACATCTGTATTCGAATACAAGAATATGTATTCGAATACAAGCTTGAAAATTCAAATAAAACTGAACATTAAAAGGATGTGTATTCGACTACACAAAAGCTGTAGTCGAATACACCTAGAAAAAATGCAATTTTTCAATTCTGAAATGGTTCCGGATCATTGCATTTCTTCATCAAACCTCTTGGATCAATGGCCACGAATCTGAAGAGATGTTTATGGAGTATAAATACACCATAACTTCAAATCAAACATCACCAATCCTACAACCAAACCTTGAACAAACTTTGAAAAAACTTTCTAAAATGTTTTGATTTATTCAAAGTTTGACTTTTATATTTCAAGTACAGATTTTACATTTTCATATCATTGAGAAAAGTTCTCTAGTGTACTTGAAATTATATTGGATTGTTATCATTGTACATCACCTATTATATCATATTGATCTAAGTCAAAATCAATATTGCTAAACCATTCAAGTGTTGTAAATTGAAGAAAGTGGTGTACTTTCTTCAAGTGTTGTAAATTAAGGAAAGTGGTGTTCTTTCTTCATGTTTTGTAAACTAAGATAGTGGTGTGCTATCTTAGAGTGATTGTTAGGAGTTTGTAACAAAGGTCCTAGGGTGGGACTTGTACTTATTCTAACAATAGTGGAAAATCTCTTGTGGTGTGCAAGAGGATTGGATGTACCTTTGGTTATAAGGGGAACCAGGATAATATCTTTGTGTTCTTTATTTTTCTGCTATTTATCTTTTCCATACACTATTTTAAATCAGAAAAATCAAACACTAAATCTCTAAAAACAAGAAAAATCAAACACCTAATTCACCCCCACTCTTAGGCACACTTATGTACTTAAAATCTGGACTTTTCAAACGATTATTGTACCACCCTTAATTAATTGATCGAAATCAGTATTTTTGGACCAGACGATGGCTACTGTTGAAAATCTGACGCGGAACCCGAAACACAAATATAAATTTAGGAAAAGAATGCTACAAGGGTCTCTCGAAACCAGACAAAAATGAACCGAAATTCGTATTTTCGTACCTGACGATGGCTAGTGTTTTAAATCACAGGCGGAACCCGAAACACAATTATAAATTTAGGAGAAGAATGCTATAAGGGTCTCTGGGTCCTCGATTTCATAATGACTTTGCAAGCAATTTTCGTACCACCCGACCAAAATGGACCAGAATCTGTATTTTCGGGCCAGACGATGCCTAGTGTTTGAAATCTAACACGGAACCTGAAAAAAAATTATAAAGTTAGGGGAAGAATGATATAAGGGTCTCCCGATCCTCGATTTCATTTGGACTTTTCCGGCGATTTTTGTTCCAATCGACAAAAATGGACCGAAATCCTTATTTTTGGACTGGACATTGGCTAGTGTTTGAAATTTGACGCTGAACCTGAAACAAAGTTATTGATTTAGAGGAAGAAAGCTATAAGGATCTTCGGGTCCTCGATTTCTTGTGGACTTTTCTGGTGATTTTCGTACCACCCGCAGAAAATAGACCGAAATCCGAATTTTTGGACCAGACGATGGCTAGTGTTTGAAATATGACGCCGAAATTGAAACACAATTATAAATTTAGCAGAAGAATTCTATAAGGGTCTCCCGCTCCTCGATTTCATCTAGACTTTTTGGTTAATTTTCGTACCACCCGACAAAAATGGATCGAAATCTGTCTTTTCGAAACAGACGATGGCTAGTGTTTGAATTCTGATGCGGAACCCGAAACATAGTTATAAATTTAGGAGTAGAATGCTATAAGGATCCCCTTGTCCTCAATTTCATCTAAACATTTTGGGCGATTTTCGTACCACCATACAAAAATGGACCGAAATCCATCTTTTCGGACCAGACGATGGCTAGTGTTTGAAATCTGATGCAGAACCTGAAACAAATTTATAAATTTAGGAGAAGAATGTTTTCAGGGTCTCTCGGTCCTCGATTTCGGGTTTTGGTTTTCAGAATTTGATTTAGGGTTAACGGTTTAAGGTATATGGTTTAGGTTTAGGATTTAGTGTTTTGGGTTTTGGGTTTAAGGTTTAAGTATCTAGGTTTAAGTTTGGGTAAAAACATATAATAAAATATAGTTGTCAAATAAAATAATAATCACATATTTATTTGACAACTAAACTTTGTTATACATTATTTTTAATTTTGTTATTAAGTACAAATACAAAACGAAGATAATAATAATTTTTAATAAAATAGAGTTGTCTAATAAATATGTAATTATTACTTTATTTGACAATTCTATTTTAATATATGTTATTATCATCTTCATTTTATAGTTTTGCTTCATAAGAAATATAATAATAACATATAATAAAATTAAATTGTCAAATAAAGTAATAATTACATCTTTATTTGACAAATCTATTTTATTAGGACCATACGATGGCTAGTGTTTGAAATCTAACGTAGAACCAGAAACAAAGTTATAAATTTAGGAAAACAATGCTATAAGGGTTACTTTGTCCTTGATTTCATCTGGACTTTTCAGGAGATTTTCGTACTATTCGACAAAAATGGATCGAAATCCGTATTTTCGGACTTGACGATTGCTAGTATTTGAAATCTGACGCGGAACCTGAAACACAGTTAAAAATTTAGGAGAAGAATGCTGTAAAGGTCTATCGGTCATCGATTTCGGGTTTAGGGTTATGAATTCAAGGTTAAGAGTTTATGATTTAGTTTTTGAGGTTTAGGGTTAAAGGTTTAAATTAGGTTTATGTTTATGATTTAGGGTTTAGGGTTTATGGTTTAAGTTTCGGGGTTAACTTCATTGCGAAGTATAAATATAAAACGAAGATAATAATAACATATAATAAAATAAAATTTTCAAATAAATATTAATTATTACTTTATTTGAAAATAATAATTTATTATATATTATTATTATCTTCATTATGGAAAACAAATACAAAACGAAGATAAAAATTACATATAATAAAATAAAGTTGTCAAATAAATATGTAATTATTACTATATTTGACAACTCTATTTTATTATAAGTTATTATTATCTTCATTAATAGTACAACAAAATAACGAATGTAATAATAACCTATTATAAAACAGAGTTGTCAAATAAAATAATAATTACATATTTATTTGACAACTCAATTTTGTTATATGTTATTATTATTTTCGTTATTAAGTAACACTACAAAATAAATATAATAATAATATTTAATAAAATAGAGTTGTCTAATAAATAAAAAATTATTACTTTGTTTGAAAACTCTATTTTAATGTATGTTATCATTAACTTCGTTTTATAGTTTAATTTCATAACAAAGATAATACTAACATATAACAAAATATAGTTGTCAAATAAAGTAATAATTACATATTTATTTGACAACTCTATTTAATTAGTACCTCACGATGGCTAGTGTTTGAAATCTGACGTGGAACCTGAAATCAAGTTATAAACTTAGGAAAAGAATGCTATAAGAGTCTCACGTACCTCGATTTAATCTAACTTTTCATGCGATTTTCATACTTCCCGACAAAAAGAGACCGAAATCCGTATTTTCGAACAAGACAATGGCTGGTGTTTGAAGTTTGACACGTAACCCAAAACACATTTATAAATTTAGGAGAAGAATACTATAAGGGTCTCCTGGTCCTCGATTTCATATAGACTTTTTGGGCGATGTTCGAACTACTTGACAAAAATGGACCGAAATCCTTATTTTCGGACCAGACGATGGCTAGTGTTTGAAATCTAACGCGGAACATGAAACACAATTATAAATGTAGGAGAAGAATGCTATAGGAGTCTCCCAGTCTTCGATTTCATCTAGACTTTTCGGGCGATTTTCGTACCACACCAACAAAAATGGACCGAAATCCGTATTTTTAGACCCGACGATGGCTGGTGTTTTAAATATGACATGGAAACTGAAACACAATTATAAATTTATGAGAATAATTCTATAAGGGGTTCCCGGTCCTCGATTTCATCTAGACTTTTCGTGCGATTTTCGTAACACCCGACAAAAAAGAACTAAAATCCGTATTTTTGGACCAAACGATGGCTAGTGTTTGAAATCTGAAGTGGAACCCGAAAAACATTTATATATTTAGGAGAACAATTATATAAAGGTCTAGAGGTCCTTGATTTCATCTAGACTTTTCAGGGCTATTTTCTTACCACCCGACCAAAATGGACCAAATCCGTATTTTCGGACCAGACGATGGCTAGTGTTTGAAATCGGATGTGGAACCTGAAACACATTTATAAATTTAGGAGAAGAATTCTATATGGGTTTCCCGGTCATCGATTTCATTTGGGATTTTCGTACAACCCGACAAAAATGGACCGAAATCCGTATTTTCATTTGGACTTTTCAGGCGAATTCTGTACCACCCTACAAAAATGGACTAAAATCCGTATTTTCGGACCAGACGATGGCTAGTGTTTGAAATTTGACGCGGAACCCGAAACACAATTATAAAGTTAGGAAAAGAATTCTGTAAGGGTTTCAGGGTCCTCGACAAAAATGGACCGAAATCCGTATTTTCGGACCAGACGATGGCTAGTGTTTCGGGTTTATAATGGTGTTTCGGGTTACACGTTAGATTTAGGAGAAGAATGGTATATGGGACTCCCAGTACTCGATTTCATCTCCACTTTTCGGGCGATTAACGTCCCACTTGTAAAAAATGGACTGAAATCAGTGTTTTCGGACCAGAAGATGGCAAGTGTTTGAAGTCTGATGCAGAACCTAAAACACATTTATAAATTTAGGAGAAGAATGCTATAAGGGTTTCCCAGTCTTCGATTTTATCTGGACGTTTCGGTATATTTTCGTACAACCCAACAAAAATGGACCGAAATTTGTAATTTCGAACAACAATGTGGCTAGTGTTTGAAATCTGACAAGGAACCCGAAACAAAGTTATAAATTTAGGAGAAGAATGGAGTAAGGGTCTTCAGGTCCTCGATTTCGTTTGGACTTTTCAGGCGATTTTCGAACCACCCGACAAAAATGGACCAAAATTCATATTTTCGGATTTGACGATGGCTAGTGTTTGAAATCTGACTCTGAACCTTAAACACAATTATAAAGTTAGGAAAAGAATGCTATAAGGGTTTCCGGAACCCCGATTAAATCTGGTCTTTTGGTTGTTTTTGTACCATTCGACAAAAATGGACCGAAATCTGTATTTTCGCACCAGAAGATGGCTAGTGTTTGAAATCTGACACGGTACCCGAAACACTTTTTTTAAATTTAGGAGAAGAATGGTATAAGGGTCTCCCAGTACTCGATTTCATCTCGACTTTTCAAGCGATTATCGTACAACTCGTAAAAACTGGACCGAAATCAATTTTTTCGAACAAACGATGGCTAGTGTTGGAAATCTGATGCGGAATCCAAAGCATAGTTATAAATTTAGGAGATAAATGCTACAAGGGTCTCCTGATCCTCCAATTCATCTAGACTTTTCGCGCTATTTTTGTTCCACTCGACAATGGATCGAAATCCGTATTTTCATTTGGAATTTTCTAGTGATTTTCTAACCACCTGACAAAAATGAACCGAAATTCGTATTTTCATACCAAACGTCGACTAGTGTTTGAAATCTGACACGTAACCCAAAACACGATTTTAATTTTAAAAGAAGAATGCCATAAAGATCTCCCTGATCTCGATTTCATCTAGACTTTTCAGGCGATTTTCATACCACCTGACAAAAACGAATCGGAATCTATATTTTCGGACCAGACGATGGCTAGTGTTTGAAATCTGAGGCATAACTCGTAACACAATTATAAAGTTAGGAAAATACTGCTACTAGGGTTTCCGGGTCCTCGATTTAATCTAGATTTTTCAGGTGATTTTCGTTGCACTCGACAAAAATGAACCAGAATCTGTATTTTCGGACCTGACGATGGCTAGTGTTTGAAATCTGACACGGAAACCGAAGCACGGTTATAAATTTAGGAGGAGAATGTTATATGGGTCTCCTGATCCTCAATTTCATCTGGACTATTTTTGGACCAGACTATGGCTAGTGTTTGAATTCTGAAGTGGAACTTGAAACACAGTTATAAATTTAGGAGAAGAATGATATAAGGGTTTTCGGGTCCTCGATTTAATCTAGAATTTCGGGCGATTTTCATACCACCCGATAAAAATGGAATGAAATCTGAATTTTTGGACCACACGATGGCTAGTGTTTGAAATATGACGCGGAAACCGAAACACAATTATAAATTCAGGAGACGAATTTTATAAGGGTCTCTTGGTTCTCGATTTCATCTGGAATTTTTGGACGATTTTCGTACCACCTAACAAAAATGGACCAAAATCCGTATTTTCGGACCACACGATGGCTAGTGTTTGAAATCTGATGCGGAACCCGGAACACTGTTATAAATTTAGGAGAAGAACGTTATAAGGGTCACCTGATCATTGATTTCGGGTTTAGGGTTCTAGACTCAAGGTTATAAGTTTATGGTTTAGATTTTAAGCGTTATGGTTCAAGGTTTAAAAATTAGAGTTTAGGTTTAGGGTTTAGGTTTTGGATTTAGGGTTTTGGGTTTAAGTTTCGGGGTTAACTTCTTTGCCAAGTATAACTATAAAACGAAGATAATAATAACATATAATAAAATAAAGTTGTCTAATAAAGACGTAGTTATCACTTTATTTGAAAATAATATATTATTATTATCTTTATGAAAAAAAAAACCCCAAACCCCAAACCCTAAACATATAATAAAATAGGGTTGTCAAATAAATATTAAATTATTACTTTATTTGATATCTTTATTTTATTATAAGTTATTATTATCTTCGTTATGAAGTACAACTACATAACGAAGATAATAATAACATATAATAAAATGGAGTAGTCAAATAAAGTAATAATTACATATTTATTTGACAAGTCAATTTTGTTATGTGTTGTTATTATTTTCGTTAAGTACAACTACAAAACGAAGATAATAATAACATTTAATAAAATAGAGTTGTCTAATAAATATGTAATTATTATTTTATTTGACAACTCTATTTTAATATATGTTATTATCATATTCGTTTTATAGTTTTACTTCATAACGAAGACAAAAATAACATATTATATATAAGAGTTGTCAAATAAAGTTATAATTACATCTTCAACAATACATATTTTATAAATTTAGGAGGAAAATGCTATAAAGGTCTTCAGGTCCTCGATTTCATCTGGAATTTTCTGGTGATTTTCGTACCACTTGACAAAAATGAACCGAAATTCGTATTTTCATACCAAACGATGGCTAGTGCTTGAAATTCGACGCGGAACCCGAAACACAATTATAATTTTAGAAGAAGAATGCCTTAAAGATCTCCCGGACCTCGATTTCGTCAAGACTTTTCGGGCGATTTTCATACCACCTGCAAAAATGGACCGAAATCTGTATTTTCGGACCAGACGATGGCTAGTGTTTGATATCTAACGCGGAACCTGAAACACAATTATAAAGTTATGAAATGAATGCTATAAGGGTTTTCGAGTCCTCGATTTAATTTGTACCAGTCGACAAAAATGGACTGATATCCGTAATTTCTGACCACACGATGGTTTGTGTTTGAAATCTGACGCAAAATGCAAAATACAGTTATAAATTTAGGAGAAAAATGCTATTAGGGTCTTCAGGTCCTTGATTTCATCTGGTATTTTCTAGTGATTTTTGTACTACCCGACAAAAATGAACCGAAATTTGTATTTTCATACAAAACAATGGCTAGTTTTTGAAATCTCATGTGTTACCTGAATCACGTTTATAAATTTAGGAGAAGAATTTTATAAGGGTCTCTTGATCCTCGATTTCATCGTGATATTTCGGGCGATTTTCGTACACCCGACAAAAATGAACCGATTTCCGTATTTTTGGACCCGGCAATTGCTAGTCTTTGAAATATGATCCCAAACACGAAACACAATTATAAATTTAAGAGAAGAATGCTATAAGGGTCTCCAGGTCCTCGATTTCATTTGGACTTTTTAGGTGATTTTCGTACATCCCACCAAAAATGGACCAAAATCCATATTTTTGGACCAAATGATGGCTAGTGTTTGAAATCTGACACAGAACCCGAAAAACAGTTATAAATTTAGGAGAAGAATGCTATAAGAGTTTCCAGGTCCTCGATTTCGTCTACTACATTTTGGGTGATTTTCATTCCACCTTGCAAAAATGGACTAAAATCCTTATTATTGGATAAGACGATGGTCAGTTTTTGAAATCTAACGCATAACCCTAAACACAATTATAAATTTAGGAGAAGAATGTTATAAGGGTCTCCTGGTCCCCGATTTCATCTAGACTTTTCGGGCGATATTCGTACTATCCAACAAAAATAAGTCGAAATTCGTATTTTCGAACTAGGCGATTGCTAGGTGTTTGAAATTTGACACGGTACCCAAATAACAGTTATAAGTTTAGGAGAAAAATGCAATAAGGGTTTCCTGGTCTACGAGTTAATTTGGACTTTTCGGGCGATTTTCGTACCACTCGACAAAAATGGACCGAAATCCTTATTTTCAGACCACGCGATGGCTAATGTTTAAAATCTGACGCATAACTTGAAACACATTTTTAATTTAGGAAAATAATGCTATAAGAATATCCAGATCTTCGATTTCATTTGGACTTTTCGAGCGATTTTCGTATCATCCAACAAAAATGAACCGAAATCCGTATTTTCAGACCTGACGATTGCTAGTGTTTGAAATATGACCCAAAACACGAAACACAGTTATAACTTAGGAGAAGAATGCTATAAGGGTCTTCTGGTGCTCGATTTCATATAGGACTTTTGGAGCAAATTTCGTACCACCCGACAAGTATCGAAATCCGTATTTTCAGAACATATGATGGCTAGTATTTGAAATCTGACACAGAACATGAAACACAATTATAACTTTAGGACCAGATGATAGCTAGTGTTTGAAATCAGACGCGGAACCCAAAACATAGTTATAAATTTAGGAGAAGAATGCTATAATGGTCTCACGGTCCTTGATTTCATGTGGACTTTTTGGGTAATTTTTGTACCACTCGACAAAAATGGACCGAAATTAGTAATTTTCAGACCAGACGATGACTAGTGTTTGACATATCACGCATAACCTAAAACACAATTAAAAAATTTAGTAGAAGAATGCTATAAAGGTCTATCGATCCTCGATTTTATCTCGATGTTTCAGGCGATTTTCATACCACCCTACAAAAATGGACTAAAATCCGTTTTTTTTTACCAAACGATGGCTAGTTTTTGAAATCTGGCGCATAACCTGAAACACAGTTATAAAGTTAGGAAAAGAATGCTATAAGGGTTTCTGGGTCCTCGATTTCATCTAGACTTTTCCGGTGATTTTCGTACCAGACGATGGCTAGTGTTTGAAATCTGACACAGAACCAGAAAAATAGTTATAAATTTAGGAGAAGCATGCTATAAGGGTCTCCCGATTCTTGATTTCATCTGAATATTTCATAGGATTTTCGCACCACCTGACAAAAATTGACCGAAATTCGTATTTTTGGACCAAACGATGGCTAGTGTTTGAAATCTGATGCAGAACCCTAAACACGATTATAAATTTAGGAGAAGAATGCTATAAGGGTCTCTTGGTCCCCTATTTCATCAGACTTTTTGGGGGATATTCGTAACAACTGAAAAAATGAATTCAAAACCGTATTTTCGGACCAGACGATGGCTAGTGTTTGAAATGTGATGCGGAACTTGAAACACATTTATAAATTTAGGAGAAGAATGCTATAAGGGTCTCCCTATCCTTGATTTTTGATTTAGGGTTCTGGATTCAAGGTTAAGAGTTTAGGGTTTAGGGTTTAAGGTTTAGGTCACTATTTAAGGTTGAGGGTTTAGGTTTAGGATTTAGGGCGTAGGATTTTGGGTTTATGTTTCGGGGTTATCTTCATTAAGAAGTATAACTATAAAACAAAGATTTTAATAATATATAATACATAAAAGTTGTCAAATAAAGATGTAATTATTACTTTATTTGAAAATAATATTTTATAATATGTTATTGTCATCTTCATTATGAAAAACAAATACAAAACAAAGATAATAATAACATATAATAAAATAGACTTGTCAAATAAAATAATAATTACATATTTATTTGACAACTCAATTTTGTTATATGTTATTATTATTACTTTTGTTATTAAGTACAACCACAAAATGAAGATAATAATAACATTTAATAAAATAGAGTGGTGTAATAGATATGTAATTATTACTTTATTTGACAACTCTATTTTAATATATGTTATTACTATCTTCGTTTTATAGTTTTACTTCATAACGAAGATAATAATAACATATAATAAAATAGAGTTGTCAAATAAAGTAAAAATTACATCTTTATTTTACAACTCTATTTTATTAGGAACAAATGATGGATAGTGTTTGAAATCAGACACGGAACTTGAAACAAAGTTATAAATTTAGGAAAAGAATGCTAGAAGGGTCTCCCGGTCCACGATTTCATACGGATTTTTCTGCCGAGTTTTGTATCACCAGCCAAAAAGGACCAAAATCCGTATTTTTGGACCATTCGATGGCAAGTGTTTGAAATTTGACTAGGAAACCGATACACATTTAAAAATTTAGGAGAAGAGTGCTATAAGGGTCTCATAGTCCTCGATTGCATTTGGACTTTTCTAGCGACTTTCCTACTACCCGACAAAAATAGACCGAAATCCGTATTTTCGGACTAGACGATGGCTAGTGTTTCAAATCTGACATGGAACCCGAAACATAATTTTAAATTTAGGAAATGAATGCTATAAGGGTCTCACGGTCCTCAGTTTCATATGGGCTTTTCGGGGGATTTTCGTGTCACTTGACAAAAATTGACCGAAATAAGTAATTTTGGACTAGACGATAGCTAGTGTTTGAATCAGACACAGAACCCAAAACAAAATTATAAATTTAGGAAAAGAATGCTATAACGGTCTCCAGGTCCTAGTATTCCTCTGGACTTTTCTAGCGATTTTCGTACCACCGACAAAAATGGACCCAAATCCAATTTTTAAACATGACGATGCCTAGTGTTTGAAATCTAACACGGAACCCGAAACCTAATTATAAATTTAGGAGAAGAATGCTATAAGGGTCTCCCGGTCCACGATTTCGTCAAGACTTTTTAGGAGAAATTCGTAAAACCCAACAAATATTGACCGAAATCCGTATTTTTGGACCAAACGACGGCTAATGTTTGAAATATGACGCGGAACCCAAAACATAGTTATAAATTTAAGAATATAATTCTCTAAGGGTCTCCCGGTCCTCGATTTTATCTGGACTTTTCTGGAGATTAACGAACCACCTGACAAAAATGGATTGAAATCCGTATTTTTGGACCAAACGATGGCTAGTGTTTGAAATCTGACGTAGAACCTTAAACACAATTATAAATTTAGGAAAAGAATGCTATAAGGGTATCTGGGTCCTCGATTTCATCTAGACTTTTCGAGTCATTTTCATACCACCCAACAAAAATGGACCGAAATCCCTATTTTTGGACCAAACGGAAGCTAGTGTTTGAAATCTGATGCATAACCCGAAATATAATTACAAATTTAGTAGGAGAATGCTATAAGGGTCTCTTGATCCTTGATTTCATTTAGACGTTTCGGGCAATTTTCATACCACTTGGCAAAAATGGTCTGAAATCCATATTTTCATACTAGAACATGGCTAGTGTTTGAAATCTGACACAGAATCCGAGACACAGTTATGAATATAGGAGAAGAATGGTATAAGGGTGTGACATGGCTAGTGTAGTAAATCTAACGTGGAACCCGAAACTCAGTTATAAATTTAGGAGAAGAATGCTACTAGGGACTCTCGGTCCCTAATTTCATCTGGACTTTTCGGGCGACTTTCCTACCACTAGACAAAAATGGACCGAAATCCGTATATTCGGACCAAACGATGGCTTGTGTTTAAAATCTGACGTGGAACCCAAAACAGAGTTATAAATTTAGGAGGAGAATGCCATAAGGGTCTCCTGGTCCTCGATTTCATCTGGACTTTTCGGGAGATTTTTGTACCACTAGACATAAATGGACCAAATCTATATTTTTGGACCAGACGATTGCTTGTGTTTGAAATCTGACTGCGATCCTGAAACACAATTAAAATATTTAGCAGAAGAATGCAATAAGGGTCTCCCAATCCACGATTTCATTTGGACTTTTCATGCGATTTTCGTACTACCCTACAAAAATGGATCGAAATCTGTATTTTCATACCAAATGATTGCTAGTGTATGAAATCTAACCCAAATCACAATTATGAATTTAGGAGAAGAATTCTAGAAGGGTCTCCCAGTCCTCAATTGCATTTGGACTTTTCGGGCGATTTGTCGTACGACCTGACAAAAATGGACCGAAATCCGTATTTTTGGACTAGACGATGGCTAGTGTTTGAAATCTGATGCGGAACCCAAGACATAGTTATTAATTTAGGAGAAGAATGCAATAATGGTCTCTCGGTCATTATTTTGTTTGGACTTTTCAGACGATTTCCGTACCACCCGAAAAAATGGACAGAAATCCGTAATTTTGAACAAAACGATGGCTAGTACTTGAAATCTGACACGGAATCCGGAACACAATTATAAATATAGGAAAACAATGCTATAGGGGTCTCCCGGTCCTCTATTTTATCTAGACTTTTCGGGCGATATTCTTACACCCGACAAAAATGTACCGAAATCCATATTTTCGGACAAAATGATGGCTAGCGTTTGAAATTTGACGCGAAACATTGAACACAATTGTAAATTTAGCAGAAGAATTCTATAAGCGTCTCCTGTTCCTCGATTTCATCTAGACAATTAGCGCGATTTTCGTACCATCCGACCAAAATGGACCGAAATCTGTATTTTTTGACCCGACAAAGGCTAGTGTTTGAAATCTGATACGAAACCCAAAACACAATTATAAATTTAGGAGAAGAATTCTATAAGGGTCTCCCGATCCTCGATTACATCTAGACTTTTGTGATGATTTTCGTAACACTTGACAAAAATGGACTGAAATTCGTATTTTGAGACTAGACAATGGTTTGTTTTTGAAATCTAACGCCGTACCTGAAACACAATTATAAATTAAGGAATAGATTGCTATAAGGGTCTCTGGGTCGTCGATTTTTTATAGACTTTTAGGGTGATTTTCGTACGACTCGACAAAAATGGACGGAAATCCGTATTTTTGAACCAGACGATGGCTTGTGTTTGAAAACTGAAACACAATTATAAATTTAGCTATAAGGTTCTCCCAATCCTCAATTTTATCCGGACTTTTCAGGCGATTTTCGTATCACCGGACAAAAATGGAGCGAAATTCATGTGTTCGGACCAGACGATGGCTAATGTTTGAAATCTGACCCAAAACACAATTATAAGTTTAGGAGAAGAACGCTAAAATTGTCTCCTAGTCCTTGTTTTCATCTGGACTTTTTCGGCAACTTTCTTACCACCCAACAAAAATAGACTAAAATCCGTAACATATAATAAAATAGAGATGTACAATAAATATGTAATTATTACTTTATTTGACAACTCTATTTTATTATATGTTATTATTATCTTTGTTTTATAGTTTTAATTCATAACGAATATAATAATAACATATAATAAAATAGAGTTGTCAAATAAAGTAATAATTATATCTTTATTTGACAACTGAATTTTATTAGGGTTTAGTGTATTTAGGTTTTTAGGATTTAGAAAATCATGTATAGGGTTTAAGAAATCACGTTTAGGGATTAGGGTTTAGGTTTTAGTGTTTAGGATTTAAGGTTTATGGTTTAGTGTTTAGGGTTTAGGGCTCAAGATTTAGTGTTAGGGGTTTAGGGTTTAAGATTCAGAGTATAGGGTTTAGAGTTTATGGTTTAGGTTTAGAATTTAGGGTTTAGGTTTAGAATTTAGGGTTTAGGATTTAGGGGTTGTGGTTTAGGGTTTAGGGTTATCTTCGTTGTGAAGAATAACTACAAAACGAACATAATAATCAAATATAATAAAACAAAATTGTCAAATAAAGATGTAATTATTACTTCATTTGAAAATTATATTTTAATATATGTTATTATTATCTTCGTTAGGAAAAACAACTTGAAAATGAAGATAATAAAAATATATAATAAATTAGAGTTGTCAAATAAAGTAATAAGTACATATTTATTTGACAACGTAATTTTGTTATATCCTATTATTATTTTCGTTATTAAGTACAATTACAAAACCATAATAATAATAACATATAATAAAATAGAATAGAATTGTTAAATAAATATCTAATTATTACTTTATTTGACAACTCTATTTTATTATATTTTATTATTATCATCACTTTATAGTTTTACTTAATAACGAAGATTATAATAACATATAATAAAATAAAGTTGTCAAATAAAGTAATAATTACATATTTATGTGAAAACTCAATTTTATTAGGGTTTAGTGTATTAAGGTGTTCACGGTTTATAAAAAACATGTATAGGGTTTTAAATTTAGCAGAAGAATGCAATTTGGGACTTCAAGTCCTAGATTTTAAATGCATTTTCTGGGTGATTTTCGTACCACTCGACAAAAATGATTCGAAATCCATATTTTCAGACCATAGGATGACTAGTGTTGGAAATTTGACACGGAACCCGAAATATAGTTATATATTTAGGAGAAGAATTCCATAAGGGGATCCTGGTCCTCGATTTCATCTAGACGTTTCGAGAGATTTTCGTACAACTCGACAAAAATGGATCGAAATTCGTATTTTCGGACCAGACAATGGCTAGTGTTTCAAATCTGATGCAGAACCTGAAATACAGATATAAGTTTAAGAGAAGAATGTTATAAGGGTCTCCCGGTCCTCGACTTCATCTGGACGTTTCAGGAGATTTTCATACCAAACTACAAAAATGGACCGAAATCTGTGTTTTTGCACTAGTTAATGGCTTGTGTTTGAAATCTGATGTGGAATTCGAAAGACAGTTAAAATTTAGGAAAAGAATGCTATAAGGGTCTCTTGGTCCTCGATTTCATCTGGACTTTTCGTGAGAATTTGTACCACCCTTCAAAAATGGAACAAAATCTGTATTTTAGGACAAGACAATGGCTAGTGTTTGAAATATGACGTAGCATCTGATACACAGTTAAAACTTTAAGAGAAGAATTCTACAAGGGTCTCCGGATCCTCGATTTCCTCGAATTTGTACCACCACACAAAAATGGACCGAAATCCATATTTGCGGACTAGATGATGGCTAGTGATTGAAATCTGATGGGGAACCCAAAACACATTTATAAATTTTGGAGAAGAATGCTTTAATGGTCTCTTGGTCCTCGATTTCATCTGGACTTTTCGAGCGACTTTCGTACCAACTTACTAAAATGGACCTTAATCCATATTTTTGGACCAGACAATGGCTAGTGTTTGAAATATAACGCAGAACCCGAAACACAGTTATAAATTTAGGAGAAGAATTATATAACAATATCCTTTTCCTCGATTTTCATGTGGACATTTTTGGCGATTTTTGAACCATCAAACAAAAATGGACCGAAATTCGTATTTTCGGACCAAACAATGGCTAGTGTTTGAAATCTAACGCCGAACCCAAAAAAATGTCATAAATTTAGGAGAAGAATGCTATAAGGGTCTCCCAGACTTCAAATTCATCTGGACTTTTAGCGCAATTTTCGTACCACCCGACAAAATGGATCGAAATCCATATTTTCGGACTAGTTGATGGGTACGGTTTTGAAATCTGACACGGACCCCGAAAAACAGGTATAAATTTAGGAGAAGAATGCTATAAGGGTCTCTAAGTCCTCGATTTCATCTGGACTTTTCGGGGGATTGTTGTACCACCCTACAAAAATAGAATCAAATTCGTATTTTCGAACTAGACGATGGCTAAAGTTTGAAATCTGACTCGGAATCCGAAACATAGTTATAAATTTAGGAGAAGAATGCTGCAAGGGGCACCCGATCATTGATTTCACTGGACTTTTTGGGCGATTTACGTACCACCAGACAATGATTGGCCGAAAACTGTATTTTCTGACCAGGCGATGCTAAGTGTTTGAAATTATACACGGAACCAGAAACACATTTATAAATTTAGGAGAATAATCCTATAAGGTTCTCCCGGTCCTCGATTTCAGCTGAACTTTTATGGCGATTTTCGTACCACCCGACAAAAATGGACTAAAATCCACATTTTAAGACGAGACGATGGCTAGGGTTTGAAATCTGACCTAGAACCTGAAACTCAGTTATTAATTTTGGAGAAGAATGCTATAAGGCATTCCCGATCCTCGATTTCATCTACACTTTTCGGATGATTTTCGTACAACCTAACAAAAATGGACCGAAATTCATAAGGGTCTCTGTATACAGTTATAAATTTAGGAGAATAATTCTATATGGGTCAACGTATCCTCTATTTTACCTGGACTTTTCGGACGATTTACGTACCATCAGACTATAATGGACCGAAATCTGAATTTTCTGACCAGCCGATGCCTAGTGTTTGAATACTTACTCGGAACCAAAACACATTTATAAATTTAGGACAATAATATTATAAAGGTCACTCGGTCGATTTTCGTACCAAATGAGAAAAATGGACCGAAATTTGTATTTTCGGACTAGACGATGGCTAGTGTTTGAAATCTGACGCGAAACACAAAACACAATTATAAATTTAGGAGAATAATTCTATAAGGGTCTCCGTGTCCTCGATTTCATCTAGAATTTTCAGGCAATTTTCGTACCACTTGACAAAAATGGATCGATATTCGTATTTTCAGACCAAACCATGGCTAGTGTTTGAAATCTGACGCGGAACCTGAAACAAAGTTATAAATTTAGGGGAAGATTGCTATAAGGGTCTCCCGGTCCTCAAATTCATCTGGAATTTTCGGGCGATTTTCGTACCACCAGACAAAAATGGACTAAAATCCACATTTTCGGACTAGACGATGGCTAGTGTTTGGAATTTGACCTAGAAACAGAAACACAATTATTAATTTAGGAGAAGAATGCTATCGGTCTCCCGGTCCTCGATTTCAATTGGACCGAAATCCGTATTTTGTGACTAAAATCCATATTATTGGACCAAGAGATGGCTGGTGTTTCAAATCCGATGAAGAATCTGAAACACAATTATAAATTTAGGAGAATAATTTTATAAGGGTCTCCCTGTCCTCAATTTCATGTGGACTTTTCAGGTGATTTTCGTACCATCCGACAAAAATAGACTAAAAATCTGTATTTTCGGACCCAACGATGGCTAGTGTTTGAAATCTCACGCGGAAGCCGTAACACAGTGATAAATTTAGGAGTAGATTGTTATAAGGGTCTCCAGGTCCTAAATTTAATCTGGAATTTTCGTGCGATTTTTGTACCACCAGACAATGGCTAGTGTTTGAAATCTGAAGCGGAACCCAAAACACTATAATTAATTTAGGAGAAGATTTCTATAAGGGTCTCCCGGTTCTCGATGTCATCTAGACTTTTGGGCGATTTTCATACCACCCGACAAAAATGGGTCTCCCTGTCCTCGATTTATTCTGCACTTTTCGAGCGATTTACGTACCATCAGAAAATAAAGGACCGAAATCCGTATTTTCTTACCAGACAATGCCTAGTGCTGGAAATCTGAGTCGGAACCCGAAGCACATTAATAAATTTAGGAGAATAATCCTATAAGGGTCTCTCGGTTGTTGATTTCATCTGGACTTTATGGGCGATTTTCGTACAACCCGACAAAAATGGACCGAAATTCGTACTTTCGGACCACACAATGGCTAGTGTTTGATATCTGACGCGGAATCCGTACTTTCGTACCTCCCAAAATCTTTATTTTTGGACCATACGATGGCTAGTGTTCATTATTTAACACGAAACTCGAAACACAATTATAAATTTAGGAGAAGAACGTTATAAGGGTCTCCCGGTCCTCGATTTCATCTAGACTTTTAGGGTGATTTTCGTACCACCAGACAAAAATTGTTCGAAATCCATATTTTCAGACCTGACGATGGCTAGTGTTGAAAATTTTACGCGGAACCCAAAACACAGTAATAAATTTAGTAGAAGAAGGCTATCAGGGTCTCTTGGTCCTCGATTTAATCTGGCCTTTTCGAGCGATTTTCGTACCACTAGATAAAAATGGATCGAAATCCATATTTTCGAACCGACGATGGCTAATATTTGAAATTTGACGCCGAACACGAATCACAACTATAAATTTAGTCCATTTTTGTCCGAATATACAGATTTCAGTCCATTTTTGTCGGGTGGTACCAAAATCTCCCGAAACATCCAGATGAAATCGAGGACCATGAGACCCTAATAGCATTCAATAACTAGCCATGAGACCCTTGTAGGATTCTTCTCCTAAATTTATAATTGTATTTTGGGTTCTGCGACAGATTTCAAACACTAGCCATAGTTTGGTCCAAAAATACGTATTTCTGTCCATTTTTGTCAAGTGGTGCGAAAATCGCCTGAAAAGCCCAGATGAAATCGAGGACCGTAATACACTTACAACATTCTTCTCATAAATTTGTAACTGTGTTTCGGGTTCCGCATCAAATTTCAAACACTAGGCATCATAAGTCCGAAAATACGGATTTCGGTCCATTATAGTCGTGTGGTACGACAATCACCCGAAAAGTCCAGAAGAAATCGAGGACCCGAAGACCCTTATAACATTCTTCCCATTAATTTAAAACTGTGTTTAGGGTTCCACGTCAGATTTCTAACACTAGCCATCTTCTAGTCTGAAAATATGGGTTTCGGTCCATTTTTGTCTGGGGGTACGAAAATCGCATTAAAAGTTTGGATGATTTCAACGGTCGGTCGACCCTTGTAGTATTCTTCTCCTAAATGTTTAAATGTGTTTCAGGTTCCGCCACAGATTTCCAACACTAGCCATCGTCTGGTCCAAAAATATGGATTTCCGTATATTTTTGTCTGGTGTTACGAAAATCGCCCAAAAAGTCCAGATGAAATCGAGGACCGGGAGACCCTTATAGCATTTGTCTCCTAAATTTATAATTGTGTTTCGTGTTCCGCGTCAGATTTCAAAAACTAGCCATCATCTGGTATGAAAATACGGATTTCTTTCGATTTTTGTTGGGTGGTACGAAAATTTCTCGAAAAGTCCAAATCAAATCGAGGACTTGGATACCCTTATAGCATTCTTCTCTTAAATTTTTTAGTGTGTTTCGGGTTTCGCGCATATTTCAAACACTAGCCATTGTCTGGTCTGAAAGTATGGATTCCGGTTCATTTTTGTCTAATGTTACGAAAATCTACCGAAAAGTCCAGATCAAATCCTTGTAGCATTCTTCTCCTAAATTTATAATTCGATTACGGGTTCCGTGTCAAATTTTTAACACTAGCCATTGTCTGGTCCGAAAAGTATGGATTTCGATCAATTTTTGTCCGATGGTACAAAATTGCTTGAAAAATCCAAATGAAACCGAGGGTCGGAGACTCTTATAGCATTCTTCTCCTAAATTTGTAACAATGTTTTGTGTTTTGTGTCAGATTTCAAGCACTAGGCATGGTTTGGTCTGAAAATACGGATTTGGGTCCATATTTGTCTGGTGGTATGAAAATTGCCTTAAAAGTCCAAATGAAATCAAGGACTCCGAGACCCTTCTAGGATTCTTCTCCTAAATTTATAATTGTATTTCGGGTTCTGCGACAAATTCCAAACACTAGCCATAGTTTGGTCCAAAAATACGTATTGTCTGGTGGTACGAAAATCGCCCGAAAAGTCCAGATGAAATCGAGCCGGGAGACCCTTATGGCATTCTTCTCAAAAATTTATAATTGTGTTTCATGTTCAGCGTCAGATTTCAAAAACTAGCCATCGTCTGGTATGAAAATACGGATTTCCGTTCGTTTTTGTCGGGTGGTACGAAAGTTGCCCGAAAAGTCCAGATCAAATCGAGGACTTGGATACCCTTATAGTATTCTTCTCGTAAATTTTTAAGTGTGTTTCAGGATCTGCATCATATTTCAAAGACTAGCCATTGTCTGGTCTGATAGTATGGAATCCGGTTAATTTTTGTCTAATGGTACGAAAATCAACCGAAGTGTCCAAATCAAATTGAGGACCCGGAGACCCTTGTAGCATTCTTCTCCTAAATTTGTAATTCTATTACGGGTTCCATGTCAGATTTTTAACACTAGCCATCGTCTAGTCCGAAAAGTATGGATTTCGATCAATTTTTGTCAAATTGTACGAAAATCGCTTCAAAAGTCCAAATGAAATCGAGGGTCGGGAGACCCTTATAGCATTCTTCTCCTAAATTTGTAACAATGTTTCGTTTTTTGCATCATATTTCAAGCACTAGCCATGGTTTGGAATGAATATACAGATTTGGGTCCATATTTGTTTGGTGGTGCGAAAATTGCCTTAAAAGTCCAAATGAAATCGAGGTCCCGGAGACCCTTGTAGGATTCTTCTCCTAAATTTATAATTGTATTTCGGGTTCCGTGTTAGATTTCAAACACTAGCCATAGTTTGGTCCAAAAATACGTATTTCTGTCCATTTTTGTCATGTGGTGCGAAAATCGCCTGAAAAGCCCAAATAAAATCGAGGACCGTAAGACACTTACAACATTCTTCTCATAAATTTGTAACTGTGTTTCGGGTTCCGCATCAGATTTCAAACACTAGCCATCTTAAAATTGGCAATAACATTCAAAAGAAATCGAGGACCCAAAGACCCTTATAACATTCTTCCAATAAATTTAAAATTGTGTTTAGGGTTCCACGTCAGATTTCTAACACTAGCCATCTTCTAGTTTGAAAATACAGGTTTTGGTCCATTTTTGTCTGGTGGTACGAAAATCGCATGAAAAGTCCGGATGATTTCGAGGAACGGGCGACCCTTGTATTATTCTTCTCCTAAATGTATAACTGTGTTTCGGGTTCCGCCTTAGATTTCCAACACTAGTCATCGTTTGGTCCAAATATATGGATGTTGGTCCATTTTTGTCTGGTGGTACGAAAATCGCTTGGAAAGTCCAGATGAAATCGAGGATCGGGAGACCCTTATAGCATTCTTCTCCAAAATTTATGATTGTGTTTCATGTTCCACGTTAGATTTCAACAACTAGCAATCGTCTGGTATAAAAATACGGATTTCCGTCCATTTTTGTCGGTGGTATGAAAATTGCCCGAAAAGTCCAGATCAAATCGAGGACTTGGATACCCTTATAGCATTCTTCTTCTAAATTTTTAAGTGTGTTTCGGAATCTGCATCATATTTCAAACACTAGCCATTGTCTGGTCTGAAAGTATGGATTCCGGTTCATATTTGTCTAATGGTACGAAAATCAACCGAAAGATCAAAATCAAATCGAGGACCCGGAGACCCTTGTAGAATTTTTCTCCTAAATTTGTAATTCTATTACGGGTTTTGTGTCAGATGTTTAACACTAGCCATCGTCTGGTCCGAAAAATATGGATTTCGATCAATTTTTGTCCGATGGTACGATAATCACTTGAATACTCCAAATGAAATCGAGGGTCGGGAGACCCTTATAGCATTCTTCTCCTAAATTTGTAACAATGTTTCGTGTTTTGCGTCATATTTCAAGCACTAGCCATGGTTTGGTCTGAAAATACGGATTTCGGTCCATATTTGTTTGGTGTTACGAAAATTGCCTTAAATGTGCAAATGAAATCGAGGACCAGGAGACCCTTGTAGGATTCTTCTCCTAAATTTATAATTGTATTTCGGGTTCCGCGTCAGATTTCAAACCCTAACCATAGTTTGGTCGAAAAATACGTATTTCTGTCCATTTTTGTCAAGAGGTGCGAAAATCGCCTGAAAAGCCCAGATGAAATCGAGGACCGTAAAACACTTACAACATTCTTCTAAAAAAATGTTAACTGTGTTTTGGGTTCTGTATCAGATTTCAAACACTAGCAATCTTAAGTCCAAAAATACGGATTTCTGTCCATTTTAGTCGTGTGGTACCACAATCACCCGAAAAGTCCAGAAGAAATCGAGGAACCGAAGACCCTTATAACATTCTTCCCATTAATTTAAAATTGTGTTTAGGGTTCCCTGTCAGATTTCTAACACTAGCCATCTTCTAGTCTGAAAATACGGGTTTTGGTCCATTTTTGTCCGGTGGTACGAAAATCGCATGAAAAGTCCGGATGATTTCGAGGAACAGGTGACCCTTGTACTATTCTTCTCCTAAATGTATAATTGTGTTTCGGGTTGCGCCTCAGATTTCAAACACTAGTAATCGTTTGGTCCAAATATATGGATTTCGGTCCATTTTTGTCTGGTGGTACGAAAATCGCCCGAAAAGTCCAGATGAAATCGAGCCGGGAGACCCTTATAGCATTCTTCTCCAAAATTTATAATTGTGTTTCATGTTACGCGTCAGATTTCAAAAACTAGCCATCGTCTGGTATGAAAATACGGATTTCCGTCCATTTTTGTCGGGTGGTACGAAAATTGCCCGAAAAGTCCACTACAAATTGGGGACTTGGATACCCTTATAGCATTCTTCTCCTAAACTTTTAAGTGTGTTTCAGGATCTGCATCTTATTTCAAAGACTAGCCATTGTCTAGTTTGAAAGTATGGATTCTGATTCATTTTTGTCTAATGGTACGAAAATCAACCGAAAAGTCAAAATCAAATCGAGGACCCGGAGACCCTTGTAGCATTCTTCTCCTAAATCTTTAATTCTATTACGGGTTCCGTGTCAGATTTTTAACACTAGCCATCGTCTGGTCCGAAAAATATGGATTTCGATCAATTTTTTTTCCGATGGTACGAAAATCGCTTGAAAAGTCCAAATGAAATCGAGGGTCGGGAGACCCTTATAGCAATCTTCTCCTAAATTTGTAACAATGTTTCGTGTTTTGCGTCATATTTCAAGCACTAGCCATAGTTTGGTCTGAAAATACGGATTTGGGTCCATATTTGTCTGGTGGTATGAAAATTGCCTTAAAAGTCCAAATGAAATCGAGGACTCGGAGATCCTTGTAGGATTCTTCTCCTAAATTTATAATTGTGTTTCGGATTCTGCGTCAGATTTCAAACACTAGCCATATTTTGGTCCAAAAATACGTATTTCTGTCCATTTTTGTCAAGTGGTGGGAAAATCGCCTGAAAAGTCCATAAGAAATTAAGAAGCGTAAGACACTTACAACATTCTTCTCATAAATTTGTAACTATGCTTCGAGTTCCGCATCAGATATCAAACACTAGCCATCTTAAGTCCGAAAAATACGGATTTCTGTCCATTTTAGTCGTGTGGTACGACAATCACCCGAAAAGTCCAGAAGATATCGAGGACCCGAAGACTCTTATAACATTCTTCCAATAAATTTAAAACTGTGTTTAGGGTTCCACGTCAGATTTCTAACACTATTCATCTTCTAGTCTGAAAATACGGGTTTTGGTTCATTTTTGTCCGGTGGTACGAAAATCGCATGAAAAGTCCGGATGATTTCGAGGAACAGGTGACCCTTGTAGTATTCTTCTCCTAAATGTATAACTGTGTTTCGGGTTCCGCCTCAGCTTTCCAACACTAGTCATCGTTTGGTCCAAATATATGGATTTCGGTCCATTTTTGTCTGGTGGTACGAAAATCGCCCGAAAAGTCCAGATGAAATCGAGCCGGGAGACCCTTATAGCATTCTTCTCCAAAATTTATAATTGTGGTTCATGTTACGCGTCAGATTTCACAAACTAGCCATCGTCTGGTATGAAAATACGGATTTCCGTCCATTTTTGTCGGGTGGTACGAAAATTGCCCGAAAAGTCCACTTCAAATCGGGGACTTGGATACCCTTATAGCATTCTTCTCCTAAATTTTTAAGTGTGTTTCAGGATCTGCATCATATTTCAAAGACTAGCCATTGTCTGGTTTGAAAGTATGGATTCTGATTCATTTTTGTCTAATGGTGCGAAAATCAACCGAAAAGTCAAAATCAAATCGAGGACACGGAGACCCTTGTAGCATTCTTCTCCTAAATTTTTAATTCTATTACGGGTTCCGTGTCAGATTTTTAACACTAGCCATCGTCTGGTCCAAAAAATATGGATTTCGATCAATTTTTTTTCAGATGGTACGAAAATCGCTTGAAAAGTCCAAATGAAATCGAGGGTCGGGAGACCCTTATAGCATTCTTCTCTTAAATTTGTAACAATGTTTCGTGTTTTGCGTCATATTGCAAGCACTAGCCATGGTTTGGTCTGAAAATACGGATTTGGGTCCATATTTGTCTGGTGGTATGAAAATTGCCTTAAATGTCCAAATGAAATCGAGGACTCGAAGACCCTTGTAGGATTCTTCTCCTAAATTTATAATTGTGTTTCGGGTTCTGCGTCAGATTTCAAACATTAGCCATATTTTGGTCCAAAAATACGTATTTCTGTCCATTTTTGTCAAGTGGTGCGAAAATCGCCTGAAAAGTCCAGAAGAAATCAAGAAGCGTAAGACACTTACAAAATTCTTCCCATAAATTTGTAACTGTGTTTCGAGTTCCGCATCAGATATCAAACACCAGCCATCTTAAGTCCGAAAAATACGGATTTCTGTCCATTTTAGTCGTGTGGTACGACAATCACCCGGAAAGTCCAGAAGAAATCGAGGACCCGAAGACCCTTATAATATTCTTCCAATAAATTTAAAACTGTGTTTAGGGTTCCACGTCAGGGTTCTAACACTAGCCATCTTAAGTCCGAAAATACGGATTTCTGTCCATTTTAGTCGTGTGGTACGACAATCACCCGAAAAGTTCAGAAGAAATCGAGGACCCGAAGACCCTTATAACATTATTCCCATTAATTTAAAACTATGTTTAGGGTTCCACGTCACATTTCTAACACTAACCATCTTCTAGTCTGAAACTACGGGTTTTTGTCCATTTTTGTCCAGTGGTACGAAAATCGCATGAAAAGTCCGGATGATTTCGAGGAACGGGCGACCCTTGTAGTATTCTTCTCCTAAATGTATAATTGTGTTTCGGGTTCCGCCTCAGATTTCCAACACTAGTCATCGTTTGGTCCAAATATATGGATTTTGGTCCATTTTTGTCTAGTGGTACGAAAATCGCCTGAAAAGTCCAGACGAAATCGAGGATCGGGAGACCCTTATAGCATTCTTCTCCAAAATTTATAATTGTGTTTCATGTTCCGCGTCAGATTAGAAAAACTAGCCATCGTATGTTATGAAAATACGGATTTCCGTCCATTTTTATTTGGTGGTACCAAAATTGCTCGAAAAGTCCAGATCAAATCGAGGACTTGGATACCCTTATAGCATTCTTCTCCTAAATTTTTAAGTGTGTTTCGGAATCTGCATCATATTTCAAACACTAGCCATTGTTTGGTCTGAAAGTATGGATTACGGTTCATTTTCGTCTAATGGTATGTAAATCAACCGAAAAGTCCAGATCAAATCGAGGACCGGGAGACCCTTGTAGCATTCTTCTCCTAAATTTATAATTCTATTACGGGTTCCGTGTCAGATTTTTAACACTAGCCATCGTCTGAAAAATATGGATTTCGATCAATTTTTGTCTGTTGGTACGAAAATCGCTTGAAAACTCAAAATGATATCGCGGGTCGGGAGACCCTTATAGCATTCTTCTCCTAAATTTGTAACGATGATTCGTGTTTTGTGTCTGATTTCAAGCACTAGCCATGGTTTGGTCAGAAAATAAGGATTTGGGTCTATATTTGTCTGGTTGTACGAAAATTGCCTTAAAAGTCCAAATGAAATCGAGGACCCGGAGACCCTTGTAGGATTCTTCTCCTAAATTTATAATTGTGGTTCAGGTTCCGCGTCAGATTTCAAACACTAGCCATAGTTTGGTCCAAAAATACGTATTTCTGTCCATTTCGTCAAGTGGTGCGAAAATCGCCTGAAAAGCCTAGATTAAATCGAGGACCGTAAGACACTTACAGCATTCTTCTCATAAATTTGTATCTGTGTTTCGAGTTCCGCATCAGATTTCAAACACTAGCCATCTTAAGTCCGAAAATATGGATTTCTGTCATTTTAGTCGTGTGGTACGACAATCACCTGAAAAGTCCAGAAGAAATCGAGGACAAGAAGACCCTTATAACATTCTTCCCATAAATTTAAAACCGTGTTTAGGGTTCCACGTCACATTTCTAACACTAACCATCTTCTAGTCTGAAAATACAGGTTTTTGTCCATTTTTGTCCGGTGGTACGAAAATCGCATGAAAAGACCGGATGATTTCGAGGATCGGGCGACCCTTGTAGTAGTTTTCTCCAAAATGTATAACTGTGTTTCGGGTTCCGCCTCAGATTTCCAACACTAGCCATCGTCTTGCCCAAAAATATGGATTTCGGTTCATTTTTGTCTGTTGGTACGAAAATCTCCCGAAAAGTCCAGATGAAATAGACGACCGGGAGACCCTTATAGCATTCTTTTCCTAAATTTATAATTGAGTTTTGGGTTTCGAGTTGTGCGCCATATTTTAAACGCTAGCCATATTCAAGTCAGGAAATACAGATTTCGATCCTTTTTTTTCGTGTTGTGCGAAAATCACGCGAAACGTCTAAATGAAATCGAATACCCAGAGACCCTTATAACATTCTTCTCATAAATTAATACCTGTTTTTAGGGTTTCACGTCAGATTTTGGTCCATTTTTTTTAGTGGTTCAAAAAATGCTCGAAAATTCCAGATGATTTCGAGGACTGGGCGACCCTTGTCGCATTATTCTCCTAAATTTATAACAATTTTTCGGTTTCTGGGTAAGATTTCAAACACTAGCCATCGTTTGGTCTGAAAATATGAATTTTGGTTCGTATTTGTCGGGTGGTTAGAAAATAGCCCGAAATTTCCAAATGAAATCGAGGACCGAGAGACTCGTATAGCATTCTTCTCCTAAATTCGTAACTATGTTTTGGGTTATGCGTCAGATTTAAAACACTAGCCATCGTCTCGTCTAAAAATACGAATTTCGGTCCATTTTTGTCGGGTGGTACCAAAATTGCCCGAAAAGTCCAGATGTAATTGACGACCTGGAGACCCTTATAGCATTCTTCTCCTCAATTTATTAATGTGTTTTGGGTTCTGCTTCAGATTTCAAACACTAGCCACCGTTTGGTCCGAAATTACGGATTTCATCCCAATATTAACGAGTGGTACGAAATTTGCCCCAAAAGCCCAGATGAAATCGAGGACCTGGAGACCATTATAACATTCTTCCCCTAAACTTAAAACTGTATTTCGGGTTATGCGTCATATTTTAAACACTAGCCATCTTAAGGTCAGGAAATACTAATTTTATCCATTTTTGTCTGGCAGTACGAAAATCACCCGAAATGTCTAGATGAAATCGAGGACCTGGACACCATTATAACATTCTTCTACTAATTTTATAACTGTGTTTTGGGTTTCGCATTAGATTTCAAACACTAGCCACCGTCTGGTTCGAAAATACGGATTTTAGTCAATTTTTCTAGGGTGGTACGAAAATCGCCCGGAAAGTCCAGATGAAATCGAGGACCGAGAGACCCTTATAACATTCTTCTCTTAAATTTATAACTGTGTTTCGGGTTCCGTGTCATATTTCAAACACTACCCATCGGTTGGTCCGAAAATATGGATTTCGGTCCATATTTGTCATGTTGTACGAAAATTTCCCAAAAGGTCTAAATGAAATCGAGGACCGCGAGACCTTTAAAGCATTATTCTTCTAAATTTATAACTTTGTTTCGGGTTCTGTGTTAGTTTTAAAACACTAGCAATCTTCTGGTCCGAAAATACGGATTTCGATCAATTTTTGTCGAGCGGAAAAAAAATCGCATGGAATGAAATCAATTTTTGTTTCGGGTTATGTATCAGATTTCAGACACTACCCATCGTGTGGTACGAAAATCGAGGACTCGAAGACCGTTATAACATTCTTCTCCGAAATTCAAAACTATGTTTAGGGTTCTGCGTTAGATTTCCAACACTAGCCATCGTATGGTCCGAAAATACGAAATTTAGTCTGGTGGTACGAAAATCGCCCGAAAAGTCCAGTTGATATCGAGGATCGGGCGACCCTTATAGTACTCTTTTCCAAAATTTATAACTGTGTTTCGGGTTCCGCATCATTTTTGTCGGGTGGTACAAAAATCCACCTTCTGGTCCGAAAATATGGATTTCATTCCAATTTTGTCGAGTGGTACGAAATCTGCCCAAAAAGTCCAGATGCAATCGAGGACCGGGAAACCCTTATATCATTCTTCTCCAAAATTTAGAACTCTATTTCAGATTCTGCGTCAAATTTTTAACATTAGCCATCGTAAGGTCAGGAAATACGGATTTTAGTCCTTTTTTGCCGGACGGTATGAAAATCACCCAAAAAAGTCCAGATGAAATCAAGGACCTAGAGATCCTTATAGCATTCTTCTCACAAATTTAGAACTGTGTTTCGGGTTGTGCGTCCGATTTTAAACACTAGCCATCGTCAGGTTAGGAAATACGGATTTATAACTATGTTTCGGGTTCTGCATCAAATCTCAGACACTAGCCACTGTTTGGTCCAAAAATATGGATTTCGATCCATATTTGTAGGGTTGTACGAAAATTGCCCGAAAAGCCCAGATGAAATCGAGCACCAGGAGACCATGATAGAATTCTTCTCCTCAATTTATAACTATGTTTTGGTTTCCGGGTATGATTTCAAACACGCTATCGTCTGGTCCGAAAATACGGGTATCAGTATGTTTTTGTCTAGTGGTACAAAAATCACTCGAGAAGTGCAGATGAAATCGAGGACCAGGAGACCCTTATAAAATTCTTCTCCAAAATTTATAAATGTGTTTCCGGTTCTGCATTAGATTTGAAACACTAGCCATCGTCTGGTCCGAAAACTCGAATTTCAGTCCTTTTTTGTCGGGTGGTACGAAATCGTCCGAAAAGTCCAAATGAAATTTAAAACTGTAATTGGGTTCCACATCATATTTCAAACACTAGCCATCATCACGTCTAAAAATATGGATTTCGGTCCATTATTGTCGGGTGGTAAGAAAATCACCCGAAAAGTCCAGATCAAATCGAGGGTTTAGAGACCTGTATAGCATTCTTCTCCTAAATTTATAATTATGTTTTGGATTCCGCGTCAGATTTCAAACATTAGCCATCGTTTTGGCCCAAAAATATGGATTTCGGTCCTAAATTTATATCTGTGTTTTCAGTTCCACGTCAATTTTAAAATACTAGCTATCGTCTGGTCCGAAAATACAGATTACCGTCCAGTGGGTCGGGTGGTACGAAAATCGCCCGAAAAGTCCATATGTAATCGAGGACATGGAGACCGTTGTAGCATTTTTCTCCTAAATTTATACTTGTGTATCGGGTTCCGCATTAGATTTCATACACTAGCCATCGTCTGGTCCGAAAATATTGATTTCGGTCAGTTTTTGTCGGATGGTACGGAAGTTGCCCGAAAAGTCAAGATGAAATCAAGGACCGAGAGACCCTTATGGCATTCTTCTCTTAAATTTATAACTATGTTTTGGGTTCTATGTCAGTTTTCAAACACTAGCCATCGTGTGGTATGAAAATATGGATTTCGGTCCATTTTATTTGGGTGGTTAGAAAATCACATGAAAAGTCCAGATAAAATCCGAGACCCAGAGACACGTACAACATTCCTCTCCTAAATTTATAATTGTGTTTTGGTTTCCGTGCAGATTTTAAACACTATCCATCGTCTCGTCCGAAAATAAGGATTTCGGTCCATTTTTGTCGGGTTATACGAAAATCGCCCAAAATGTTTAGAGGTATTCGAGGACCGGGAGACCGTTGTAGCATTTTTCTCCTAAATTTATAATTGTGTATCAGGTTCCGCATTAGATTTCAAACACTGGCAATCGTGTGGTCCGAAAATATGGATTTCGGTCAATTTTGTCGAATGGTACGAAAATCGTTTGAAAAGTTCAGATAAAATCGAGGACCGAGAAACCTTTATTGCATTCTTTTCTTAAATTTATAACTGTTTTTTGGGTTCCGCCTCAGATTTCAAACACTAGCCACCGTTTGGTTCGAAAATGTGGATTTTGGTCCATTTTTGTCATGTGGTACAAAAATTGCCCAAAAAGTCCAAATGAAATCAAGGACCGAGAGACCTTTAAATAATTATTCTCCTAAATTTATAATTTTGTTCCAGGTTCCGCGTCAGTTTTAAAACACTAGCCATCGTCTAGTCCGAAAATACTGATTTAGATGCTATTTTGTCGAGTGGAACAAAAATGCCCGAAAAGACCAGATGAAATCGAGTACTGAGAGACTCTTATAGCATTCTTCTGCTAAATTTATAATTGTTTTTTTAGTTATGTATTTGATTTCAAACACTAGCCACCGTCTGGTCCGAAAATATGGATTACAGTCCATTTTTGTCGAGTGGAACAAAAATCTCCCGAAATGTGCAGATAAGATCGAGGACCGGAAGACCCTTACATCATTCTTCTCCAATATTGAGAACTGTATTTCGGGTTCTACGTCAGATTTTAAACATTAGCCATCGTAAGGTCAGGAAATACGGATTTTAGTCAATTTTTGTGGGGTGGTACGAAAATCACCCCTAAAGTGCAGATGAAATCGGGGACTTGAAGACTCTTATAACATTCTTCTCCCAAATTTATAACTGTGTTTGGGGTTCCGCGTCAGATTTCTAACACTAGCCATCGTTTGGTTCGAAAATACGAATTTTGGTCCTTTTTTGTCTTGTGGTACGAAAATCGCTCGAAAACTCCAAATAATTTCGAGGACTAGGCAACCCTTGCAATCTTCTTGTCCTAAATTTATAATTGTGTTTCGGTCCTAGATTTCTAACACTAGCCATCGTTTGGTTTCTTCTTGTCCTTTTTTGTCTTGTGGTCCGACAATATGGATTTCGATCCGTTTTTCTCGTGTGGTACGTAAATCGCCCAAAAAGTCCAGATGAAATCGAGGACCAGGAGACCCTTATAGCATTCTTCTGCTAAATTTATAACTGTGTTTCGGTTTTCGCGTAAGATTTCAAACACTCGCAACCGTCTGGTCCGAAAATACGGTGGTTTTTGTCTGGTGGTACCAAAATCGCCCAAAAAGTCCAGGTGAAATCGAGGAACGAGATACCCTTATAGTATTCTTCTCTTAAATTTATAACTGTGTTTCGGGTTCCGCATTATATTTCAAACACTAGCCATCATCGGGTCTGAAAATAAGGATTTTAGTCCATTTTTGTCGGGTGGTTAGAAAATCACCCGAAAAGTCCAGATGAAATGGAGGACCCAATGACCCCTATAACATTCTTCTCCTAAATTTATAATTGTGTTTTTGGTTTCGGGTCAGATTTCAAATACTAGCCACCGCTTGGTCCAAAAATATGAATTTCATTCAGATTTTTCTAGTGGAACGAAATTTGCCCGAAAATTCCAAATGAAATCGAGGACCGGGAGACCCTTATAGCCTTCTTATCCTAAATATAGAACTGTTTTTCGGATAGTCCAGATGAAATCGTGGACCTGAAGACCCTTATAACATTCTTCTCCTAAATTTATAACTGTATTTTGGGTTTCGCGTCAGATTTCAAACAATATCCATTGTCTTGGTAGAAAATACGATTTCGGTCCATTTTTATCAGGTGGTACGAAAATCACCCAAAACGTTAGATGTATTCGAGGACCGGGAGACCGTTGTAGCATTTTTCTCCTAAATATATAACTTTGTATCGGGTTCCGCGTCATATTTCAAACACTAGCCATCGTTTGGTCGGAAAAATATGGATTTCAGTCCATTTTTGTCATGTGGTACGAAAATTGCCCAAAATGTCCAAATGAAATCGAGGACCGCGAGACCTTTAAAGAATTATTCTCCTAAACTTATAACTGTGGTCTGGGTTCCGCATCAGTTTTAAAACACTAGCCATCGTTTGGTCCGAAAATACGGATTTCAATCCATTTTTTCTCGAGTGGAACAAAAATCGCCCGAAAAGACCAGATGCAATCAAAGACCGAGAGACCCTTATAGCATTCTTATCCTAAATTGATAATTGTGTTTCGGGTTATGTTTCAGAATTCAAGCACTAGCCATGGTCTAATCAGAAAATACGGATTATTGTCCATTTTTGTCGAGTTGTACAAAAATTGCCCTAAAAGTTAAGATGAAATTGAGGGTCTGGAGACCCTTTTAGCATTATTCTCCTAAGTTTATTACTGTGTTTTGGGTTCCGCGTTAGATTTCAAACACTAGCCACCGTCTGGTCCTAAAATATAGATTTCATTCAAATTTTGTGGTGTGGTACGAAATTTGCCCGAAATGTCCAAATGAAATTGAGGACTGGGAGATCCTTATAGCATTCTTCTCCAAAATTTAGAACTGTATTTCAGGTTCTGCGCCAGATTTAAAACATTAGCCATTGTAAGGTTAGGAAATACGGATTTTAGTCCATTTTTTTTGGGTGGTACAAAAATTGCCCGTAAAATTCAGATGAAATTGCAACTGGGAGACCCTTATATCGGTGTTTTGGGTTTCGCGCCAGATTTCAAACCCTAACCACCGTCTAGTTCGAATTTCGTACCTATTTTATGGAGTGGAACGAAATTTGCCCGAAAAGGATAGGGAGAACCTTATAGCATTCTTCTCCAAAATTTAGAACTGTGTTTTGGGTTGTGCATAAGATTTTAAACACTAGCTATCGTCAGGGTAGGAAATACGAATTTTGGTCCTTTTTTTCGTGTGGTACGAAAATCACGGATTTCACTCCATATTTGTCGGGTCGTACGAAAATTGACCGAAAAGCCCAAATGAAATCGAGGATCGGGGGACCCTTATTGCATTGTTCTCCTAAATTAATAACTATGTTTAAGTTTCGGTACATATTTGAAACACTAGCCATCGTTTGGTCCAAAAATACGGATTTCAATCCATTTTTGTCGAGTGGAACGAAAATCTCCTAAAAAGTCCAGATGAAAAAAAGGAATGGGAGACCCTTATAGAATTTTTTTCCAAAATTTATAATTGTGTTTTGGGTTCCGCATCATATTTGAAACACTAGCCATCATCTAGTCCGAAAATACGGATTTTGGTCCATTTTTGTCAGGTGGTACAAAAGTCACCCGAAAAGTCCAGATGAAATCGAGGACCGAGAAACCCTTATAGTATTCTTCTCCTAAATTTATCATTGTGTTTCGGGTTCCGCATCATATTTCAAACACTAGGCATCGTCTAGTCTAAAACTATGGATTTTGCTCCAATTTTCTCGATTGGTTAGAAAAGCACCCGAAAAGTCCACATGAAATCGAGGACCCATAGACCGTTATAGCATTCTTCTCCTAAATTTAAAACTGTGTTTTAGGTTCCATTTCAAATTTCAAACACTAGCCATCGTCTGGTCAGAAATTCGCCAGAAAAGTCTAGATGAAATCAATGACTAGTCTAAATTTATAATTTTGTTTTCGGTTCTGTATTAGATTTCAATCACTAGCCATCGTCTGGTCCGAAAAACAGATTTCGGTCCATTTTTGTTGGGTCGTACGAAAATCGCCCAAAAAGTCCATATATAATCGAGGATCGTGAGACTGTTGTAGCATTTTTCTCCTAAATTTGTAAATGTGTATCGGGTTCCGCATTAGATTTCAAACACTGACCATCGTCTGGTCCAAAAATACAGATTTCGGTCCATTTTTTGTCGGGTGGTACAAAAATTGCCCGTAAAATCCAGATGAAATTGCAACTGGGAGACCCTTATAGCATTGTTCTCCTAAATTTATAATTGTGTTTTAGGTTCCGCGTTAGATTACAAACACTAGCCATCCTCTGGTCCAAAAATACGAATTTTAGTCCGTATTTGTCGGGTGGTACAAAATTCGCCCGAAAAGTCTAGATGATATCGATGATCTGGAGACCCTTATAGAATTCTTCTAAAAAATTTATAATTGTGTTTCGGGTTCCGCGTCAGATTTGAAACACTAGCCATCGTATGGTCCGAAAATATGGATTTTGGTCCATTTTTGACAGGTGTTACGAAAATCGACCGAAAAATCCAGATAAAATCGAGGACCGAGAGATCCTTATAGTATTCTTCCCCTAAATTTATAATTGTATTTTGGGTTCCGCATCATATTTCAAACACTAGCCATCGTCTTGTTCGAAAACACGGATTTCGGTACATTTTTGTCGGTTGGTACGAAATTCGGCAGAAAAGTCTAGATGAAATCGAGGACCAAGAGACCCTTATAGAATTTTTCCCCTAAATTTGTAACTTGTATCGAGTTCCGCGTTAGATTTCAAACACTAGCCGTCGTTTGGTCCGACAATATGCATTTCGAAAAAAAATTTGTCTGGTGGTACGAAAATCGCTCGAATAGTCCGGATGAAATCCAAGATAGTGAGGCCCTTATATCATTCTCCTCCTAAATTTATAAATGTGTTTCAACTTCCGCGTTAGATTTCAAACACTAGCGATTGTCTGGTCCCAAAATACATATTTCGCTCCATTTTTATCTGGTGATACAAAAGTCCCCCGAAAAGTCCAGATGAAATCTAGGATCTGGAACCTTGTAGCATTATTCACCTAAATTTATAACTATGTTTTTGGTTCCGCTTTAGATATCAAACACTAGCCATCATCTAATCCAAAAATACGAATTTCGGTCCATTTTTGACTGGTGGTACGAAAATTGCGCGAAAAGTTCAGATGTAATCGAGGACTAAGAGACCCTTGTAGCATTTTTCTCCTAAATATAAAACTAATCTTCGGGTTACGCGTTAGATTTCTAACACTAACTGTCATCTGGTCCGAAAATACGGATTTCGGTCCTTTTTGTCGGGTGGTGGGAAACTCGAGGACCGAGAGACCCTTACAGTATTCTTCTCCTCTATTTATAATTGTGTTTCGGGTTCTGCGTCATATTTCAAACATTATCCATCGTTTGGTCTGAAAATATGGATTTCGGTTCATTTTTGTGAGGTGGTTAGAAAATCACCAAAAAAGACCAGATGAAATCGAGGACCGACCCTTATAGTATTCTTCTCCTAAGTCTATAATTGTGTTTCGGGTTCCGCATCATATTTCAAACACTAGCCATCGTCTGGTCTAAAACTATGGATTTCGGTCCATTTTTATCTAGTGGTTAGAAAAGCATCCGAAAAGTCCACATGAAATCGAGGACCCAGAGATCGTTATAGAATTCTTCTCCCAAATTTAAAACTGTGTTTTGCTTTCCACGTCAGATTTCAAACACTAGCCATCGTCTGGTCCGAAAATACGGATTTCTGTCAATTTTTGTGGGTTGGTACGAAATTCGCCAGAAAAGTCTAGATGAAATCGAGGACCAGGTGACCCTTATAGAATTTTTCTCCTAAATTTATAATTAGGTATCGAGTTCCGCATTAGATTTCAAACACTAGCCATCCTCTATTCCGAAAATATGGATTTCAGACAATTTTTGTCTGGTGGTACAAAAATCTCCCGAATAGTCCGGATGAAATCCAAGACTATGAGACCCTTATAGCATTCTTCTCCTAAATTTATAACTGTGTTTCAGGTTCCGCGTTAGATTTCAACGACTAGCCATCTTTTGGTCCCAAAATACATCGCTCCATTTTTATCTGGTGATATTGTGACACCCTAAACCCCAAAATAACAGTTATAATAATATATACTAAATTATTTGAAGAAAACTTGCAGCGGATAAAGAAAATCTGTTAAAGAGAATAAAAACTTTAATATATAATTTAGGATATCACGTTTCTCTAAATACACATATAACAATTCAACTTTGTTCCTCAATTAAAACAGTACAATATCAATGAACTTGATTTAACTAGAATTTCTTGATTTAATTCCCAAGACTTACTCGTACTAAGTTTTCATATAAAAAGTCATTTATAATAACATAAGTAAAATACACATTACAACTCTTAATTCCCGGTATCACCTATCAGAGCGGGGTTTCTCCCAAACTTGAACTTCGAGACTCATTAACATGTAATAACTGCGATTTTGCAAACGCATGGCCAAGCCAGTC
>NC_021162.2:16182577-16183165 GCF_000331145.2 Cicer arietinum | reverse complement strand
TATGCCACCATCCCGGTGGACGGACAATTCAAATTGGCCCTGTCCTCATAGATACCCTCAACTCAACCCGAGACACATATACGTGACAGTCGAGGTAAACGTGTGTTGCATGGTAGCTCCCGACATTTGGAATGCTACCTCCAAGTCACCTAGGAATTCCCCACCCGAATACCACCAAGGTCTAACAATCTTGCCTTAAGGCTCTACAGCAGACTGCACGATCAGGCTCATTCAGTTGTACTTCCCCGGAATCACTAGGCTTGTCAGGCCCTACCTATATGATGACAAAATAATCTCCACTTCACAAATTCACAATATTTATTTTCTCCCCTCGTTGGTATATGATACTCCATTAATACCGTCATCTCAAACACAAATTGAAATCACCATTATTTCATCAACTATGGGGTTAATTCAATATTCTCATCACGGTTTAGAACATCACTATCATCATCATCACATAAACTCATCACAAATTTATAGCATCACTATCATCAATCAAACATTATCACAAATTTATAACGTCACAATTATTAATCGTACATCATCATCATTACATAAAACTATCACAACACATCCATCTTTTGT
>NC_021162.2:16177013-16181631 GCF_000331145.2 Cicer arietinum | reverse complement strand
TATTTTTAAAATATTAAACACATCTAACAACTTAATAATATTATAATAGATTTACAATCAATTACTCTATAAAAATATGCGTTGTATATAATCAAGGAGAAAGAAAAAACTAATATAGAGATACTATTTCCTAATAACATATATTTAATAATTAAATTCATTCAATTGATATAAGCGATGGACATGTTTTTTTTAGCTATTTAAAAGCAAAACTAAAAGGTACTTCTAACAAAATAATGAGTTATCGTTTTCTCTTTTATTGACGATGAGTCATCGGGGTAGCTAGTCCCTCGTACTCATGTAGTCAACTACTTAAGGAACTATAACTGCAGTCATTCAATTTCTAATATGGTTAATTAAAAGTATCTTTAATGTGGTTCAGGAGTGCGAAGGCGGCGCCACAACTCCTACTCCTTACTTCTAGTTAAAAACTCACTTAATTACACATTGACAATAATTTATTGGTACTTTACAACTAGTTACAACAACAAGGAAATGACACTAGTATCAATATATAGTCAATAATCCGGTTGAAGAAATATAGAACTATTTCACTTTTAGATGGTCTCGACTACTCTAACTTTATACACCGATTCCCAACAATTAGAACACTTGAAACACGAACAATTTAATATTTACATAATCATATACACATTCAAATAACTAATCCAAAAATTAGCACCAAGATTTTACGTTCATCCCATAACTCAAACAATGATTCAAAAAATGAAACATATTCTCATAGAGGTCTAACTGCTCCAATTGATCACGATTAAATTTTCTTTTGAGTTAACCAAAAGTTACAACAAATGCAAACATATATAGATTTTTCAAGTAGAAGATAAGATAAATAATTATTTACTAGAAGATACAATACATTACCAAACCAAATTGAATTAGGTAGTGCAAAAACCACTTTCAAGGTTACACATCATTCTAAAAATTAATTTCTAGACTTAAATTATTATTAAAAAAATATCACTAAACATTTAGCACCCAAAAATATTTCATTGAGAATTCCAAATTTTTCTTTAAATTACTTTTCAATAATTCAAGTCTAAACAAAAACAACTAAGATAAATCATGTTTCTAAATACAATACAAATAAAATAAACCACGGATATTTTTAAAATCTACAAGATTTCTAAAAATTCATTCATATTTTAATCATCAAAAACACATTTTTAAATAGTTCATCATGTAAAAATTATTATTTTCAACTTATATTTTGAAATAAAATTTAAACTATGTATATAGATAGATAGGAAATTTTACAATTAATTAACACTTCCAAAATAGTTCCAATTTATTTTCTTATTTTATCAAACTTACAAAAAAAAAATTATAAATCTATATACATTAAAGTAGTGCACATGACACAAAACATAAGACATATGATAACGATAATGAATTACACTAATTCATAAATCTACAAAATAGTAGCCTCCTCTCACACTAACTACTTAACATACTTATAGATACATCCCTCAGTTTCTATCAAGCCACAAAATTGGTCCAAAACATAACACATCATCAATTTTAATGATTTTGGAGTTCTGTTCTAATCTTAAAAATTGAGTCTCAAATAAAAATTGCAATTTTATAATTAATAAAAAATTAATAAAATAAATTTTAGTTTCTATACGTATACCAATCTACATGAGGCACTCTACGCATATCAATCTACATGATGCACTCTACACATACCAATCTAATGCATACCATTTTGTTAGGTTAATTCAAAAAAAAAAATCTACTTGTAAAATACATCAATTATAGAATCCAAAATTTAGATAATTTTTCAAAAAGAATTTCACTGTTGAGAAGATTTTTAAAAACTGTGTTTTTTTTCCCTTCTTTTTACTTCTCTTTCTCAATTAGTATACATTTATCATTAGTACTATTGTAAATCACTAAAGAGTTTTTAAACTCTAAAACTCTAATATTGAGTCAAACTCTAATGAGGTCATAATATCATAATAAATAAAAAAACCAATCATTTCAAATAAATATCCCATCACCCTCACGATTCAATATTTACATCAGCTTCCTAAACCAACCTAACAACAACTCTTTTCAATTTTCTTAAAAACAAGACATAGTAAATCATGCAATAAATTTTAAGCTATTTTAAACATTAAATAAAATCAGTAGCATAGAATTATTGTTATTTTATAAATCAACAAAAATTCAACTCAATTTAATTTCTTTCAAATAATCAAGAGTAATTCAAACAAAAATTATTTTCATCATACAAAATAAGTAAACTTTAACTCCTTCAAAATGTCATTTTTAAATATTCTAAGTTCTACCAACCTCTAATATTCAAGAATTACTAGTGCTAATAATATGAATATCATACTATTTAAAATCATGACGGACATTCTAAGTTGTTTTTAAAACCAATATCAAAACTCTACTCATCTAGATACAACCATCAACACTTTCAAGTGATTTAAAAATCGATTTTTTTTTATCACAAGCCAACATAAAATCAAAATAAGAATTTTTTTGTCAAAATTAAAACTTTAAACATAAGAGACATATTTCATATCTAACTCAAAGTTTAGAACGAAACATCTTTTTTTTTCTCTAAATTGAGTTTCAACAAAAATAATAATAATTTGTACCTAGTAAAAGTCAATACTTGAAGTTTTAAACATATAATTCACACGGAAATCAAAGTTTCAATCAATTAGTTATTAGATCAAACACTTTAAATAAATTCTTTAAAACAACTAATTGATTAAGGGTGAAAATGGAACTTTAAAACAACTAACTGGTGAGGTCTGACATATGATGGCTAAGATTACGTGAATGAGATTAATTAACATATATTTTATAATAATTTTAACATCAAATTAATTATTTAAAATCTTATTTAATTAATAAAATAGTTTATCATAAAATTCAGGGTGTTACACCAACTATTCATATAAAACAAGAGTGGAAAAATCATAGTTAAGTAGGAAAGCAATAAGCAACAAGTAACTAACATAATCTTGTCAACAATTAAAATTAACTCAAATCTTAACAAGTAATTTTATGGTTTATTTACTCACTTAAGTAAGAATTTAGGATCCATAACACAATCAGAGTAAGCAATTAATAAACAATTAATTAGTAATCTCGAAAATATGCATAATAATACAAAGCATATAATCATTAACACAATTATATAATGGGAAAACCCTCATAGTGAAAATAATTATTACACAAGAAAACGCAATTGACACGACTGACATTCGTAACACATAATCGACATTCAACTCACTCGGCCTAATTGGACAGACCTGCTCTGATACCACTAATGTGACACCCTAAACCCTAAAATAACAGTTATAATGATATATGCTAAATTATTTGAAGAAAACTTGCAGTGGATAAAGAAAATCTATTAAAGAGAATAAAAACTTTAATATCTAATTTAGGATATCACGTTTCTCTAAATACACATGTAACAATTCAACTTTGTTCCTCAATTAAAATAGTACAATATCAATGAACTTGATTTAACTAGAATTTCTTGATTTAATTCCCAAGACTTACTCGTACTAAGTTTTCATATAAAAAGTCATTTATAATATAACATAAGTAAAATACACATTACAACTCTTAATTCCCAGTATCATCTATCAGAGTGGGGTTTCTCCCAAACATGAACTTCGAGACTCATTAACCTGTAATAACTGCGATTTCGCAAACGCAGGGCCAAGCCAGTCAAACACAAACAATGAATGAGGTGAGTTTTGAAATCATGTTGATAGTATAATATAAATAAGATGAACACGAAATTAATCATCAATAAACCGTATCATTACACAAACATTCTTCATGAAAAACATCACATTATATAGTCAAAATAAAAGAAAATCAATACACTTCATTGTAACATCAAATCATCGCATAAATTATTATCACACATAATACATATTAGTCACAACAAAACAATCACAAGAAAATGCAATGCTATGCATGAGCTTAGACTCTACTTCACAATGTGGTACAATTCTAACTCTGAAGTACTTGGTTATGAGGCTTGATACTATGCCACTATCTCGGTGGACGAACAATTCAAATTGGCCCTGTCCTCATAGATCCCCTCAACTCAACCCGAGACACATATACGTGACAGTCGAGGTAAACGTGTGTTGCGTGGTAGCTCCCGACATTTGGAGTGCTACCTCCAAGTCACCTAGGAATTCCCCACCCGAATACCTCCAAGGTCTAACAATCTTGCCCTAAGGCTCGACAGTAGACCGCCACGATCAGGCTCATTCAGTTGTACTTCCCCGGAATCACTAGGCTTGTCAGGCCCTACCTATATGATGACAAAATAATCTCCACTTCACAAATTCACAATATTTATTTTCTCCCCTCGTTGGTATATGATACTCCATTAAAACCGTCATCTCATACACAAATAATCACCATTATTTCATCAACTATGGGGTTAATTCAATATTCTCATCACAGTTTAGAACATCACTATCATCATCATCACGTAAACTCATCACAAATTTATAGCATCACTATCATCAATCAAACATTATCACAAATTTATAATGTCACAATTATTAATCGTACATCATCATCATTACATAAAACTATCACAACA
>NC_021162.2:16153407-16175832 GCF_000331145.2 Cicer arietinum | reverse complement strand
ATAAGTATAAAATCAACACTTTATATTAAATACTAAATCATACTAAATTTATATATAATCACAATATCATAATAAGTATATAAAAATAAAGAAAATCAAACACAATATTACCACTATCTCAAGATAATTATTTATAAAGTAAATAATTAAAATAAAATATATTTAGAATTAAATAAATATAACTAGGTACACATTTAATAATAGTCAAACGCATAAAAGAATAATATATTAATTATTTGTGCGTATATACACGTAAAATCGTATAAAATCTTTTTCTTTAAAATATATATTACACTAACTACTATTATTTTTAAAAAAAATATATATATCAAATAATAAAATATAATATTTATTATTTATATCGCTCATGTAATCTAGTATATATAAAACTAGCACTTCATAAAAATCACCTATAAAACGGAAATTGATCACAAAGTTTATTAACATATATTTTATAATAACATTAACATCAAATTAATTATTTAAAATCCTATTTAATTAATAAAATAGTTTATCATCAAATTTAGGGTGTTACAGATGTTATATTATCTAGTAACAGATACGAAAATCGCCCGAAAAGTCCAGATGAAATCGAGGATCGGGAGACCCTTGTAGCATTATTCTCCTAAATTTATAACTCTATTTTTGGTTATTTTGTCTGGGGGTACGAAAATCGCCCGAAAAGTCTAGATGTAATCGAGGACCTGGAGACCCTTGTAGCATTTTTCTCCTAAATTTAAAACTATGTTTCGGGTTCCGCGTTAGATTTCAAACATTAGTAGTTGTCTAGTCCGAAAATACGGATTTCGGTCCATTTTTGTCGGGGGATGAAAATTGCCCGAAAAGTCCAGACTTTGTTTCGGGTTCTGCATCATATTTCAAACACTAACCATCGTTTGATCTAAAAATATGGATTTCGGTTTTTGTGGGGTGGTTAGAAAATCACCCTAAAAGTCCAGATGAAGTCGAGGACCGAGAGACCCTCTTATAGTATACTTCTCCTAAATTTATAACTGCATTACAGGTTTCGCGTCAGATTTCAAACACTAGCTATCGTTTGGCATGAAAATAGGGATTTCGGTCCATTTTTGTCGGGTGGTACAAAAATTGCCCGAAAAGTCAAGATGAAATCAAGGACTAGGAGACCCTTGTAGAAATCATCTCCTAAATTTAGAAAATATTTTTGGGTTCTACATCATATTTCAAACACTAGCCATTGTCTGGTCTGCAAATATGGATTTCGGTGAATTTTTGTGGTGTGGTACGAAAATCACCCGAAAAGTTCAGATGAAATCGAGGACCGAGTGACCCTTATAGTATTATTCTCCTAAATTTGTAACTGCCCCTTGGGTTCCGCGTCAGATTTCAAATACTAGCCACCGTTTGGTCTGAAAATACGGATTTCGGTCCATTTTTGTCTAGTGGTACGAAAATCGCCTGAAAAATTCAAGGATTTTTGTCAGATTTATAACTGCATTATAGGTTTCTCGTCAGATTTCAAACACTAGCTATCGTTTGGCATGAAAATAGGGATTTCGGTCCATTTTTGTCAGGTGGAACGAAAATCGCCCGTAAAGTACAGATGTAATCAAGGACAGGGAGACCCTTGTAACATGTTTCTCCTCAATTTATAAAATTGTTTCAGGTTCCGCATCAAATTTCAAAAACTAGCCATCGTCTAGTCTGAAAATATGAATTTTGGTCCATTTTTGTCGGGTAGTACGAAATTCGCCTAAAAAGTCCAGATGAAATCGAGGACCGGGAGACCCTTATAGAATTCTTCTCCAAAATTTATAACTTTGTTAAGGGTTCCGCGTAAGATTTGAAACACTAGCCATAGTCTGGTCGGAAAATACGATTTCGGTCCATTTTTGTCGGGTGGAACGAAAATCGCCCAAAAAGTCCAGATGTAATCGAGGACAGAGAGACCCTTGGAACATTTTTCTCCTTAATTTATAATTTTGTTTAGGGTTTCGTTTTATATTTCAAACACTAGTCATCGTCTAGTCAAAAAATACGGATTTCTGTCCATTTTTGTCTGGTGGTACGAAAATTGCCCTAAAACTCCTGATGAATTCAAGGACCGGGCGACCCTTATTGTATACTTCTCCTAAATTTATAACTGTGTTTCGGGTGCCGCATCAGATTTCTAATTGAAGCCATCGTCGGGTCCTGAAAATATGGATTTCAGTCAATTTTTATCGGGTGGTACGTAAATCTCCCGAAAAGTCAAGATGTAATCGAGGACCGGGAGATTGTGGAAGCATTTTTCTCCTAAATTTATAACTGTATATCAGGTTCCGCGTTAGATTTCTAACACTAGCCATCGTCTGGTCCGAAAATAAGGATTTCGGTACATTTTTTGTCGGGTGGTACGAAAATCGCTCGAAAAATCCAAACGAAATCGACGACTGGGAGACCTATATACCATTGTTCTCCTAAATTTATAATTGTGTTTTGGGTTCCACGTCAGATTTCAAACACTAACCATTGTCTGGTCCGAATATACAGATTTCGGTCCATTTTTGTCGATTGGTATGAAATTCGCCAGAAAAGTCTAGATGAAATCGAGGACCAGGAGACCTTTATAGAATTTTTCTCCTAAATTTATAACTGTGTATCGTGTTCCGCGTTAGATTTCAAACACTAGCCATTGTCTGGTCCGAAAATATGGATTTCGAATAATTTTTGTCTGGTGGTACGAAAATCGCCTGAATAGTCCTGATGAAATCTAGGACTGTGAGACCCTTATAGCATTCTTCTCCTAAATTTATAACTAGTATTCAGGTTCCACGTTAGATTTCGAAGACTAGCCATCATTTGGTCTCAAAATACAGATTTCGCTATATTTTTATCTGGTGATACGATAATCGCCCGGAACGTCAAGATGAAATTCCAGGATCAAGAGACCCTTAAATTTATAACTATGTATTGGGTTCCGCGTCAGATTTCAAACAATAGCCATCGTCTGGTCCGAAAATACAGATTTCAGTTCTTTTTTGTCTAGTGGTGTGAAAATCTCCCGAAAAGTCTAGACGAAATCGAGGACCGAGAGACCTTTACAATATTCTTCTCCTCAATTTATAATTGTGTTTCGGGTTCCGCATCATATTTCAAACACTAGCCATCGTTTGGTCTAAAAATATGGATTACAGTCCATTTTTGTCGGGTAGTTAGAAAATCACCCAAAAAGTCTAGATGAAATAGAGGACCGAGAGACCCTTAAAGTATTCTTCTCCTAAATTTATAACTGTGTTTCAGGTTTCACGTCAGATTTCAAACACTAGCCATCGTTTGGTATGAAAATAGGGATTTCGGTCCATTTTTGTCGGGTGGTACGAAAATCGCCAGAAAAGTCCAGATGTAATTGAAGACTAGGACCCTTGTAGAATTCTTCTCCTAAATTTAGAACTGTATTTTGGGTTCTGCAACAGATTTTAAACACTAGCCATTGTCAGGTCAGGAAACACGGATTTTGGTCAATTTATGTCGAGTGATACGAAAATCACCAGAAAATTACAGATGAAATCAAGGACCAAGAGACCCTTATAGTATTCTTCTCCTAAATTTATAACTGACTTTTGGGCTCCGTGTCAGATTTCAAACACTAGCCACCGTCTGGTCTGAAAATACGGATTTCGGTTCATTTTTGTCTAGTGGTACGAAAATCGCCCAAAAAGTTCGGATGAATTCGAGGACCGGGCGACCCTTGTAGTATTCTTCTCCTAAATTTATAACTGTGTTTTGGGTTCCGGGTTAGATTTCAAACACTAGCCTTCGTCTATAGGGGTGGGAATAGGCCAGGCCAGGCCAGGCTTTGAAAGGCATGAGCCTGGCCTACGATGAATTTTTTAGGCCTAAGCCTCGCCTACGGCCTATCATAGGTTTTTTTATCGGCCTGAGCCTGGCCTACGACCTATCATGGCCTGGCCTGTAAGCCTATTTAAAAGCTTTATTCGCATTAAAATATTTAAATGTTATATTTTATATTTTTGTTTTAAATAGGCTAAATTAGGCCTTTATATACAAGGAAAACTAATAAAATTATAATCAAATCTAATAAAATTATAACTAACAAGTTTGTAATGCAACAACTTTCCCATAAAACAAAAAAAAAATGAATTCATAATTAACAAACTCTAAAAAGTCCTTCAAAAATTACAAATAAAACCAAATGAACTCCATAAACAGTTAGACATATCATCCAACAAAACACATTCAAAGTTCAATGAATGACAAAAAAAATGATATCAAATCTTCAAGGTGATTTGTATCTCTTGTTTATCAACCTTCAAAAACAAAAGAAAAAATACATATATGTTAGACACTTAACTAAAAAGTAATAAATAAATGAGCAAATTTTAAAAAAAATTGAATAAATACTAGTTGATAAAAAATATTAACCTTTGATTTTTTCTTCACATTATACTTATGACGAAACCAATCTCCGCCACAAATTAGAGCTTCAACAGATTCTTCGTTTAATTTAGATCGAAATTCATCAATAACTCTACCTCCTGCACTAAATGTGGACTAAGATGCCACAATTGAGATTGGAATAGCTAGTACATCAGCAACCATCTTAGACAAAATCTTATATTTCATGCTATTGTTCCTCCACCAGTCCAAAGCACAAAAAGATTTAGTCTTAGGAACGTAAATACCTTCATCAAGATAATCTTGTAATTCTGATTTTACTGGAGGCACAGTTTCATTTTCACGCAAAATGCTCAGAATTTCATCAAATCCAGTGATAATTGCAACATTCTCTTGGGAGGATGATAAATTATTACAATCCAAATTAACAATCGGAGACGAAGACTCTTCCAAAGATAAAACTAGATACTCATCATATAGTTCTTCCAATGAACATATGACCTTCTTTATATTCTCATCAACAACTTCTTTAGATTTATATATCAAAGGAAAACATATACGCACCATATGAAATTTGCACCTAGGATCCAAAACACTAGCAATAGCCATCAACATATTACACTCCCCCCATTATTTGTCAAACTTTATTTTCATTGGACCTACCATTTCTTTCATAAAAATATCTTCGTCTTCATCAGTCTTATCAAGTATTTGTTTAACCTTCCAAACTTCTGCTAAATACAAACTTGCAGTCGATACTCACTACTTACATTTAAAATAGTAGTGATATTAAACACTTTAAATAATAATAAAGTGACCTAATAAAATACAAAAATAAACAGTTGATAAACTACCTGAGATCACATGAGTTGCACTATTAAATATGTGTGCACAACATCAAACATGAAACAAAGAGCCACCAAGGATTAACTTACTACTTAGAGATAAATTATCTTTGAGACATCTTAAGCATGAATCATTGTAAGAAGCATTATCAACAGATATGGAAAAAACTTTATTTTCAATCCCCCAAGTTTTCAAACATTTATATATAGCATCAACAACATCAATACCACGCCTTGGAGGGGGTACTTTCACAAAACTCAAAACTCTTTTTTGAAGATTCCATCCTACATCAATAAAATGTCCTGTGATAACCATATATTCAACTACTTGACGGCTAGATTTCCACATATTTGTAGTTAAACTAATTTTGCTCACACTTTCTAAAAATTTCTTCAAAATTTTCTTCTCCATATCAAATATTGCCAAACAATCATTTCTTGTTGTTTTATGAGTAACTTTATGAAAATCTGGGTTTGCATATTGAAAGCCCCACATCCAAATATCATCCTCTACAACACTAAAAGGATATTTGTGAACCATGATAGTAGTTGTAATTATTTCCCTCATCTTTTCATTAGAGTATCTAACACCGGTACTAATAAAAGGGTTACTTGACTTTGATGGCTGAAATGGAATGATGACTTGTCTTGTTTCAGCAGCCGTTTGCAACTTCTTTTGATTGCAACCTCTAGCGTGTCTTTTCAAATGACTAGTGCTAGCTTCTAATCCTCCAGTAGACATTTTTAGTTTACAGTATTTGCAAATAGCTTTCTTCACACCTTTAGAGATTTCAACATCATCAGAATCATTCCAAACAATTGATGTTTTTTCCTTTTTCTCCCAACAATTGGACTTCTGTTTTCTAGAGCGGTGTCATTTACATTTGTCTGTGTGTTAACTTCTACTTGAGTTGAATCTATAGACATATGTTCGCTGGCGTCATTATTAGTCATATGAGTAGATGAAATTGGTTCACTTCTTTCTAAGGGAGAAGACATTTCCCGAACAATATAAAAATGATAAAATAAAATATATTATATAATTATACAAAGTAGATAAACTCAAGAAATAATTCTAAATAAAAATAAAATGATTTTTAATTCCAATTCCCATATTACAATATCACGACAACAAAATTGTTTTACTGCAGAATTATAAAAATTATGCAATGCAGAATTATATTGTAATATATTCCAATTCTCATAGATTATAAAGATTATGCACTACAAAAAATTCCAATTCCCATAGATTATAAAGATTCTGTAGAATTATATAATAATATATTGGTTAATAAATAATGAACACATTCAGCAAGATATGCATGACTTTATGGCTAAATCGAGGAATCTACCATGCACTGACAAATCAAGTAATCAAGGAATTGTTTGTATATAATTTTTAATGATTTTTCTAGCAAACACCTTTTAAATCATCATGAAAAATAAACATATAAGTAAAAATTAGACCATAATAAAAAAAATTAGTCCTTATACATATATCAATTTACATGATGCGCTATCCATACTAATTTACATGATGTGCTACCCATACCGATTTACATGATGCTCTCTACATACCAATATCAATGTACATATGTATATATATATTAAATAAAAAATGATTTTTGATTTAAAAGAATATATTTTTTTCTTGAAACAAACGCATTCACTATGCTCTCAAACAATTATCCATACCTACCCGTACCGATTTACACACACACACACACATATATATATATATATTAAATAAAAAATGATTTTTCTAAACAGAATGATTTTTAAAAAACCAGAAAAAAAACACCCTTTAAACCCTAAAAAATGAATTTCGGTTTAAAAGATAAATTTTTCATTAAAATGCACCTATTATTATCTGTCAAACAAATATTCTAAAACAATTAGGGTTTTCAAGTTTTATATACTATTAATATATATGAAGATAACAGATAACTAGTATTCATTTTTATAAAATATAAAGGTAACAAATAAATAATATTGCTTTTTATGAATAATATGTTGCTTACATACCTGATGTGCAATAGGGCAATGGAAATTAGAAAGAAAAAAAGGGAGAATGAAGTAAAATACTCTCAAACAAACTCAAATTATTACCTCTAAACAAATCCTCTCAAACAAACTCATATTCAATACTAATAATAAACAATTAGGGTTTTCAAGTTTTATATACTACTAATATATACGAAGATAACAAATAACTAGTTTTGATTTTTATAAAATATAAAGGTAACAAATTTTGGTTTAAAAGATAAATTTTTCATTGAAACGCACATATTATTATCTGTCAAACAAATACTCTCAAACAAACTCAAATTATTACCTCTAAACAAATCCTCTCAAACAAACTCATATTCAATACTAATAATAAACAATTAGGGTTTTCAAGTTTTATATACTACTAATATATATGAAGATAACAAATAACTAGTATTCATTTTTATAAAATATAAAGGTAACAAATAAATAATATTGCTTTTTATGAATAATATGTTGCTTACATACCTGATGTGCAATAGGGCAATGGAAATTAGAAAGAAAAAAAGGGAGAATGAAGTAGATAATAATAATATATATATGTATATATATATACAGGCGGACCTGTCAGGCCTAATAGACTTTTTTATAAGCCTGAGTCTGGCCTATTTAATTAAAGAGACTTTAAAAACAGCTTGAGCCTGGCCTTTTTATTAAACAGGTCAGGCCAGGCCATAGGCCCCTGACGGACGGCCTAGCCTATTCCCATCCCTAATCATCTGGTCCAACAATACGGATTTTGGTATCTTTTTAGCCACGAGGTACGAAAATCGCCCGAAAAATCTAGTTGAAATCGACAACTAGGAGACCCATGTAGCATTGTTCTCCTAAATTTATAACATTGTTTCGGTTTTCGCGTCAGATTTTAAACAGATGAAATCGAGGACCGAAAGACCCTTATAGTTATCTTCTCTTAAATTTGTAACTGTCATTTGGGTTCCGCGTCAGATTTCAAACACTAGCCATTTTTCTCTTAAATACGGATTTCGATCCATTTTTGTCTGTACAAAAATCACCTGAAAAGTTTAGATGAATTTGATGGACCAAGGGATCCTTGTAGTATTTTTCTCCTAAATTTATAACTGTGTTTCGAGTTATGCGTTAGATTTCAAACACTAGCCGTTGTGTGTTCCAAAAATACGGATTTTGATCTCTTTTTTGTCACGTGGTACGAAAATCGCACGAAAAATCCAGTAGAAATCGACAACTGGGAGACCCATATAACATTGTTCTCCTAAATTTATAACATTGTTTCAGGTTCCGCGTCAGATTTCAAACACTAGCCATCCTCTGGTCCGAAAATACGGATGGTACGAAATTTGCCCGAAAAGTCCAGATGAAATCGAGGACCAGAAGACCCTTATAGAATTCTTCTCCAAAATTAATAACTGTGTTTCGGGTTCCGCATCAGATTTGAAACACAAGCCATAGTCTGGTCCGAAAATACGATTTCGATCCATTTTTGTCAGGTGGAACGAAAATAATCCAAAAAGTCGCATGTAATCGAGGACCGAGAGACCATTGCAGCATTTTGCTCCTAAATTTATAACTGTGTTTTGGGTTCCGTTTTAAATTTCAAACACTAGTCATCGTTTGGCTTGAAAATATGGATTTCGATCAATTTATGTCGGGTGGTTAGAAAATCACCCGAAAAGTCCATATGAAATGGAGGACCTAGAGACCCCTATAGCATTCTTCTCCTAAATTTATAGTTGTGTTTCGGACGTTGTATCAGATTTCCATCAATAGCCATCGTCTGGTCCGAAAATACGGATTTCGGTCCATTTTTGTCGGGTGGTACGAATATCGCCCAAAAAGACCAGATGTAATCGAGGACCGGGAGACCGTTGCAGCATTCGCTCCTAAATTTATTACTGTGTATCGGGTTCCGAGTTAAATTTCAAACACTAGCCATCGTCTGGTCTGAAAATACGGATTTCGGTCCATTTTTTGTCGGGTGGTACAAAAATCGTTCGAAAAATCCAAATGAAATCAATGACTGGGAGACCCATATAGCATTGTTCTCCAAAATTTATATTTTTGTTTCCGGATCCACTTCAGATTTCAAACACTAGCCATCCTCTGGTACGAATATACGGAGTTCAGTTCATTTTTGTCTGGTGTAACGTAATTCGCCTGAAAAGTCCAGATGAAATCGAGGACCGTGAGACCCTTATAGAATTCTTCTCCAAAATTTATAATTGTGTTTCAGGTTCCTCGTTAGATTTGAAACATTAGCCACCGTTTGGTCCAAAAATACGGATTTTAGTCCATTTTTGTCGAGTGGTTCAAAATTCGCCCATAAAGTCCAGATGCAATCAAGGATTGAGAGACCCTTATAGAATTTTTCTCCAAAATTTATAATTGTGTTACGGGTTCCGCGTCAGATTTGAAACACTAGCCATCGTCTGGTTCGAAAACACGGATTTCGGTCAATTTTGGTCAGGTGGTTCGAAAATCGCCCGAAAGGTCTAGATGAAATTGAAGGCTGAGATATCCTTATAGTATTCTTCGTCTAAATTTATAAATGTGTTTCAAGTTCTGCATCATATTTCAAACACTAGCCCTCGTTTGGTCTGAAAATACGAATTTCGATCCATTTTTGTCAGGTGGTTAGAAAAATACCCGGAAAGTCAAGATGAAATTGAGGACCTAGAGACCCTGATAGAATTCTTCTCCAAAATTTATAACTTTGATTTAGGTTCCGCGTCAGATTTGAAACATTAGCCACCGTTTGGACCAAAATTACAAATTTCGGTCCATTTTTGTCGGGTGGTACGAAAATTGCCCGAAAAGTCAAAATGAAATCGAGGACCGAAAGACCCTTATAGTATTCTTCTTCTAAATTTATAATTGTTTTTCGGGTTTTGCATCATATTTCAAACACTAGCCATTGTCTGGTCTGAAAATATGGATTTCGCTCCATTTATATTGGGTGGTTAGAAAATCACCCGAAAAGTCCATATGAAATCAAGGACCTAGAGATCCTTATAGCATTTTTCTCTTAAATTTAAAACTGTGTTTTGCCGTGTGAGATTTCCATCAGTAGCAATCGTTTGGTCCGAAAATACGGATTTTGGTCCATTTTTGTCGGATGGTATGAAAATCGCCCAAAAAGTCCAGATGTAATCGAGGACCTAGAGACCGTTGAAGCATTTCTCCTAAATTTATAATTGTGTATCGGGTTCCGCGTTAGATTTCAAACACTAGCCATTGTCTAGTCCGAAAATACGGATTTTGGTTTATTTTTTGTCGGGTGGTACGAAATTTGCCCGAAGAGTCCAGATGAAATCAGGGACTGGGAGACCCTTATATAATTCTTCTCCAAAATTTATGTGTTTCTGATTCCACGTCAGATTTGAAACACTAGCCATCGCCCTGTCTAAAAATACAGATTGCGGTCCATTTTTTGCCGGGTGGTACTAATATCGCCCGAAAAATCAAGATGAAATCGATGAATGGGAGACCCATATAGCATTGTTCTCCTAAATTTATAACATTGTTTCAGGTTCCGCTTCATATTTCAAACACTAACCAGCCTCTGGTCCGAAAATACGAATTTCGGTCCATTTTTGTCGGGTGGTACGAAATTTGCTCGAAAAGTCCATATGAAATCGAGGATTGGGAGACCCTTATAGAATTCTTCTCCAAAATTTATAACTGTGTTTCAGGTTCCGTGTCAGATTTGAAACACTAGCCATCGTCTGGTCCAAAAATACGGATTCCGGTCCATTATTGTTGGGTGGTATTAAATTCGCCTAAATAGTCTAGTTATAATCGAGGACCGGGAGAACTTTGTAGCATTTTTCTCCTAAGTTTTTAACTGTGTATCGGGTTGCACATTAGATTTCAAGCACTAGCCATCGTCTAGTCTGAGGATATGGATTTCAGTCAATTTTTGTCGGGTGGTACGAAAATCGCACGAATAGTCCGGATGAAATCGAGGACTAGGAGACCCCTATAGAATTCTTCTCCTAAATTTATAATTGTGTTTCAGGTTCCGCGTCAGATTTCAAACACTAGTCATCGGATGGTCTGAAAATACAGATTTCAGTCCATTTTTGTCGGGTAGTACGAAATTTGCCCGAAAAGTCCAGATGAAATCAATGACCGAGAGACCCTTATAGCATTCTTCTTTTAAATTTATAACTGTGTTTCGGGTTCCGGGACAGATTTCACACACTAGCCGTCGTATGGTCCGAAAATATGGATTTCTGTCCATTTTTGTCATGTGGTACGAAAATTGCCCGAAAAGTCCAAATGAAATCAAAGACTGAGAGACCCTTAAAGCATTATTCTCTTAAATTTAAAAATATGAAAATTAATTTTTTTTTTTATTTGGGGTTTAGGGTGTCACATTAGTGGTATAAAGCAGGTCTGTCCAATCAGACCATAGGTCATATGTCCATTGTTCTTACATACTTACTTCATTAGTTGATGATTTTTTTTTACTATTACTATGCAATGACTTTGTTCTAAGAGAGCAATTTGTTATGCTTTTGGTTTGCAAACGTATTTTTGGGGTATTTCATGTGGATTATTTTTGCCTCTATGTGTTTCATTATGTTTAAGTGTAGCATACCAATTTTAGATTTGTTGAGATCATTGATTGATGGAACAATGGTGTTGCAACAAGAAATGTCGAAGTCATTGGTAGTCAAGTTTTACATGTTTTAATTTTTGTAAGAGTAGCTATGTTTTCATATGCCTAACACTATCTATACTTTCCTCATGTTTATTAACTTGTAAGAGTATTAACTGTTACAATGGAGATGTTCATTGTTTTCAATGTCTTGCTTTGTTGACATTAGGTTAAAATTCTTAGGAAGATATTAAAGTTAAGTGTTTTTTTTTTTTTGTAAATAAATATGTTGGGTTATTTTGATAAGTAGTCGAAATAAGAAGTGCAAGGCTTAGATGATCCTAGTAAAAAATATTATACAGTGAGTAGTTGAGTGGCTTAATGGATCGTGCGTGAGGTTCTTAGTTTTTTTTGACTCGAGAAGTTTAGGAAGAGTTAAGTTGTGATCTTAGAAGTATTTGGTAGTCGACATTGAATGGGTAATAAATACTTGCAAGGATATTTGAGTATGGCCAGGGAGTTAAGATTGATATGTGGTTGATAGATGTGTTATAGGAATGACTCTTTTGGAGTTATTTATAGAAATGAGATTTTAGTAGGGTCATAGAAGTAAGATTGTCACGATATTTTTATACTTCATGAGTGTTATGTGTATTTACCTATGTGTGACATTATCACTAGAACGTTAGACTTGTCCCATTTTAGTATTGTTGATCTTGGTGAAGCTTGTGATGTGTTCAAGTTTAAGGCATGTAATTGTGTAATATATTAGATAAATAGATACCCTTAAATTAAGATTAGTGGAAGGAACATGAACTAATAATTCTTACCTTAAAGGTTTATGAGTATGGTCCTTGTTGAGTCCAACGTGAAAACCATAGTAACGATAATAGCTTGAACTAGTGGAGTTGAGATTATTTTATTATAGGTATATGAAATCATGTGAGTCATACTTGCGAGTTAGAAAAAAAAAATTAAAGAAAAAAAAAGGGAAGGGCATAGTGTTGATTCTTAGGAGCTAAAACTAATATCAATCATATTGGTAAAAAAAATTTCTCTATTTGAAGAAAGTATGAACTTGATTCTTAGCTTGTAAGAGACTGGTACATATAAAATTATATTGAGTGTTGTTGATCGAATGGAAAAAAATTAATATTAGTGATCATTCTATTTCAGGTAGACCCACGTTTTATTTTTCTGATTTGTGAACTAATTTTGCTAGAAACTGCAAAGGTATTTGGTTATATTGAATAGGACACCAAAGCTTAAGTTAGGATTTTTTGGAATCTCAAATTGTTAAGGGAGCTAAGTAAGAAGATTAAATAGTTATGATGCTCGGAGTGAAAATAAACTGTGAAGACGAAATTTATTGAATGGATCATATTTTTTATATACTTTATACTTGTATTAATCATATTTTATATTTTATTTATTTAATAATTGTTCTATATATTTAGTTTATTTAAATTAATGCACTAATAGTGCAACTTAGCCAAGCTCAGGTTTTTGAGATAAAGTTAAATTTCAATATTGTTCCTATCTTTATAATTGTGTGGGAAAAAAAACAGAGAGAGAGGGAGCTGATGTTTATTTTGAAATATAGATACTTTAAGAATATTTTTCATTTTATTTGATTGCATATAGTAAATTAATATTCTATAAATTTATATGTTCTCCCTTATTATCTAAATTATATAGTAGCTATGTTATTTCCTCCATGATTGAAACTATTAAATGTGACATGCACACTTCGCTATTTCATTTTACCAGGTCAATTTATCTTGTAAAGCAATTTTTCATATTATATTTAAATGAATATATGAAATTATGAATTGCTGAACTATTTACAATTTATGTGATAAAATACTTTTCCTTTTTCTAATCATTATTTGACTCATAATAGTTTCATAATTTCAAGACATAATTATTATATAAATGTTTGTGTTTTATGCGTATCAACTTGTGTATCACCTTATCATTAAGAAGTAACATTGATCCCATTTTAGTTTTATTGATTTAATTTCATTGTTTTGTGATAAAGTTTAAGGTAAGTAGTCGTGAGACCTTAAAAGTTAACCTTGATTAGTTGATTTCATTCTTATTTTAGTGACCATGTCGAACCTTAGATAATAGATAATGTGAAGTTTTAAGAATATAATCGTCGAACTTATAAAGATATGAACAATACATGTAAATGGAGTTTGAGATAAATGGTACTTGTAGTTGTTGTGTGAAAAGACTAGAGCATTGTCCATATGAAGTTGATGTATGGGGGTTTAGATTCGGTAAGAGCTGGACTAACCTGTGATTTGACCATGTAGGAGTATAGTAGTGCGAGTGTATGTAATCGTGTACGATATAGGTTGTTAAAAGTAGATGAGGTAATTGAAGAATATGAGTTTATGTGCTATAATTGGAGAGAGCATATGAGGAGTGAATTCTGGTTTACTAGAGATAAATGTGATGTTCATATTCATAATTTAAAGTAGTGTATCGTTACATTTTGAAGTGTGTAGTGAGTTAGTCTTTCAAACACTAGTTAGTTTAAGATATTAACCTTGATAAGAATTATAAAGTTCTTGGTATATATATTTCTTGTATTCGATAGGAACTAAGTTTAAATTTTAGAAATACTAAAAACACATGGAGATGTTAAGTTAGATGATAGTTTGGTCATAGTTTTTCCTAAATTTCGAGGAAGAAATTCTTCTAAGAGGGGTAGAATTGTAACACCCTAATTTATTGTTATACCTTAACTTATTATTATTATTATAGATTAGTGATATTTTCTTATACTTATATTTCTTGTGGTGTAATAATTTTTTTACGTGATTGTCTTTTTATTTGTCTTTATAGTTATTTAAATAAAAATCAGTGATCATTGTTATTAAACCTATTTATTTTATTTAATAATAATAATATATACTAGTTTTGGATTGCTATTATCTTAGGCGTCATATTTTAGTAATTTTGTTATCTAAATCTTTATTATTTGAATTTATTTTTATGAAGTATAAATATAAAATAAATATATTATTTATATATAAAATAAAATAATGATGATGATCTTGTGCCATAAACTGAATTAATGGACCTAAATTGAATTTGCCATATAAACTGAATAATAATAATAATAATAATAATAATAATAATAATAATAATAATAATAATAATAAACTATTGGGTAGTAGAATATTGTATTAGCTACATCACCAACAAAGCATTGGGCGATATAATGTAACTTATCTTAAAATCATTACAAATAAAAAAGCTCCAAAACACATAATCAATTAATACGCATCCAATCCATCCAACGCAAAATGATGATGTTAATTAACCAAAAAATGATTAATAATAATAATAATAATAATAATAATAATAATAATAATAATAATAATAATAATAATAATAATAATAATAATAATAATAATAATAATAATAATAATAATAAAACCTAGGCTATACCTATACTATATATATATATAGATAAGCGCATAACATTGGTTTGTTAGCTCTTGTTACCAATAGCCTCCTTCTAATACCAAACCACATCAGGTATTCTTTGTCTCCTTTACTGTGTTCGGGCAACCGAGAATTCATAATAATAATAACATATACCTTTGCAAAATTAGGGAAAAACAAAAAAGTAAATGAATAATTCAGGAAATAATTTTACGCCAGAAATTTATCTATACAAGAAGGATCTCGATTTAAATATTTCAAAAGGAGACAATAGATTTTTAGGTCTAATCTCACCCAAAGGCAAGGTTATCATTCCCCTTTTATATGCAGCGCTTTAAACGAATTATTCATATCATGTTTGCTATTTTTATTGTTGTTTCAAGGCATAAGAAATGGATTTCCTTATTTTATGACTGTTGTGTAAACTTTTTTTTTATCAAATACAATGGTGTAAATTTCATCATTTTGATTTTGACAAATACATGAATTTTGATATATAATTATAATGAGTCATACAATTGAAATTGACAACCAAGAATAGTGTTACTACAATAGCAATAAGTAACCTACAATTGAACTTGATTATCATGATTAATAATCTAGGCTATTCTTTTTAGCATTCTGGTGGAAAAATGATAATTATTTTAGGATAGTGAATTTGATAATTATTTTAAGATAGTGAATTTGATAATTATTTTAAGATAGTGAATTTGATGGTAGTTACTAGGATAGTGAATTTGTTGGTTGTTGTTGGAACATGAATATAGAACTCATCGTAGCACTAAGCATGCATTCTTTATTCTAATTTTTAGTAATAATATACCTAGAATAGGATTGAGTTATATTATTGGACATATATTCTGAAATTCATCTGCATCTAAAGAATTCATTTTATTTTAGCTATAATTAAAAGTGATTTATCGTACGCATCAATTTAAATAAATATTATCAATTTCATTACATATATGCTATTAGATTTTACATTATTTTAATTAAAATTATACATTAGTTTATTCTATTATATTTAGAAGTATGTTTTGCAGCAAAAATAATTGTCCTCTACATTATTAAAAGTAGCAAACTTGCTACATTAGGCTAAAATTAACATGCCTTAATCCAATCGAGTATCTAAATCAATGGATGTTAAAATCTTTTGTAACATAATTTTTCAATACAATTCTTGATTGGCATGCTTTTAAATTATCCTCTATATAAACAATTTTCTATATATATATATATATATATATTATGATTATTGAACATTCTAATTGTTTAATAAAAATTATTATTGAAAAAAAATTAATTCAACTAAGATACGCATTTTATTTTGATATAATTATAGATATCCACAATCTAAAAATATTTTTAGGTATGTTACAAGTAGTATAAATTTTACCTATTTATTTTAGTAAATAATTTATTTAATTTTATTTGGTTGTATGGTTCTATTACCTAGATGAATTATTAGAGACGACAGTCGACGAAGACGCGAAAAATTAGCAAATCAGTCATTTGGCGAAATCTTCAATCGAGGTAAGGAGTGAGATGAGGTTTGACTTTACGAGTATAAAATAATGTAGAATGAACGGGAATGCCGTAATTCCCAGAGATTCATATGAGGCTTACTACGAATGGTTGAGCCCTATTGAGTAATAACAATTAATTAATAATATATGAATGGTAATAGCGAGGACTAAAATATAATTTAGCAACCTATAGAATTGTCGTGACTCTATTCATATCAAGATTGCATGATGTATGAATTGATGAAATCTTATGCTGATAGTTTATATGAATGATATGTACTTGAGTGTTCTTATTACTTGAATGTGCCACCTATTTGATTCCTTATTATGTGATTGATGAAATTGGAATGTGTATTGTGAGTAGTGCAAACAAAATATTGGGATTTTATTATGATTGACTGATATATATCTATATATATATATATATATTTATTTATTTAACAACTTTATTTATTTTAAATTATAATAACTAAGTTATTTTAAATTATTCAATTTAATATTTTTTTTATTTGGTTAAAAATGTAGTTATGTAAATTATTTATAAATCATTTTTCAAAATTTAAAATTATTTATTTAAAATTATAATAAGTAAATTATAAATAAAAAATAAATTATTTTAATTACACAGAAATAAATAAAAAAAACATAATAAATCAAAACTACTCAAAAATAACTACAATACTTATAATTTTTAAGCTACAAATTATAAGTTACAAGTTCGTTTTATTGTCATGTTAAACAGAACCTATAATTAATCAGAGTTTAATAAAAAGTCTAGATCAGATACCCATCTTCGATCTTAAATAAAACTTTTTCAATAATTGAGTCAAACCAGCAATATTTTAACTATTATCTAATTTGAAAATATATCGACCACATGTTATGAAAATATCAGCAACCTGGCTAATAGTGTATTCTGTCAATAAATAAATATTCGATTCCAGTTGATTATTATTATACCCCTTTTGAAAAAAATTATCCTTAAATATAAATATATTTGTAATTATCATATATATTTATAATTATTTTAAGAAAAATGGTAAATAGTGCGAAGGGATATTTGTGCGAAATGTGAATGCTACGAATGACTTTATTTTATTTTTGGAAACAAATTACATTATAATCGGACGGTGGTTATAAACTTATATATCATCAATCATTTCTCTCTCTCATTTATTATTTATTTTTATGAAACAAATAACAAGATTGTAAATAAAGTAATGGCCATAGAACTAGAACCATCTAGAAAACCTTCTCTTCAGAATCGTTAATTCCATATCTTCCCTTTGATAATATTGTAAATTGAACAAAATTTTCATGTAGTAACAACACCATTTAAGGATCTACAATAGTTTAGTCTTTTTGCAATATTAAATGGCTGAGTTCTTAAAAGAAAATTAATTTTTGAAGTAGTGAGTATTGAGGCAGATGATATGAGGGTCTCAGGCTCTTAGAGGCGTGAAGCCAAACAGATTAAAATGCGAAACAATTCAATTAATTTAATCCAATAACAACCATAAACTACAGCATACAGACGTGTGCATATTCGTGCAAGTGAGATTCGTAACATACAACATCCCTCTTATTTAAAATATATAATTTATTAATACTATATCATTTTAACTTAAAAAATGAAATGTCAATATAAAAAGTCAACATTTATACATAAGGTAATTCAATAATAATCTTAATATAGTTAACTTTGCTTAATTTAGATAGATGAAAGAAGTGTATGCTATTTTTGTTTAATTTTTTGTTGGGCAAATATTATATTTTGATAGAACAAATTTAGAGTGAAAAACTAGTGTCCATTTAAGGTGTTATAAATATTGAAAATATTTGAAAAGTTTAAAATGAATTATATTTTAAGCGATAAATTGTTATTAAAAAAATGATAATTTGTTTTGACCAAATAATAGTTTCTTTTACAGTGAGTAGAGAATTTGATACCCATATTTATCTCTATAGTTAGGCCTATAATAAGATAAGTGTACTAAACGGATTATATGTGTGTGAGCATTTGAGTAAGAGTCACTCACTCCAAGCAAGCATTGCCATTTGACGATAAGACAAACACAAAAACAAACAAAGAGGAAATGGGCTGTGGTTCCTCTAAACGTATCGACGCAACCGCACCCCTCGTTTACCAACCACCACCGACGAGTTTCGCTGTTTTCGATATCAACGCCATCGAAGAGCCGTGGCTAAAACATCTCAACAACAACAACAACAACAATAACAACAACATATCTCAAGATAAACCTTCACTCCCTCCTCCTATTCTTCAAATTCTCGATGCCACTGAAAAATCTCCCCAATCTTGGGATGAAGTTAGCAAAACACTCCAACACCTCAAACCAACAGTTCAACCACCACCAACACAATCACCACCGCCACTACAGTCACCACAACAACAACCTCAACCTCAACCTCCTCGCAAGGTTGCTTCGTTCCACACACTCGAAGAGTTAGATTCAAAATTAACCCCAATCAAAGGGCAATCACCAGAATCGACGAACGAAGTTGTTGTTAATGGCGTTAAAGAAGAAGAGAATCGATTGATGAAAACAATGAAACCTTCGTTGTCTTCGAAATTGAAGGACAACATATTCATAGTGAAAGACAGATTGGAAAAGCAAAAAGAAGAGAGAGAATCGAATTTGGAGAGGCTAAGGAGGGACCCACTAAGTAACTACCCAGAAAAATGTCCACCTGGCGGAAACGACGCCGTAGTGATATACACAACGTCGTTAGGAGGAGTTAGAAAAACGTTCGATGATTGCAACAGAGCGAGAGATTTATTGGAAAACCAGAGAGTAATATTCGACGAGCGTGACGTGGCACTTCACGGAGAGTTTTTAAAAGAGGTTAAAGAGTTGTTATTAACGGAAGAGGAAATAGAATTAGGGAATGGGGTAGTGTTACCGAGGGTATTTGTGAAGGGGAGGTATTTGGGTGGGTTGAAGGAGTTGGTTGAGTTGAATGAAACGGGTAGACTAGGGAGGATATTGAATGCGACACGTGTGGAGAGAGGGGTTGGGAGACAAGGGTGTGGTGGGTGTGGTGGTGTTAGATTTGTTCCTTGTTTGGATTGTGGTGGTAGCTGCAAAATGGTGCTTAATAATACTCATCAAGTGCAGAGGTGCCTCAAGTGTAATGAGAATGGCTTAGTCCATTGCCCTGCTTGTCTTTGACTTTCAATTTGCTGTATTCATGTTACTACTCTTTTCTTCATCAATAAAATCCTACTCTCAACTTTTATTATCTAATCAGATTAAATCATTCTTAAGCTTAAACTCATTCTATGGATTAGAAATAACGAACTTCCGAAATTGTCTATGTTTGTAGAATTATGATAAATTCTTTATAATTATTGCAATTACGTCGTCATCGAGGATACAAGATGGTTGGGTTATATGTTGAAAATGCTAACGTATACACTCACTTTGTTTGTTTAAAATGATTTTTGTGTAATTTTTTTAAAAATAATCAAAATTGTTTTATACTTAATTATTATCAATTAAAAAAGTAATTTTGATATTTAATATTAAGTATAATAAAAATGACTTTATTTATTAAAAAAATATCTTTCAAAAATAATTTTTATTAAAAAAAAATTTCAAATAATTTTTTATTTTAACCGTTTTAAAAAAAATTATTTAAAGAAAATTGTAATAAATAAATAGAATACTTAAAATAATATTTTAAAATAAATTATTTAAACTAAACTTTTATTTGAATTTTATTTTTATTTTTTTAAATATTATAAAAACTATTTTTCAGAAAATCTTAAACAGACTAACAATTATTATTTTTTAATGCTTTTTCTATATAACACTATTATTCAGGGTAAGAACTTTTCTTGTAAAAATAATTTTTTTGGTACAGTAAAATAAATAATTTATTATATACTATTAGCCATCAAATGAGAAATATACGGCAACGAAACAACAAACGAAAGGGCAACGAGATAAATATCTATATTTGGACCGTAGAGCAGATGGTTCAAATCCAAACTAATTCAAATGAAAACTACAAACCGATCTAAATAAATAAAAAATGGTATAAAATTAAATATTACTAAAATGTTTGAATCTTTTATTTTTTTGAAAACGACTCGAATTAGATTAAGAATTCAGTTTTAAAAATCAAATTTGAATTAAATTGCATATATATATTTGCTAATATTTATTTATTTTTATTAATATATGATATTGTATTAAATTATTATTTATTAATTTTAATTATTTTTGAATAACACTTATTTGTTTAATTTCATATATTTTTATTTTTATTTCATATATTTAAAATATAATTGATCAAAGTTGTTTTGTAATGTTAATTTGTAGTAAAGTAATTTTATAATATTAATATTAAAATAATGTTTTATAAAGTTGCAATTTAAATCAATCGAAATCCAATTTAGCTTAAACTGTAATAATGTGGATTGGATCAAAATGGATTTTGTTTTGGTTGTCATTCAAACAAAATCAAACTGTGTGTAAATTAATCTTCAAATCAAATGAATTTTTATCTCATAACTAATAAAAACTGGATGTAAACACTTCTATCATGTAGTATGTCAATAAGTTGTAGCATCTTTCGGTGGGTGCTAAAATTAATGGATTGTATGATATTAATGAATCATTTAGAAAACAAAATGTAGCATAAGTTATATACTTCTTTGTCTCAATATCAATGAGTTATACTTCCTCCTCTCAAACACTAAGATTTATAAAGAAATTATCAAAACCTTATAATTTATTTTTTCTTTTTTCAGTAACACTTGTAAGTTTTGTAAAAATTCACAGGCTTCTTTCAACTTGTAAGCATGTATTTGGATAAACGTTTAAAATGCATATTTGTGTCCCAATGCATAACACTTAATGTAGAATTTAGAATCTACAAAGCTTTTCAATGGATTCGCACATATACAATTGGTATGCAAACATACACTAAATCTATAAAGTACTTTGATTTATTAAAAAAATTAATGGTACGAACTCATTAAAATCTAACTTAAAAAGTATATATTTTTTTAAAAAATTCTGAAAAGTTATTACATTTTAAAATATCAATTCAATACCTCCTTTAATTAAGTATTGTAATACTCAACATGACATGGGCTTAGAGAATTGGCCTTATAATCTATTTTGAAAATTTGGAAGCCTTTCTTTTCAGTATCATTTTAAAATTAATGATCATTTTCTAAGTTTGAAATAAATTATAATTTTCACTAATAAAAATAGTGGGTGAAAGATGGATTAAATTTAAAAAAGGGATGGATTAAATTTAAAAAAGGGCCCAACCGGGTTCGAACCGGTGACCTCTTGATCTGCAGTCAAATGCTCTACCACTGAGCTATGGACCCAATGGTGTTAGTTCTGCATTCATGATTTCTATAGAGTATATAATTCTTTTTCAATTATTTTCTTTGGGTACATTCTTAATTTCTAGTTTTTGGTTTTATGTGCGATCTTTATTTCGTATCAGTAAATACCTTCGGGCGTGTAATGATTAAAATAAAAAACTATGAGGCTTTTAATTAAAAAAAAAACTATGAGGCTTTTAATTAAAAAAAAAA
>NC_021162.2:16123592-16151556 GCF_000331145.2 Cicer arietinum | reverse complement strand
CTTTAGATTCTGCTATAGCTGTTATTTTTGGCTGCCACTCTCTGGTTAGACACCTCATAATTTTTCCAATCTGCTGTTCGTTGTCCACTTGCTTTCCCAATGCGTGAAGATTATTCACAATGTGTGTGAATCTGGTTTGCAGATCGCTGATGGATTCGTCCTTTTTCATGCTGAATAATTCATATTCGTGCATAAGTGTGTTTACGCGAGCTCTCTTCACATCTGTGGTTCCTTCATGTGTTTCTTGAAGAATGTCCCACATTTCTTTTGCTGACTTGCAGTTTGATACTCTAAAGAATTCTTCTGCACAAAGAGCAGATGTTATAATGTTCTTAGCCTTAGCATTATAACCTACCTTCTTTTTGTCGTCGTCAGACCAGTCGGCTCTAGGCTTGAGAATAGTTTCTTGAATCATTGAGTCATTTGTTCCTGCAATCTTGGGAATATATGGACCGTTTTCAACAGCGTCAAGGATGTCTATACCACTGGCTTCCAGGAAGATCAGCATCCTGTGCTTCCAGTACATATAAGCTGTTCCATTGAATGCTGGAGGTCTTGCTAATGATGCGCCTTCTCCCAGAAAATCGTTTGAGGCCATAGTGCTTTTATGAGTGTTACCTCTCGAAAAGTTAGGCTCTGAGGCCAATTGTTGGTTGGTACGACCTCGTAATAATCGGAATATATCAGAATGTATCAGTTCTTTAAGAAATTAGATCAATTTCATACACACAGCAGAATTTAAAATGTGGCATACAAGATTAGCAAGTTCTATTAGATTAATATGAGATTAACCAAGATGCATGCAAGTCAAATTATCAGATTAAACAATATTACTTATCACATAATATGTTTAACATGCATCTAATATTAATCACATATAAAGATATAGCAAGATAGGAAATTAAAGGAGTTAAGGGTTAGAGAAGATTGCACCAAGTATTTATACTGGTTCAGTTGTCAACTTGACAACCTACATCCAGTCCTGACAATCCAAACGGATTTCAGATTTTCTTCTCCAATAGAAAGAATCAATTACAGATTGTCCAGTTTCCTCCCCGAAACCTATCTATCTTAATGATCTCTTTCCTATTGATCACCCTCTGATCCTTGTAGATACTCAGCAATCTAACACAGAATCAAAGTACGACTCTTTCTTGTTGAGCACTCTCACCCAAGAAAGTAGCCACCAGTTTCAAGCTGGCTTTTCTCGATCGCTTTCGTTTTTGTTTCAAAAGTATTATTACAAACAGAATAAGGGAAGAACAAAAAGTAGTCTTCAATCTTGGTCAATGTGGCTTCTCACAATTCTGGATATTCAAAGATTGTTCATGAGAACCCTTGTATTTCAAGATCACTTTTCCAGCTCTATTATTGATTGTTGATAATCTCCTTGGCTGTGATCTGAAAAAACAATCTCAGTGTGTTAACCAAGTGTTATTGAGAGTTCTTTTGTATATCAAGAATATTCAAAGTGTTTTTCAGATTCTTATATTGTTATTGAAAGAATGATTGAAGACAGTTTATATAGTTTCTGAAAAACATATTAATCAATCGATTTACCAATCGATTTCGTAAAGTGATAAACCAGTCTAATCGATTTGCCAATCGATTATCGTGTGTCTTGTTTTTCTTGAATCTTGAAACTATATAAGCCAATCGATTTACCAATCGATTCTTTAAACAACATTTCTCAGTGATTATGTTAAGACTGATATGAATCGATTTCGTAATCGATTGCAGATGTTATGTTCAAACTGAAACACATATCAATCGATTCCATAATCGATTTATCAAATCTTCATAATCGATTAACAAATACTTAAAATCGATTTGGTCACACGCTCAGAGTTCACTGGGTTTTCAAAAGGTTTTGTCAATCGATTTGCCAATCGATTGAGTTTAAGTCAGTGACTCAGCTATTTTGATACTAATCGACGTGCCAATCGATTTGTATGTATTTGTCTGAAAACGTTCTTACCTGGGATTTGGTTCAATCGATTTCCCAATCGATTTCGACCAAATTTAACTTGATTGAAATATTACAACATAGATTGTCCAATCGATTTGTATGTCACAGGAAAAGTTATTTTGCAAGTGATTTTTAAGTAATCGATTTGCCAATCGATTACCCTTAAAACTGGGTTTCCACTGTGACTTATCCAATCGATTTCCCAATCGATTTATTTCAATCAGGTTTACTTTGTGAATTGTATAATCGATTTGTCAATCGATTACCCTCAAAACTGGGGTGCCACTGACTTGTGCATTTTCAATTTCTAATTCAGTCAGTCGATTGCCCAATCGATTATACCAACACAAACAGTTGTGTTTCCTTACACCTTTGTTATGAAATCGATTTCCCAATCGATTTGCTTCAGTCAAAAATCAACTTTTGTTGATTTCTTGTGTTTCAAGCAACCTGTTCCAAGTGTGTAGGATTTGATTGTTGTTCCTGAAATCTTGCTCAATTCAAATATTAGATTTATCATGTGGTGTATGAATATTGTATGTTTGTTAATTATGTCAAAATTAGGATTCAAAGGACTAAAGTCCAACAAATGTATGAATTGATGAAATCTTATGCTGATAGTTTATATGAATGATATGTACTTGAGTGTTCTTATTACTTGAATGAAATTATGATATTACTCGAATGTGCCACCTATTTGATTCATTATTATGTGATTGATGAAATTGGAGTGTGTATTGTGAGTAGTGCAAACAAAATATTGGGATTTTATTATGATTGACTGTATGAATTGATGAAATCTTATGCTGATAGTTTATATGAATGATATGTACTTGAGTGTTCTTATTACTTGAATGAAATTATGATATTACTCGAATGTGCCACCTATTTGATTCATTATTATGTGATTGATGAAATTGGAGTGTGTATTGTGAGTAGTGCAAACAAAATATTGGGATTTTATTATGATTGACTGATATACATATATAATGAAGTAAAATTGAAGTTTATTGAGATGTGATGATCGAGTAAGTCTGAGATATGTGTTGGAGATTTTAGAGTTAGGATTGTTTTGTCATCATATAAGGAGGGTCTGACAAACCTAGTGATTCAGGGAAGTACAACTGAATGAGCCTGATCGTGGAGGGCTACAGTCGAACTGTAAGGTAAGACTGATAGACCTTGGGGGTACATCTAGTGGGGAATTCCTAAGTGGATTAGTTGGTTATTCCCTAAGGCCAGGAACTATTGTGCAACACAAGAGTACCTCGACCGTCGCGTATATGTGTCTCGGGTTGAGTTGAGGGGATCTATGAGGACTTGGCCATTCATGAATTTTCCGCCCACTCTTGTAGTGGCACAGTATCAGGCCTCCTAACCAAGTACTTTAGAGTAGAATGGTACCAAATGATCAAGAAGTATAGAGTATAGGACATGCATATCATTTCATCCTCGTGACTGTTCTATTGTGATTGATTTAGATTAACCGTTGATATTATGATCTTGAGTGTTTCTCATGTATATGTTGATTTAACTAAGTGTGCGTTATCCTTGTTTATCGTATATTGTTACATAATTTCGATACACACCCCTCGTTGTTTGTGTTTGGCGTTTGCGATGGACACAGACGAGTTGTAAGTTGCAGGCTATGACTAGTCCCATCGAAGAGGGTGGAAGCCATCATGGACACAGACGAGTTGTAAGTTGCAGGCTATTATATGCATTGTTTTCATGTTATTTTGAGAATTCCCGCTCTGATAGTGACATCGGGTTGGGGCTACATTTGCACTTAATATTAAAAATATGTATGTGTACTTCAAAAGGATTTTGTTGTCTGATATTGTGATTTCAAGTTGTTAAGTTTGATGAAACCTTTGGATTTATTTGACGTCTTTATGATTACGTGATACTCTTTACATTAATAATAAATAAATAAATAAATTTGGAAGTTTGTATATTTAGTTAGTTGAAGAGTTTCATTGTTTTAAAAATATAAAAATTAATTTTTTATATTTTTTATTTGGGGTTTAGGGTGTCACAATAAACTTATAAAATGAATATAATAATAACATATAATAAATTAATGTGGTCAAATAAAGTAATAATTACATATTTATTAGACAACTTCATTTTATTGAATGTTATTATGACCTTCATTTTTAGTGGTACTTAATAACAAAAATAATAATAACATATAACAAAATTAAGCTGTCAAATAAATATTTATTATCTTTGTTATGAAGTAAAACTATAAAACGAAGTAATAATTATATATGTATTAAACAACTCTATTTTATTAAATGTTATTATTATCTTCAATTTTTAATTGTAATTAATAACGAAAATAAAAATAACATATAACAAAATTGGGTTGTCAAATAAATACGTAACTATAACTTTATTTGACAACTCTATTTTATTATATGTTATTATTATCTTCGATATGAAGTAAAACTATAAAACCAAGATAATAATAACAAATAATAAAATAGTGTTGTCTAATAAAGTAATAATTACATATTTATTAGACAACTCTAGTTTATTTGGTTGTTTTACTTAATAACAAAAATAATAATAACATAAAATAAAATTAAATTGTCAAATAAATATGTAATCATTACATTATTTGATAACTCTATTTTATTATGTTAATATTATCTTCGTCATTTAGTTGTACTTCATAAAGTAATAATTACATATTTATGTGACAATCTATTTTAATATATGTTATTATTATCTTCATTTTATTTTTTTTTATAACGAATTAATAATTCCATTTTTATTTGAAAACTTTTTTATTATCTATTATTATTATCTTCGTTTTGTAGTTATACTTCGCAATGAAAATAATCCTAAACACTAAACCCTGAACCCTTAAACCCAAAGGCCTAAACCTTAAAAAGTAAATCCTAAACCTAAACCCTAGACCTTAAACCCTGAACCCTAGATCCTAAAACATAAAATCTTAACCTTAGATCCAGAACCCTAAACCCTAAACTCGAAAACTTGAACCCTAAAACTAAACCCTGAACGTGATTTCGGTCCATTTTTGTCTGGTGCTACGAAAATCGCGCGAAAAGTCGAGAGGAAATCGAGGACCGGGAAATCCTTGTAGCATTCTTCTCCTAACTTTATAACAATGTTTCGGGTTCCGCGTCAGATTTCAAACACTGGCCATCGTCTGATCCGAAAATACGGATTTCAATCTTTTTTTGTCGGGTGATACAAAACTTGCACAAAAACTCCGTATGAAATTGAGGACCGGGAAACCTTTATAGCATTATTCTCCTAAATTTATAACAATGTTTCAGGTTTTGCGTCAAATTTATAACACTAGCCATCGTGTGGTCCAAAAATACGAAATTTGGTCTGTTTTTTTCGGGTGGTACGAAAATCGTTTGAAAAGTCCACATGAAATCGAGGACCGGGGACCCTTATAGCATTATTCTCCTAAATTTATAATAGTGTTTCAGGTTTCTCTTCAGATTTCAAACACTAGCCATTGTCTAAACCCGAAATCATAAACCCTAAAACCTAATCTCTAAACGGGATTTCTTAAACCCTACACAAGATTTTTTTAAACCCGAAATACCCTAACACACTAAACCCTAATAAAATAGAAATGTTATATAAATATGTAAACATCAACTTATCTTCGTTATGAATTAAAACTATGAAACGAAGATAATAATAACATAAAATAATATAGAGTTGTCAAATAAACTAATAATTACATATTTATTTGACAACTCTATTTTATTATATGTTATTATTATAATCATTTTGTAGTTGTAATAAATAACGAAAATAATAATACAATATAACAAAATTGAGTTGTCCAATAAGTATATGACTATTATTTTATTGGACAACTCTATTTTGGTATACGTTATTATTACCTTCGTTATTAAATAAAACTGTAAAACAAATATAATAATAACATAATAAAATAGAGTTTTCAAATAAAGTAACAGTTACATATTTATTTGACAACTCTATTTTATTATATGTTATTATTATTTTCGTTTAGGAGTTCAACTAAATAACAAAGATAATATTAACAAATAATAAAATAGTTTTTTCAAATAAAGTAACAGTTACATATTTATTTGACAACTCTATTTTATTATATGTTATTATTATTTTCGTTTAGGAGTTCAACTAAATAACAAAGATAATATTAACAAATAATAAAATAGTTTTTTCAAATAAAGTAACAGTTACATATTTATTTGACAACTCTATTTTATTATATGTTATTATTATTTTCGTTTAGGAGTTCAACTAAATAACAAAGATAATATTAACAAATAATAAAATAGTTTTTTCAAATAAAGTAACAGTTACATATTTATTTGACAACTCTATTTTATTATATGTTATTATTATTTTCGTTTAGGAGTTCAACTAAATAACAAAGATAATATTAACAAATAATAAAATAGTTTTTTCAAATAAAGTAACAGTTACATATTTATTTGACAACTCTATTTTATTATATGTTATTATTATTTTCGTTTAGGAGTTCAACTAAATAACAAAGATAATATTAACAAATAATAAAATAGTTTTTTCAAATAAAGTAACAGTTACATATTTATTTGACAACTCTATTTTATTATATGTTATTATTATTTTCGTTTAGGAGTTCAACTAAATAACAAAGATAATATTAACAAATAATAAAATAGTTTTTTCAAATAAAGTAACAGTTACATATTTATTTGACAACTCTATTTTATTATATGTTATTATTATTTTCGTTTAGGAGTTCAACTAAATAACAAAGATAATATTAACAAATAATAAAATAGTTTTTTCAAATAAAGTAACAGTTACATATTTATTTGACAACTCTATTTTATTATATGTTATTATTATTTTCGTTTAGGAGTTCAACTAAATAACAAAGATAATATTAACAAATAATAAAATAGTTTTTTCAAATAAAGTAACAGTTACATATTTATTTGACAACTCTATTTTATTATATGTTATTATTATTTTCGTTTAGGAGTTCAACTAAATAACAAAGATAATATTAACAAATAATAAAATAGTTTTTTCAAATAAAGTAACAGTTACATATTTATTTGACAACTCTATTTTATTATATGTTATTATTATTTTCGTTTAGGAGTTCAACTAAATAACAAAGATAATATTAACAAATAATAAAATAGTTTTTTCAAATAAAGTAACAGTTACATATTTATTTGACAACTCTATTTTATTATATGTTATTATTATTTTCGTTTAGGAGTTCAACTAAATAACAAAGATAATATTAACAAATAATAAAATAGTTTTTTCAAATAAAGTAACAGTTACATATTTATTTGACAACTCTATTTTATTATATGTTATTATTATTTTCGTTTAGGAGTTCAACTAAATAACAAAGATAATATTAACAAATAATAAAATAGTTTTTTCAAATAAAGTAACAGTTACATATTTATTTGACAACTCTATTTTATTATATGTTATTATTATTTTCGTTTAGGAGTTCAACTAAATAACAAAGATAATATTAACAAATAATAAAATAGTTTTTTCAAATAAAGTAACAGTTACATATTTATTTGACAACTCTATTTTATTATATGTTATTATTATTTTCGTTTAGGAGTTCAACTAAATAACAAAGATAATATTAACAAATAATAAAATAGTTTTTTCAAATAAAGTAACAGTTACATATTTATTTGACAACTCTATTTTATTATGTTATTATTATAATCATTTTGTAGTTGTAATAAATAACGAAAATAATAATACCATATAACAAAATTGAGTTGTCCAATAAGTATATAATTATTACTTTATTGGACAACTCTATTTTGATCTACGTTATTATTACCTTCGTTATTAAATAAAACTGTAAAACAAATATAATAATAACATAATAAAATAGACTTTTCAAATAAAGTAACAGTTACATATTTATTTGACAACTCTATTTTATTATATGTTATTATTATCTTCATTATGAAGTAAACCTATAAAACGAATATAATAATAACATATAATAAATTAGTGTGGTCAAATAAATTAATAATTACATATTTATTAGACAACTATATTTTATTGAATTTTATTATTAACTTCATTTTGTAGTTGTACTTACTAACGAAAATAATAATAACATATACCAAAATTGAGTTGTCAAAACTTTATTTTATTATATGTAATTATTTTCTTTTTTATGAAATAAAACTATAAAACGAAGATAATAATAACATATAACAAAACAAAGCTATCAAATAAAATAATATGTACATATTTATTAATACACTCTATTTTATTAAATGTTATTATTATCTTCAATTTTTAGTTGTAATTAACAACGAAAATAAAAATAACATTAACAAAATTGAGTTGTCAAATAAATACGTAATTATTACTTTATTTGGCAACTCTATTTTATAATAATAACATATAATAAAATAGTGTTTCAAATAAAATAATAATTACATATTTGTTAGAGAACTTTAATTTATTAATCGTTATTATTATTTTCGTTTTGTAGTTTTACTAAATAACAAAATTGAGTTGTCAAATAAATTTGTAATCATTACTTTATTTGAAAAAACTATTTTATTATTTGTTAATATTATCTTTGTTATTTAGTTGAACTTTTTAACGAAAATAATAATAACATATAATAAAATAGAGTTGTCAAATAAAGTAATAATTACATATTTGTTTGACAACTCTTTTTTATTTTATGTTATTATTATCTAAGGTTTGTATTTCTTTTACATAACGAACATATTAATAACATATAATAAAATATTATTTTCAAATAAAATAATAATCACATTTTTATTTGACAACTATTTTTTATTATATGTTATTATTATCTTCATTTTATAGTTATGCTTCACAATGAAGATAACCAAAAACACTATACCTCGAACCTTAAATCCAAAACCCTTAACAGTAAAATCCTAAACCTAAACCCTAAACCTTAAACCCTGAAACCTAAACCCTAAACCATAAACTCTTATACTTGAATCCAGAACCCCACACCCTAAATCTGAAACATTGAACCCAAAACCCTAAACCCTAATCCCTCAATGTGATTTCAATCTCTAATTGTCAAGTGGTACGAAACTCGCCCAAAACGTCTAGATGAAATCGAGGACCGGGAGACCGTTGTCGCATTCTTCTCCTAAATTTATAAATTTGTTTCGGGTTATGCATCAAATTTTAAACACTAGCCATCATTTGGTCTGAAAATACGGATTTCGGTCTTTTTTTTTTAGAGTGATACAAAACTTACACAAAAACTCCGTATGAAATCGAGGTCTGGGAAACCTTTATAGCATTATTCTCCTAAATTTATAACAATGTTTCAGGTTTCACATCAGATTTATAACACTTGCCATCGAGTGATCCAAAAATATGGATTTCGGTCCGTTTTTGTCTGGTGGTACGAAAATCGCACAAAAAGTCCAGATGAAATTGAGGATCGGGAAATCCTTGTAGCATTCTTCTCCTAAATTTATACAATATTTCGGGTTCCGCGTCAGATTTTAAACACTGGCCATCGGCTGGTCCGAAAATACGGATTTCGGTCCTTTTTTGTTGGGTGATACAATACATGCACAATAACTCCATATGATATCGAGGACCGGGAAACCCTTTTAGCATTATTCTCCTAAATTTATACAATATTTCGGGTTTCGCGTCAGATTTCAAACACTGGCCATCGGTTGGTCCGAAAATATGGATTTCGGTCCTTTTTTGTTGGGTGATACAATACATGCACAATAACTCCATATGAAATTGAGGACCGGGAAACCCTTATAGAATTATTCTCCTAAATTTATAACAATGTATCGGGTTTCACGTGATATTTATAACACTAGGCATCGTGTGGTCCAAAAATACGGATTTCGGTCCGTTTTTGTTAGGTGGTACGAAAATCGTCTGAAAAGTCCATAAGAAATCGAGGACCAGAGACCCTTATAGCATTCTTCTCCTAAATTTATGATTGTGTTTCGGTTTCTCGTCAGATTTCAAACACTAGCCATTGTCTAAACCCGAAATCCTAAACCCTAAATCCTAAATACTAATCTCTAAACATGATTTCTTAAAACCTACACAAGATTTTTTAAACCTCAAATACCCTAATAAAATAGAGTTGTCAAATAAATATGTAATTATTACCTTATCTTTGTTATGAATTAAAGTTATAAAACAAAGATAGTAATAACATATAATAAGATAGAATTGTCAAATAAACTAACAATTACATATTTATTTGACAACTCTATTTTATTATATGTTATTATTATAATCATTTTGTAGTTGTAATAAAAAACGAAAATAGTAATACCAAATTACAAAATTGAGTTGTCCAATAAATAAGTGATTATTACTTTATTGGGCAACTCTATTTTGTTATACGTTATTATTATCTTCGTTACGAAATAAAACTTTAAAAAGAAGATAATAATAACATTTGATAAAATAGAGTTGTCAAATAAAGTAATAATTACATATTTAATTGACAACTCTATTTTATTATATGTTATTATTATCTTCGTTATGTAGTAAACCTATATAACGAAGATAATAATAACATATAATTAATTAGTGTGGTCAAATAAATTAATAATTACATATTTTTTAGACAACTCTATTTTATTGAATGTTATTATTAACTTTATTTTGTAGTTTTACTTAATAACAAAAATAAAAATAACATATAGCAAAATTGTGTTGTGAAATAAATATGTAATTTTTCCTTTATTTGACAACTCTATTTTATTAGATGTTATTATATTCTTTGTTATGAAGTAAAACTATAAAGGAAAATAATAATAACATATAACAAAATAAAGTTGTTAAATAAAGTAATAATTACATATTTATTAAACAACTCTATTTTATTAAATCTTATTATTATCTTCAATTTTTAGTTGTCATTAATAACGAAAATAAAAATAACATATAACAAAATTGAGTTGTCAAATAAATACGTAACTATTACTTTATTTGACAACTCTATTTTATTATATGTTATTATTATATTCAATATGAAGTAATACTATAAAACCAAGATAATAATAACATATAATAAAATTGTGTTGTCAAATAAAATAATAATTACATATTTATTAGACAACTCTAATTTATTAATTGTTATTATTATCTTCGTTTTGTAGTTTTACTTAATAACGAAAATAATAATAATATATAACAAAATTAAGTTGTCAAATAAATTTGTAATCATTACTTTATTTGACAACTATATTTTATTATTTTTTAATATTATCTTCTTTATTTAGTTTTACTTAACGAATATAATAATAACATATAATAAAATAGAGTTGTCAAATAAAGTAATAATTACATATTTATTTGACAACTCTATTGTATTAGATGTTATTATTATCTACGGTTTGTATTTTTTTTACATAACGAATATATTAATAACGTATAATAAAATATTATTTTCAAATAAAGTAATAATTACATTTTTATTTAACAACTATTTTTTATTATATGTTTTTATTATCTTTGTTTTGTAGTTATACTTCTCAATGAAGATAACCATAAACACTAAACCTCGAACCTTAAATCCAAAACCCAAATCATAAACTTAAACCCTAAACCTTAAACCCTGAAACTAAACCCTAAACCATAAACTCTTATACTTGAATCCAGAACCCCAAACCCTAAATCCTAAACCTTGAACCCTAGACTCTAAACCCTAATCCCTCAACGTGATTTTAGTCCATAATTGTCAAGTGGTTCAAAACTCGCCCAAAACGTCCAGATGAAATCGAGGACCGGGAGACCCTTGTCCCATTCTTCTCCTAAATTTATAAATTTGTTTCGGGTTACGCGTCAAATTGCAAACATTAGCCATCGTCTGGTCCGAAAATACGAATTTCGGTCCTTTTTTGTCGGGGGATACAAAACGTGCACAAAAAAGCCATATGAAATCGAGGACCGATTACTTTATTTGACAACTCTATTTTATAATTTTTTAATATTATCTTCTTTTTTAGTTGTACTTCCTAAAGTAATAATTACATATTTACGTGACAATCTATTTTATTATATGTTATTATTATCTTCATTTTGTATTTATTTTTCAAAACGAAGTATTAAATACATTTTCTTCGTTTTATAGTTATATTTCGCAATGAAGATAACCCTAAACACTAAACCTTGAACCCTTAAACCCAAAAACCTAAACCTTAAAAAGTAAATCATAAACCTAAACCCTAGACCTTAAACCCTAAACCTTAGTTCCTAAAACATAAACTCGTAACCCTGAATCCAGAACCCTAAACCTTAAACCCGAAAACTGGAACCCTAACCACTAAACCCCAAACGTGATTTCGGTCTATTTTTTTCTGGTGGTACGAAAATCGCGCAAAAAGTCCAGATGAAATTAAGGATCAGGAAATCCTTGTAGCATTTTTCTCCTAAATTTATAACAGTGTTTTGGGTTCCGCATCAGATTTCAAACGCCGGTCATCGTCTGGTCCGAAAATACGGATTTCGGTCCTTTTATGTCGGGTGATACAAAACTTGCACAAAAAATCCATATGAAATCGAGGACCGCGAAACCCTTATAGCATTATTCTCCTAAATTTATAACAATGTTTCGGGTTTCGCGTCAGATTTATAACACTAGCCATCGTCTGGTCCAAAAATACGGATTTCGCCCGAAAAGTCCAAATAAAATCGAGGACCGGAGACACTTATAGCATTCTTTTCCTAAATTTATAACTGTGTTTCGGGTTTCCCGTAAGATTTCAAACACTAGCCATTGTCTAAACCCGAAATCCTAAACCGTAAATCCTAAAACCTAATCTCTAAATGTGATTTCTTAAAACTTAAATAAGATTTTTTAAACCCGAAGTACCCTAACACACTAAACCCTAATAAAATAGAGTTGTCAAAAAAATATGTAATTATTACCTTATCTTCATTAAGAATTAAAACTATAAAACAAAGATGGTAATAACATACAATAAGATAGAGTTGTCAAATAAATTAATAATTATATATTTATTTGACAACTCTATTTTATTATATGTTATTATTATAACCATTTTGTAGTTGTAATAAATAATGAAAATAATAATACCATATAAAACAATTGAGTTGTCTAATAAATATGTAATTATTACTTTATTGGGCAACTCTATTTTTTTTATATGTTATTATTATCTTCGTTATGAAATAAAAGTGTAAAACACTATAAAAACATACTCTATATATAATCAAGGAGAAAGAAAAAAAAAACTAATATAGAGATACTATTTCCCAATAACATATATTTAATAATTAAATTCATTTAATTGATATAAACAATGAACATGTGTTTTAACTATTTAAAGATAAAATTAAAAGGTGCTTCTAACAAAGTGATGAGTTATCGTTGTCTCTTTTATTGACGATGAGTAATCGGGGTAGCTAGTCCCTCCTACTCATGTAGTCAACTATTTAAGTCAACAATAATAAACACATAAAATATTTCCTTTTATCAAATAAATCAAATTTAATCCCTTCACAATGTTTTGTTTCTAAAAGTCTAACTATCAAATTTCAACCAACCTTGAATGTTTAAGAATTACTATTGCTAATAATATGAATTTTATACTATTTCAAAATCATGGCGAATGTCCTAAATTGATTTCAAAAGCAATATAAAAATATTAATCATTTAGATACAACTATCAACACTTTCAAGTGATTTAAAACTGAAATCCACCAGTCAATCAATTATTCCAAAGGAAATATCCCAACACACTCACTATTTAATATTCACATGAGTCCCTCTAAACCAACATAACAACAAATCTTTTTGATTTTCTTAAAAACAACACATAGTAAAATATGGTGTAAATTTTCAGCTATTTTAAGTAGTAAATAAAATTAGTAGTATAGATTATTGTTACATTATAAACAATAAAAATTCAACTCAATTTATATTTTTTTTAAATAATCAAGAATAATTCAAACAAAAGTTATTTTTCATTTTACAAAATAAGTCAACTCTAACTCCTTCACCAATATTTTTTTATTTTTTTTTAACTTCTAAGTTCTACCACCTCTTATATTCAAGAATTATTATTATTATTAATAATAGGAATTTCCTAATATTTCAAAATTACTACTAACTTTATAAATGGACTTCATTAGCAAGATCAAAACTTTAATAATAATGTAATGACCCTAAAGGGAAGGTCTACAATCGATAATTAGTATCACCTCAATTAAATTCATAATTTCAAACATATAGTAGCCCATCAGTAGAAAAAATTATTTCTAACTATCTTCTATAACAAATGAGCAAACAATCAAAGTTATAAACACAAATCCAATCAAAAGGTAATTAACTCAATCATGTCAACAGTTCAAATTAACTTAAATTTTTAGAAATAATTTCCTATTATATTTAATCACTTAAATAGGAACTTAGAATCCACAACGCAACAAAATTAGAGTAAGTAGATATTAAATAGTTAGTTAGTAAGAAGATAGTAAATAGTGAAAATAATTAATACACAAGAAAACACAATTAACACGACTGACATTTGACTCACATGGAATCGACACTCAACTCACTCGCCCTGATTGGACATACCTGCTCTGACACCACTAATGTGACACCCTAAACCCCAAAATAATACATATAATAAATTATATCACATTCCTATAAAATTTGCAGCGGATAAATAAAAGTCTACTTCCAAGAAAATAAAAACTTCTATTTCTACTTAGGATATCACGTTTCTCAAAAATAAAAAGAACACTTTAAACGTATTTTCTTCATTAAAATAGTGCAATCTCAATAAGCTTGATTTAAGTATAATCACTTGTTTTAATTTTAAAAACTTACAAGTACTAGAGGGTGGTAAATTAGATATTAGTTCAATCACTACAAAATTCGAGGACGAAATTTCCTTAACAAGGGGAGAATTGTAACATGTGACACCCTAAACCCCTAAAATAATATATATAATAATTTATATTATATTTCTATAAAATTTACAGCAGATAAATAGTTTTATGTTTCCAAAAATTCAAAAACTTTTATTTTTAACTTAGGATATCACGTTTCTCAAAACTCAAAAGGAACACTTTAAACTTATTTTCTCCATTAAAATAGTGTAATCTCAATAAGCTTGATTTAAGTATTATTATTTGATTTAATTTAAAAACTTACTAGTACTTCTAAGATTTTCATACAAAAATTCATTTCAAATTAAATAATTAAAATACAAATTAAAACCCTTATTCCCGGTATCACCTATCAGAGCGGGGTTCCTCTCAAACTTGAACTTCAAGACTCATTAACCTGTAATAACTGCGATTTCAAAAACGCAGGGCCAAGCCAGTCAAACACAAACAACAAAGGAGGTGAGTTTCAAAATCATGATGACAATATAATAGAAGTAAGAAGAACACACAAACAATCATAATAGAACCGTATCATTAAACAAACATTCCATCAAGAAAATATCACATTAAAAGTCAAAATCACTCAAGAAAAATCAATAAATTTCACTATAACTTCAAATCATCTAAGAGGAATTATCACCACACACGATACATATTAATCACAATAAAATGCAATGCTATGCATGAGCTTAGACTCTACTTCACAATGTGGTACCATTCTAACTCTGAAGTACTTGGTTAAGAGGCTTGATACTATGCCACCATCCCGGTGGACGGATAATTCAAATTGGTCTTGTCCTCATAGATCCCCTCAACTCAACCGAGACACATAAACGTGACAGTCGAGGTAAACGTGTGTTGCGTGGTAGCTCCCGACATTTGGAGTGCTACCTCCAAGTCACCTAGTAATTCCCCACCCGAATACCTCCAAGGTCTAACAGTCTTGCCTTCAGGCTCAACAGTAGACCGCCACGATCAGGCTCATTCAGTTGTACTTCCCCATGATCACTAGGCTTGTTAGGCCATACCTATATGATGACAAAATAATCTCCAGTTCACAAATTCTCAATATTTATTTTCTCCCCTTGTTGGCCTATGGTACTCCATTAAGATCTTCATCTCAAACACAAATTGAAATCACAATATTCTCATCACAATTTATAACATCACTATCGTTAATCACAGTCATCACATATACTCATCACACTCTTATAACATCAATCATACATCATCACATAGATTTATCACAAATTTATAACATCATTATTATTAATTATTATTTATTATACATCATCATAATCACATAAAACTTATCAAAATGCATCCAAACATGTCTAACCAAACATATAGATAAAATTCATTTGACATCCAATAGCACAATAATATCAAATATCACACATTTAACGATAATAAATCAAATATCACAATAATATTAAATGCCACACATTTAACGAAATTAAATCAAATATCACAATAATATCAAATGCCCAACATTTAACGAAATTAAATCAAATATCACAATAATATTAAATACCATACATTTAACGAATCAATCAACACCTTATAATTATTTCTATTCCATATTTTAATCTCACAATTTCTATTTTTCATATTAATTAATTTATCACTCAAAGGACTACTGCCGTACGTAGCGAGCCACAGATGAATTGTTGGGAAATACGGTGTTCCCGTTCATCTCACAATATATTATATCACTACGCGAAAAACTGCAATTTACAGCGCTTTTTTTAATCCATTCACAGCGCTTTTTCAAAAAAAAAAAAACGCTGTGGAATCGAGCGCTGTAAATGGTACAACAGCGCTTTTAAAAAAGCGCTATAAAACATGTAAATATAACGCGCGCTTGTTATGCACATTTTACAGCGCTTTTTAAAAAATATAACGCGCTATAAAACATGTAAATATAACGCGCGCTTGTTATGCACCCCATTATAAGAAATTATGGGTCTGCATTTTACAGCGCTTTTTAAAAAAAGTGCTGTAAAATGCACACCCATTATAAGAAATTATGGGTCTGCATTTTACCGCGCTTTTGTTGTACATTTTACAGCGCTTTCTCAAGAAAGCGCTGTAAAATGTACACCATTATAGCGCTTTACAACAACATTTTACAACGCTTTTTAAAAAAAAGCTGTAAAATGTGTGTTTTTTTTTTATTTTTTAAACGCTGTAAATTAAATATTTGAAATGAAAAGCGCTTTTTATGACATTTTTTTTTAGAAAGCGCTGTCTTTTATCTTTGTATCCAAAATTATTTTGATCCAAAATCAGTTCACAATCAGTGCACACAACAACAAAACATATTCAAATAAGCAGTTCACATAATCAGTAGAACAGAAATCAGAACTCTGTAACTTAATTAACATATATGTAACTCTGTAATTTACAACCTAATTATCTACATTCAGATACATATATATAACCTAATTTACAACCTAATTAACTACATTCAGATACATATATATATATAACCTAATTTACAACCTAAACTACATTCAGATCCATATGCATGTTCATATATTGTGTCCTATGATCATTTACATATAATAACTAACAGAATATACATAATATGCACTAGCTACCATATAATATTCAGATCCCTTGCCCAACAGCAAGCTATTTCCCAGAAAATCAAATAATTTGCATGTCAAGCACATACTGACACCAGTCTTCCTTTAATTCCATCTGATCTTCCTCAGAATATGATGGACTGGAATTGTCAAAGTACTGCAATATAAAAATTGAACATATTATATTAAGTTAGTATCAAATATATAGATAATTTATATATGAAAATCATATAATGAAAAATACCGTACCGTTTCTGGGATAATAGTTTTATTCTTCTCAACAATCTCCTTCATGAATCTCAATACGTAGTACCCACAGTCGATGTTATTTGTTTAACGAGGGCACTTTATTGGGATCCATGTAATGTTATTAGACTTCTGCTTCGACACTTTAGCACCTCTTTGAGCTCGATAAACAATACCAATACATTTAATTAATTACAAATAAATGCAATTAAAAGTATTTTTTACCTTATGTACAAGCTGATTACAGTAGCACTCAGCTCCTTATGTTCGAGAAGTTCGTACATGTGCTCCTTTTCGAGGTATTCAACATACTCATCTCCAAATATGTCTTTATTCATGTGTACGATGGGCGAATCGTTGCTGCTGCCCATGTTCCTTTTTATTTGGATGTCAAGACACGCCCCGTATTTACCAAGGCGTGGCTGACTTTTATTAGGAGCAGCAGCAGCAGCGACCGATTTTCCCCGATCCAGATTTTTTGTTGCTGCAAGTTTGGCAGCTTTATTACCCTCCAGCCTTTGTAGTTTGGCAGCCCTATTAACCTCCAATTTTTGAGGTCTGCTGCCTTTTTTTGGCTGTAGGGGTGGTTTATTTATTTGGACCTACAAAAATGAGGTAAAATGTTAGTTTATTGAATCTGAAAAAATGAAAAACCTTAGGCAATAAATGTGACAAACCTTTTCGGGAGATGTAACTGATTTGTCCTTGGGAATCTTTTTTTCGAGGGCAACAAGGTGTGTGGGCCATGCCACGTAACTGCCAATAGCGTCGCTTAAGAACTTCATATCTCCATCGTTGTCCGGTATGGGCAACGGTGCAGTTGGTTCGAAAGCAACCGTAGGCGATACTTTGACATGGCCCGCGGGGATCGGAATATTGTGCAATACTTCTCCCGAAGTATTGTACAATATTCCTTTTCCCACCTTCCGTTGAGTCGGCGAGGACAAGTATAGGACACATGTAGTGACACCCTACATCAATAGTTAAAACATAAGTACAGTTAATATATAAGTTTGTTTAATACATAAGTAATTACATAAGCAAGTAAGTAGTAAGTAATTAATTACCTAGGGAATACTCTTCAAACCGACGTTGCAACTCCCGGTTTCACTCTCCATTTGTATTTCAGGTTGGAGCTGAACCGGAAGTTGCTTGTCTTTATTCGTATTCACCAAGAGTGCCACTTGCTCCGATAGGATTCTGAGCTTCTCTAATACTTCCTCGTTGGAAGGTTTTTGGCGCTTCTCTTGAGGAAAAAAGCTTTTGGGAGTTACGCCAAATCCTTTCCCCCTCACTCGACCGGAATACTCAGGGACATTAAACACTTTCCCAAGAATGTCCCTGCACGTATCCTTGTTGCCCTCTTGAGTTTCAGAACTTTGTTCAATAGTTTCCTAAAATACATGTAACATTAAAAAGATAAGTTCAATAGCATTTTTAAAATACAATATTAAAAAATATTAAAGTGATAATATACTTACACAAAGTTCTACAACTTTCTTGACATTTTCATTATCAACCACTCCTTCTTTGTTAACACGCGCTTCCTTCCATAAGATATGACGACCCAAGGGTTGATCGGCTTGGGTGTCTTTTCTCTATTCGTTAAAATCATAAACAAAATAATACAAATTAGTTACACACTATAGTTTATAATACAAATTACTTCATTATATAAAAGTGATGTTTAATTACTTACAATTTGTTGTTCAAGGCGTGCATATCCCATACGTGATTTCTTGTATGGGTGTTTTGGGTTGCTTGCCCGTTCGCGATTTGCCTTACTAATATTCTATATAAAAAAAAAATAGCAATTGTGTAAAAATTTAAAATACGCTACGAATATGAATAATAAAACACAAATGCTAATAAATTAATAACTTACGACAAACGCCGGGTCAGAACGTTTGGAAACAAATGCACTCCATTCATCCTTTGATATATAATGTTGATATATCTTTGGAGGTTCAGCATTTGTGTTTCCTTCTCTATCTTTTAGATAGAAATTTGAGAGATGGGATCTAAATCCACGATGGATTTTCCCAGCAACTCTCAAAACATATGACTTTCGTTCCTCATCAAGAACAAAAGTGGTCTGCAATGAAAACAATTATAAGTAATGTATTTTACAGAAAAAAAATTATAAATGACAAAAGAGTAGATCAAAATATTTACTTGAATGTCATTCCAGATGATATCTTTGGCATCCTTCAACGCCTTATCTCTCCAGTTGTCTATTGTTATTGGGACATTTTGACGAACAACAGCCCCAATGTAGCTTACAAACATGGAGCTGTTGGGGTCAACTGGCTGACCACTCTCGTTCCAGCCAACCTAATAAACTCATATAGTAAGTACATGCCCTAAACCCTAAAAAAAGATAAAAAAACACACAGCAAACAGAGTATATATAGTATACCTCAAATTTAATGCCATTACTCCTTGCTTTAATGACTTTCTGCATGATAGTTGCACCACGTTTGACTTCTTTTTCGTAAGTCTTAGAGGTGCCAACTTCTTCATTTTGAACTTCTAAATCTTTGTTTGTATCCATTTAACTACAACAAGTTCAACATGCACTTTAGTATAACATCAACAAGCTCAACATGGATCATGCATTATTATAAACAAACTCAACATGTATCAGTATATCTTAAAAAAGCTCAACATGCATTCTAATGATTACAAAAATTTAATAACATCAATACCTGAATAATGATGGTTCGAAGAAAGACGAAATGCAAAGAAAAGAGGGTTTGCAGAAAGTTCACAGAAATATGGTTCACAGAAATACGGTTTGAAGAAATACGTAATGAGGGTTACGTATTTCAATGAAAATATATTGTGTGAAATGGGAGAGATGATCTTGGATGGAAATAAGGTTCGAAATCAAGTTCAACATGCAGTTTAGTATAACATCAACAAGCTCAACATGGATCATGCATTATTATAAACAAGCTCAACATGTATCATTATATCTTAAAAAAGCTCAACATGCATTTTAATGACTACAAAAAATTTATAACATCAATACCTGAATAATGGTTCGAAGAAAGATGAAATGTAAAGAACAGAGGGAACGTAGAAAGTTCACAGAAATATGGTTCAAAGAAAAGAGGAACGGTATTGAAGAAATACGTAATGAGGGTTACGTATTTCAATGAAAATATATTGTGTGAAATGGGAGAGATGATCTTGGATGGAAATAAGGTTCGAAATGAAGGAGATGATCGTGGAAATAAGGTTCGTAATGGACGGGATGATAGGGTTTGCAAAAGAAGAGAAGAACGATGAAGGTTGAGATGATAGTGAAGTTTACGTAATGAAGAGGAAACTGAAGCGGTTACTGTTATATATACATAACCCTTTTACAGCGCTTGTTTAAAAATCGCTCTAAAAGGCTTAGGCCTTTCAGAGCGCTTGTTTGAAAAGCGCTGTAAAAGGCATCCTTATTTAATTTTTTAAAAGGCTCTTTTACAGCGCTTTTCCCTATAAGCGCTGTAAAAGACCTCATTGTTTTATTATGTTATATATAAAACCCGTTTACAGCGCTTGTTCAAATAAGCGTTGTAAAAGGTCTCTTTATTTTATTTTTAAAACAGTATTTTACAGCGCTTATTTGCAAAAGCGCTGTAATAGACCTCATTGTTTTATTATGTTATATATAAAACCCGTTTACAGCGCTTGTTCAAATAAGCGCTGTAAAAGGTCTCTTTATTTTATTTTTAAAACAATATTTTACAGCGCTTATTTGCAAAAGCGCTGTAATAGTTTTATTATGTTATATGAAGGTTTTTGTGTTTTGTTATGTTAATTAATCACAACAAAACAATCACAAGAAAATGCAATGTTATGCATGAGCTTAGACTCTACTTCACAATGTGGTACCATTCTAACTTTGAAGTACTTGGTTAGGCGGCTTGATACTATGCCACCATCTTGGTGGACGGACAATTCAAATTGGCCCTGTCCTCATAGATCCCGTCAACTCAACCTGAGACACATATACGTGACAGTCGAGGTAAAAGTGTGTTGCATGGTAGCTCCCGACATTTTGAGTGCTACCTCCAAGTCAGCTAGGAATTCCCCACCCGAATACTTCCAAGGTCTAACAGTCTTGCCTTAAGGCTCAACAGTAGACCGCCACGATAAGGCTCATTCAGTTGTACTTCCCCGAAATCACTAGGATTGTCAGGCTCTACCTATATGATGACAAAATAATCTCCACTTCAAAAACTCTCAATATTTATTTTCTCCCCTCGTTAGCTTAGACTACTCCATTAAGAGCATGATCTTTATAAATCATCACTATTTCATCAATTATGGGGTACTTCAATATTCTCATCACAATTTTATGACATCATTAATCATACATAATCATATAAACTCATCAAGATTTTATAACATCACTAATCATAGATAATCAAAAATCATCATTATCATCCCGCATACATATATCATACCATGCATCCATATTTTACTATCACGTCACATAAATTCATGCAATCAAACATATGCATCAAATTCGTTTGAAATCAAATATCACTATAATATCAAATATCACACATTTAACGAAAATAAATCAATCAACACCTTATAAATATTTCTATTCCATATTTTTAATCTCACAATTTCCATATTTTCACATTAATTAATTTATCACTCAAAGGGCTATTGTCGTACGTAGCGAGCCCCGGATGAATAATTGGGAAATACTGTTTTCCCGTTCATCTCACATTATATTATACTCATGAATTCAAACGCTCTCTCACCCGTTACCTTATTTCGACGCTTTCTCAAACACAGAAATTAATGAAAATTTTCAACAGCAACTGCAGATCGACAATGTCCAGCGAGCGAGTCCGATTAAATGACGAGTTCACAAAAATCGTTGAGACATGACTGATAAATTATGCGGAGCATAAAAATAAATGTTAAATAATTAACAATAATTTTAGGAACAAAATTGGAGTCAAAATGATGAGAAAAAACTGCAGAAAAAGCCTCACCGACTCGTCGGGGCGCCGGAAGGGTCCAACGTCAACTTCACCGAAAAATACTAACGAGTAGCGCTTCTTGAAGGTTTCGACGAGAGGAATCCAAAAACGATACTAGTTTTTTGAGACGACAAATGTGGTGATCGGTATCAGCCAAAAATAGCTCGCCTAAGGAAAGAAGCGCAACTGTTTCTAATTAAATGGAGTCACGATCGAGAAAATTGTTGCCAAAAATGGATTCAGTGGCCGATTTTGTGTGGGATAGAGATTGGGATCGTTTGAAAATAACAAGGAATTGATGGGACAAATTTGAGAGGAAGACAGTGTTGATGTGTGTTCTTTGCGGCGGCTGCGTTCTGTTTATTTTTTATCCTTTTTGTTTTTAATTGCAGATTGAGGGGTGTAGATGGCTAAATTAGAAGTGCAGGAGTAAAACAGTCTATAAGGCCCAACATATAGGAGTCCAGTCTGAGGCAGAAATGAGGGTGTAATGAATAATTCGCAGGTGTAGAAAAGAAAAGCCCAACCAGTCTAATTTAACGTGCAGATGTAGAAAATAGGGGTGTAAATAGTCGTATGATCCAAAAATTAATTTTCTAGTATTTCTAAAAGTCGTTACTAAATAATTTATTTTACTAATCCACGCTAAAAACGTATTCTCCAAAACATTCTTTTTAACATAATATTATTTTTCTTTAACATAGATAAATCTAACGTTAACCAAAACTCTCATATTCAAAATAATAACTATAAGTATTAGTATAACATTTTTCAAAATGATCACATAAAAATACATCATCATACCATAATAATTATATAAAAATAAATAAACTCGATATCAATATTACTAATACTTCAAAATAATTATTTGTAAAATAAATAATTGAAATAAGATATATTTATAAAAAAATTAAATATAATTATGTGCATACTTAACATTAGTCAAACATACGAGAAAATATCGCATTATCTACTAACACACATATACACATAGAATCATCTAATATCTTATACTTTAAAATATGTACACTAAAATACTATTATTTATAGAAAAATATATAAAATAATAAAAATAAAATATTTATTATTTATATCACTTATTTAGTAAAATATATACAAAATTACCGTATCATAGAAAGCTCTCATATAATGAAAGTTAGTCACAAGATTTATCGACATATATTCTAAAATAGTTTTAAAACCAAATTAATTATCTAAAATCCTATTTCATTAAGAAAATATTTATTATAAAATTAGGGGTGTTATAATTCTCCCCTTATTAAAGAAATTTCTTCCTCGAAATTTATGGTGAACAACAAATGAACTAATATCAAACTAAATACCCTCAAGATTTAAACTTAGTCTATACATGTATTTAAGACATTTACTATTTAATTAAGCACATCGTGTCAAAAAATCAATTAGCTTAACATGATAGGATAACATGACACAACAATTTAATTAAACACATCACATTCAACAATTTAATTATGAAGCGAATATCATGATCATGATTAGTCGGTATCATATATAGATAAAACTAAGCATGTGAATTTTAGTCAACAACAACTTACTACATTCAGTTACGTCAAATAACACATATATCAAATACGTTTTCAAGTTCAACTTACTTCTCAAACAATATTCTACTAGTTTTACTCTCCTAAAAGTGTTTTTAAATCCTAAATACAATTAATCTATAAGTTTCACAAAGTTAGACAGATAGAGAAATATTTAAAATATATCACACCTTCATGAATTACGAACAGAAATGCATATAACAACTCAATGTTCTACAATCACTTATGTTTTTTAAAAGAAAACTAACGTGCATAATTATAGTGGAATAGAACAATTTTTTTTCACATATAGTTTCAAACACACCCAAAGTCTAACTTAATTTTAAAATGTTACACAAAATTCATTTATAGAACTCTTACAATAGTTCTAGATCCTTATCAAATAAGACAATATAGAACAAAAAAAAGACACTAACACAATGCACTTATTTATTTTAAGCATGTTACTTAGAAGATCAAATATACTTAATTGAATGATTAATTTAAGTACACACAACCAACCTAATATTCACGTCACCTAATCAGTTATTAAGCATTCAACATTGGTGCCACATAAGACTCATAATCTCTCAAAGTTGTATAACAGATGAACATGGTTTCTAACTATTTCCAAAAAAAATTAACAAGTATTTATACTAATAATAACTACGGATTATTGTTGCCTCTTTTATCGACGATGAGTCATCGGGGTAGCTAGTCCCTTCTACTCATGTAGTCAACTACTTAAGGAACTATAATTGTAGTCATTCAAATTCAAACAGGGGTAATTAAAAGCATCATTGACATGATTCAGGAGTGTGAAGGCGGTGCCACAACTCCTACTTCTTACTTCAAGTTAAAAACTCACTTAATTACACATTGACAATAATTTATTGGTAATTTACAACTAGTTACAACAAAAAGGAAATGACACTAGTATCAATATATAATCAATAATCCGATTGAAGAAATATAGAACTATTTCACTTTTAGATGCTCTCGACTACTCTAACTCTACACCAATTCCCAACAATTAGAACACTTGAAACACAAACAATTTATTATTTACATAATCATATACACATTCAAATAACTAACAACAAGATTTTACGTTCATCTCATAACTCAAACGATGATTCAGAAAATGAAACATATTCTCATAGAGGTCTAACTGCTCCAAATTGACCACGATTAAATTTTCTTTTGAGTTCACCATCACTTAAAAGTTACAACAAATGGAAGCATATATAGATTTTCCAAGTAGAAGATAAGATAAATAATTATTTACTAGAAGATACAATACATTACCAAACCAAATTGAATCGGGTAGTGCAAAAACCACTTTCAAGGTTACACATCATTCTAAAAATTAATTTCTAGGCTTAAATTATTATTAAAAAAATATCACTAACCATTTAACACCCAAAAAAAAATTAATTGAGAATTCCAAATTTTTCTTTAAATTATTTTTCAATAATTCAAGTCTAAATAAAAACAACTAAGATAAATCACGTTTCTAAATACAATACAAATAAAATAAATCACAGATATTTTTAAAATCTATAAGATTTCTAAAAATTCATTCATATTTTAATAATCAAAAACACATTTTTAAATAGTTCATCACTGTAAAAATTATTATTTTCAACTTATATTTTGAAATAAAAATTTAAACTATATATATAGATAGATAGGATATTTTACAATTAATTAACACTTCCAAAATAGTTTCAATTTATTTTCTTATTTTATCAAACTTACAAAAGAAATTGTATATCTATATACATTAAAGTAGTGCACGTGACACAAAACATAAGACATATGATAATGATAATGAATTACACTAATTCATAAATCTATAAAACAGTAGCCTCCTCTCACACTAACTACTTAACATGCTTATAGATACATCCCTCAATTTCTATCAAGCCAAAAAATTGGTCCAAAACATAACACACCATAAATTTTAAAGATTTTGAAGTTCTATTCTAGTTTTAAAAATTGAGTCTCGAATAAAAATTGCAATTTTATAATTAATAAAAAAATTGATAAATTAAATTTTAGTTTCTATACGCATACCAATCTACATGAGGCACTCTACACATATCAATCTACATGATGCACTCTACACATACCAATCTAATGCATACCATTTTGTTAGGTTAATTCATTTTAAAAAAAAGTTTACTTGTAAAATACATCAATTATAGAATCCAAATTTTAGATAACGTTTCAAAAAGAATTTTACTGTTGAGAAGATTTTTTAAAAACTTTGTTTTTTTTTCCTTCTTTTTACTTCTCTTTCTCAAGTAGTAGACATTTTATCATTAGTACTATTGTAAATCACTGAAGAGTTCTTAGACTATAAAACTCTAACATCGAGTCAAACTCTAATGAGTTCATAATATCAGAATAAAAAAAAATCAATTATTTCAATAAATATCCCAACGCCCTCATGATTTAATATTTACACCAGCCCCTAAACCAACATAACAACAACTCTTTTCAATTTTATTAAAAACAAGACAAAGTAAAACATGCTGTAAATTTTAAGCTGTTTTAAACATTAAATAAAATCAGTAGCATAAAATTATTGTTATTTTATAAATCAACAAAAATTCAACTTAATTTAATTTCTTTAAAATAATAAAGAGTAACTCAAACAAAAGTTATTTTCATCATATAAAATAAGTAAACTTTAACTCCTTCAAAATGTCATTTTTAAGAAATTCTAAGTTCTACAAACCTCTAATATTCAAGAATTACTATTGTTAATAATATGAATTTCATACTAACTAAATCATGACAAACATTCTAAATTGTTTTCAAAACTAATATCAAAACTCTACTCATCTAGATACAACCATACATACTTTTAAGTGATTTAAAGTTAACATTCACGATTTAAAATCGATTTTTTTCTTAACGAAAGCCAACATAAAATAAAAATAAGAATTTTATTTTTGTCAAAATTAAAACTTTAAACGTAAGAGACATATTTCCTATCTAACTCAAAGTTTAGAACAAAACATCTTTTTTTTCTCTCTAAATTGAGTGTCAACAAAATAATAATAATTTGTACCTAGTAAAAGTAAATACTTAAAATTTTTAAACATATAATTCATACGAAAATCAATGTTTCAATCAATTAGTTATTAGATCAAACACTTTAAACAGATACATATCAAAACTAAATATTTTAAATTGATTAAGGGTGAAATATACAGTTGGTCAATCAAAATTATTAAATAATTAATTAGTAATCTCACAAGAGTGCAAAATACATAGTTAGGTAGGCAAGCAATAAACAACAAGTAACTAACATAATCTTGTCATGTTTCAATCAATTAGTTATTAGATCAAACACTTTAAACAGATACATATCAAAACTAAATATTTTAAATTGATTAAGGGTGAAATATACAGTTGGTCAATCAAAATTATTAAATAATTAATTAGTAATCTCGAAAATTTGTATAATAATACAAAAGCATATAACCATTAACCCAATTATATAACGGGAAAACCATCATAGAGAAAATAATTATTACACAAGAAAACACAATTGACACGACTGACATTCGTAACACATAATCGACATTCGACCCACTTGGCCTGATTGGACAGACCTGCTCTGATACCACTAATGTGACACCCTAAACC
>NC_021162.2:16098824-16123285 GCF_000331145.2 Cicer arietinum | reverse complement strand
GCATTCTTCTCCAAAATTTATAACTATGTTTCGGGTTCCGCATCAGATTTCAAATGTGACACTCTAAACCCCCCAAAATAACATTTATAATAATATATACTAAATTATTTGAAGAAAACTTGCAGCGGATAAAAAAAATCTGTTAAAGAGAATAAAAACTTTAATATCTAATTTAGAATATCATGTTTCTCTAAATACACATGTAACAACTCAACTTTGTTCCTCAATTAAAATAGTACAATATCAATGAACTTGATTTAACTAGAATTTCTTGATTTAATTCCCAAGACTTACTTGTACTAAGTTTTCATATAAAAATTCATTTGTGATAACATAAGTAAAATACACATTACAACTCTTAATTCCCAGTATCACCTATCAGAGCGGGGTTTCTCCCAAACTTGATCTTCGAGACTCATTAACCTGTAATAATTGCGATTTCGTAAACGAAGGGCCAAGCCAGTCAAACACAAACAACGAAGGAAGTGAGTTTTGAAATCATGTTGATAGTATAATATAAATAAGAGGAACACACAATTAATCATCAATAAACTGTATCATTACACAAACATTCTTCAAGGAAAAACATCACATTATAAAGTCAAAATCAAAGAAAATCAATACACTTCACAGTAACATCAAATCATCGCATAAGTTATTATCACACATAATACATATTTATCACAACAAAACAATCACAAGAAAACGCAATGCTATGCATGAGCTTAGAGTCTACTTCACAATGTGGTACCATTCTAACTCTGAAGTACTTGGTTATGAGGCTTGATACTATGCCACCATCTTGGTGGATGGACAATTCAAATTCGCCCTGTCCTCATAGATCCCCTCAACTCAACCAGAGTCACATATACGTGACAGTCGAGGTAAAAGTGTGTTGCATGATAGCTCCCGACATTTGGAGTGCTACCTCCAATTCACCTAAGAATTCCTCACCCGAATACCTCCAAAGTCTAACAGTCTTGCCTTAAGGCTCAACCATAGACCGCCATGATCAGGCTCATTCAGTTGTACTTCCCCGAAATCATTAGGCTTGTCAGGCCCTACCTATATGATGACAAAATAATCTCCAATTCGCAAATTTTAAATATTTATTTTCTCCCCTCGTTAACTTAGACTACTACATTAAGAAAGTCATCTTTATAAATCATCACTATTTCATCAATTATGGGGTACTTCAATATTCTGATCACAATTTTATAACATCATTAATCATACATAATCATAATCATCATATAAACTCATCATAATTTTATAACATCATTAATCATACATAATCAAAAATCATCATTATCATCCCACATACTTTTATCATACTATGCATCCATATTTTACTATCATATCCCATCAATTCGTCTAATCAAACATATGCATCAAATTTGTTTGAAATCAAATATCACAATAATATCAAATATCGCGCATTTAACGAAATTAAATCAATCAACACCTTATAAATATTTCTATTCCATATTTTTAATCTCACAATTTCCATATTTTCACATTAATCAATTTATCACTCAAAGGGCTACTGTCGTACGTAGCGAGCCCCAAATGAATAATTGGGAAATACGGTTTTCCCGTTCATCTCACATTATATTATACTCACGAATTCAAATGATCTCTCACCTGTTACCTTATTTTGATGCTTTCTCAAACACAGAAATCAATGAAAATTTTCAATAGCAACTGCAGATCGACAACGTCTAGCGAGCGATTCCGAAAAAACGCCGAGTTCACAAAAATCGTTGAGACATGATTGATAAATTATGCAGAGCATAAAAATAAATGATAAATAATTAATAATAATTTTAGGAACAAAATTGGAGTCAAAATGATGAGAAAAAATTGCAGAAAAAGTCTCACCTACTCGTCGGAGCGCCGGAAGGGTTCGACGTCAACTTCACCGAAAAATACAATTGAGTAGTGCTTCTTGAAGGTTTCAATGAGAGGAATCCAAAAACGAGACCAGTTTTTTGAGACGACAAATGTGGTGATCTGTATCAGCCAAAAACAGCTCGCCCAAGGAAAGAAATGCATCTGTTTCTGATCAAACGAAGTCACGATCGATAAAATTCATGCCAAAAATGGATTCAGTGCCGATTTTGTGTGTGATAGAGATTTGGATCGCTTGAAAATAGCAAGGAATTGATGGGACAAATTTGAGAGGAAGACGGTGTTGATGTGTGTTCTTTGCGGCTGCTGCGTTATGTTTATTTTTTGTCCTTTTTGTTTTTAATTGCAGATTGAGGGGTGTAGATGGCAGATGTAGAAGTGCAGGAGTATAACAGTCTGTAAGACCCAACACAGAGGAGTCTAGTCTGAGGCTGAAATGAGGGTGTAATCAACAATTCGCAAGTGTAGAAAAGAAAAGCCCAACCAGCCCAATTTGACGTGCAGATGTAGAAAATAGGGGTGTAAATAGTCGTCTAATCCAAAAGTTCATTTTCTAGTATTTCTAATAGTCCTTAGTAAATAATTTATTTTACTAATCCATGCTAAAAACGTTTTCTCCAAAACACTCATTTTAACATAATATTATATTTCTTTAACATAGATAAATCAAATTTTAACCAAAACTCTCATATTCAAAATAATAACTATAAGTATTACTATAACATTTTTCAAAATGATCACATACAAAAACATCATCATACCATACTAATTGTATTAAAATAAAGAAACTCAATAGCAATAGTACTAATACTTCAAAATAATTATTTGTAAAATAAATAATTGAAATAGGATATATTTATAAAAAAATTAAATATAATTATGTGCATACTTAACATTAGTCAAACATACGAGAAACTATCGCATTAACTACGAACACACATATACACGTAGAATCATCTAATATCTTATACTTTAAAATATGTACACAAATACTATTATTTATAGAAAAATATATAAAGTATATAAAATAATAAAATAAAATATTCATTATTTATATCACTTATTTAGTAACATATATACAAAATTAGCGTATCATAGAAAGCTCCCATATAACGAAAGTTAGACACAAGATTTTTCCACATATATTCTAAAATAGTTTTAAAACCAAATTAATTATCTAAAATCCTATTTCATTAAGAAAATATTTATTATAAAATTTGGGATGTTACATAAATAAAGGGACCAATGAGTTTGACTCATGTGTGAACCCTAATTGTTAATAAAATAAAACAAACAAAAAAGAGAAGGGAGTTCAAAGGGCAGCCGTAAAACCAAAGAGAAAACACAACAATTAACCTATCGTTTGACATCGATGATCGATAGCTGTTCAGAAAACTTTCTCAGTTCAAGTTTGCAAAATCGTTTGCAAAATCACATTTGTTATAGGTTAATGAATCTTGAAGTTCAAGTTTGGGAGGAACCATGCTCTGATAGGTGATACCGGGAATAAGGGTTTAAAATTGTATTTTACTTATTTAATTTTAAACGAATTTTTGTAGGAAAATCTTAGAAGTACTAGTAAGTTTTTAAATTAAATCAAGTAATAATACTTAAATCAAGCTTATTGAGATTACACTATTTTAATGGAGAAAATAAGTTTAAAGTGTTCCTTTTGATTTAATAGCGAGTGTGTTGGGATATTAACTCAATGGTGAATAATTGAGAAAGAGAAGGAAAATAAAAAAAAAAACAGGGGGTTAAAATAATTGATTTTAAAGCATGGATTTTAATTTTAAATCACTTGAAAGTATTGATGGTTGTATCTAAATGATTAATGTTTTTATATTGCTTTTGAAATCAATTTAGGACATTCATCATGATTTTGAAATATTATAAAATTCATATTATTAGCAATAGTAATTCTTGAACATTCAAGGTTGGTTGAAATTTGATAGCTAGACTTTTAGAAACAAATAATTGTGAAGGGATTAAATTTGATTTATTTTATATAAGGAAATATTTTATGTTTGAATTATTGTTGACTTATTTTAGAGAATTAGATTGTGTTGGAGTTGTGTTGATTGTTAAAATAATAATAAAAAAATATATATTTATGATGATTTTATTTAAAATTTAGATTAGTCACACAAGAGAAAAATAATTTACGCCAAGTTTTACTATGTGCAGTTTTTTTTTAAATAATAATAATAATAAACTAGAAGATTTGTTGTAAAAATAGTTTTTAGAAATCAGGAAAAAAAATATAACTATTTTAGAAGTCTTGGTGAATTAGAAAATTTTGTATCTAATTTTATATACATGATTTGATTTGATTTCAAAATATAGGATGAAAAAAAAATTATTTTAAGAGTGCTTAAATATATTGAAAGGTATTTTGGTGGTTAAGATATTGGTGAAATTTTAGTAATCTTATGGATTTAAAAAGTAGTTAAAAAAATCGTAATATTTATTAAGAAGTAATCCAAGGGAAAGTTTGAAATTATGAAACAATATTATTTTATGGTATTAAAAGATTAGTGATCCTTTTAAAGTAATTTAAGTGTTTGAAATCAAATGTTAGAGTATTAATTAACCACTAAAATGATTTATGTACTACGAGATTTATTTTAGTTTTATGATTGTTATATTAACTTCGAGTAAAAAAAATTGCTTGCTTTACTTGCTAATTGAAAAATCTTTGTTTCAATTTTTGTTAAATGATAAAGAGTGATTAAAAAAAAGGGTAAATTATTAATTTAATTGTGATAAATTTCTTTTTGTTGGATTTCTATGAGAATATTTTACATCATGATGTCAATTATTCAATTACTTACATGCATGTATATGTGATTAGGTGAATGTGAAAGTGTTTGTGTTTCAAGCGTTCTAAGTGTTGAGAATTTGTGAATAGTTTTAGAGTAATTGAGGGTGTTTAAAAGTAAAATAATTTTATATTTATTTATTTTAATTGGTGATTCTTATTGATGCAAGTGTCCTTACTTTTGTTGTTATAACTAGTTGTAAATTACAAATAAGTTATTGTGAATGTGTAATTAAGTGAGTTTTTAAGTTGAAGTAAGGAGTAGGAGTTGTGGCGCCACCTTCGCACTCATGAATCATGTTAAAGATACTTTTAATTACCCATGTTTGAATTTGAATGACTATAGTTATGGTTACCTTAAGTAGTTGACTACATGATTAGGAGGGACTAGCTACCCCGATGACTCATCGTCAACAAAAGAGACAACGATAACTCATTATTTTGTTAGAAGTACCTTTTAATTTTATTTTTTTAATAGTTAAAAAACATGTCAATTGCTTATATCAATTGAATGAATTTAATTATTAAATATATGTTATTGGGAAATAGTATCTCTATCATTAGTTTCTTTTTTTTTCCTTTCTCCTTGATTATATACAAATTATGTTTTTATAGAGTAATTGATTGTAAATCTATTATAATATTATTAAATTTTTAGATGTGTTTAATATTTTAAAAATTACTCTCTTTGTCAGACCTAAGTTAAATTTATTGAATGTTTGGCGATATGATTTAAACTTTATTTGAAAGAGTAAAACTAGTAATATTTGGTTTGAAAGAAATAGTTGAAATTGACAATGTACTTGGAATGTCTTTCATTTAACCAAACTAAGTGAACTACGTTATTATTGACAAAATATATATGTATATTTTGTAAGAACAGAAGTGCGCCTAAGAGTGGGGTGAATTAGGTGTTTAGAAATTTTCTTGTTTTTAGAGATTTAATGTTTGATTTTTTCTGATTTAAGATAGTGTATGGAAAAGATAAATGGCATAAAAATAAAGAACACAAAGATATTATCCTGGTTCCCCTTATGACCAAGGGTACATCCAGTCCTCTTGCACACCACAAGAGATTTTCCACTATTGTTAGAATAAGTACAAGTCCCACCCTAGGACCTTTGTTACGAACTCCTAACAATCACCCTAAGATAGCACACCATTATCTTAGTTTACAAAACTTGAAGAAAGAACACCACTTTCCTCAATTTACAACATTTGAAGAAAGTACACCACTTTCCTCAATTTACAACACTTGAATGGTTTAGCAATATTGATTTTGACTTAGATCAATATGATATAACAGTTGATGTACAATGATAACAATCCAATATAATTTCAAGTACACTAGAGAAATTTTCTCAATGATATGAAAATGTAAAATCTGTACTTGAAATATAAAAGTGAAACTTTGAAAAAATCAAAACATTTTAGAAAGTTTGTTCAAGGTTTGGTTGTAGGATTGATTTTTATTAAACTGATGTTATGGGATATTTATACTCCATAGATATCACTTCAGATCAGTGGCCTTCGTTCCTAGAGGTTTGATGATGAAATGCAATGATCCAGAACCATTTCAGAATTGAAAAATTGCATTGTTTCCAGTTGTATTCGACTACAGCTTGTGTGTAGTCGAATACACATCCTTTTAACATTCAATTTTATTTGAATATTGAAGCTTGTATTCAAATACACATTCTTGTATTCGAATACAGATGTTTGAAGATGTCCAGTTTTAGTTACTGACTTGTCTGTATTCGACTACAACATGTTGTATTCGAATACAACATTGTATTTTGCCAAAAATATTATTTTCAAACATTATTTATATATTTTGACTTTTTGAAAATCCTTTTGATGCATATGCTAAAATGAAAGATTCTCATGTGCATTTGAAATATACGAATATGTGATTGCATCATGTACCTTTACATTATAAAACTTCTAGCATACTTGACCATAGTTGTCTTTGATGTTTAACTTCTTTTTGAGCTTGCAACTTGATCACTTTCCTTGGTCTTTGTCTTCATCAAAAACATGTATTTTACATATTTTATATCTAAATTAAAGTGAGTAACTCTATAATATTTTATTTCATAATTGAATGATAAATGTCATAGGTATTTTATTTCATAATTGAATGATAAGTATTATGTGTTAATTGATTTATTTTGTCGTGTTAGTCTATCATGCTATGTTAGTTGATTTTTACATGATGTGCTTAATTGAAGATTGAATGTCTTAAATATATTTATAGACTAAGTTTGAATCTTGAGGATGGTAAGTTAGATATTAGTTCACTCACTCCAAATTTCGAGGACGAAATTCTTTAACAAGGGGAGAATTGTAACACTCTAAATTTTATAATAAACTATTTTATTAGTTAAGTATGATTTTAAATAATTAATTTAATGTTAAAATTATTTTAGAATATATGATGATAAATTTTCTGATTAATTTTCATTATATAGGTGATTTCTATGATGTGCTAGTTTTATAAATATTAGATTACATGATCGATATAAATAATAAATATTATATTTTACTCTTTGATCTATTTTCTTAAAAATAATAGTATTTTAGTGTAATATATATTTAAAAAAAAAACAGATTTTATGCGATTTTACATGTATATACATGTACCCAATTAATGTAATATTTTTTTTGCGCGTTTGACTGATGTTAAGTATGCACGTAGTTATATTTCAATTATTTATAAATAATTTCTATTTTTAGTTATTTTTTTTATAAATAATATCTTGAGATAGAATTGATATTGTGTTTGATTTCGTTTATTTTTATATACCTGTTATGACATTGTGATTTTATATATATTTATTATGATTTAGTAATTAAATTAAAATATTGATGTTATATTGATTTATTTTATAATTTTGACTATTTTCTAATATGTTGGTATTATTATAATGTGAGTATTTTGAAAAATAAGTATCAATGTAGAGATTATTTTGAATGTGAGATTTTCAATTATTAGTAATATGTTTTTTTTGTATATTGATTATTTTAATTACTCTAATTTATAAAATATTAGTAGTGTTTGGAAAACTGTGTTTGGAAGATTATTAAAAAGGAGATTAAATAATTATTAATTTTGTTTTAGAAAAATAAAAATAATAATAGTAAAACTAAAACATAAATAAAGGGACCAATGAGTTTGACTCATGTGTGAACCCTAATTGTTAATAAAATAAAACCAAAAAAAAAAAAGAGAAGGGAGTTGGAAGGGCAGCTGCAAAACCAAAGAGAAAACACAACAATAACCTATCGTTTGACACCGATGATCGATAGCTGTCCAAAAAACATTCTCCATTTTCGCCCAAATTTGAGTATGTTATTTCATTCATTTAACTAGTCCATTAAACATAATTTTCCAGAATTTTAACAACCCCAATTTCTCTATAAAATACTCGACTTCACCGTTGGTAAAATTCGTTATTTTGCACCGTTCTCCTTCACCGTAAGTCCGATTTGAGTGATACCAACGCCAAAAAGACCGTGTGAAAAGTGGCTATATTATCCACTGATTGATTTTCTGATTCATTGTAATTTTCCTTGACCAAATTTCGAATTTAGTTTTTAGAGTATCTTCTCATAATTTATTTTTAACGTTTACCCATAAACTGTCGAGTTAGATCGATTGATGGACATAGTCAATGGACAAAAGTTGTTTTCTCGTGGAATCCTATTCGTGTGTGAAAGCGTCGAAATAAGGTAAGGGGTGAGAGAGCGTTACAATACATGAGTATAATATATTGTGAGATGAACGGGAAAACCGTATTTCCCAACGATTCATCCGGGGCTCGCTACGTATGGCAGTAGCCCTTTGAGGGATACATTAATTAATGTGCAAATATGGAAATTGTGAGATTAAAATATAGAATAGAAATATTTGTATGGTGTTGATTAATTTAATTTATTTGATATGACGGTTTTAATGGAGTATCATATACCAACGAGGGGAGAAAATAAATATTGTGAAATCGAGGACTGGGAGACCCTTATAGAATTATTCTCCTAAATTGATAACAGTGTTTCACGTCAGATTTATAACACTAGCCATCGTCTGGTCCAAAAATACGGATTTCGATTTGTTTTGTCGGGTGGTACGAAAATCGCCTGAAAAGTCCGAATGAACTCGAGGACCCAGAGACCCTTATAGCATTCTTCTCCTAAATTTATAACTGCACTTCGGGTTCCGTGCCAGATTTCAAACACTAGCGATCCTCTAAACCCGAAGTCCTAAACCGTAAATCCTAAAACCTAATCTCTAAACGTGATTTCTTAAAAACCTAAACAAGATGTTTTAAACCCTAAATAACCTAACACACTAAACCCTAATAAAATAGAGTTTTCAAATAAATATGTAATTATTACCTTATCTTCGTTATGAATTAAAACTATAAAACAAAATTAGACATATTTATTAGACAACTTTATTTATTAGACAACTCAATTTTATTGAATGTTATTATTAACTTCATTTTGTAGTTGTACTTAATAATGAAAATGATTATAACATATAACAAAATTGAGTTGTCAAATAAATATGTAACTATTATTTTATTTGACAACTCTATTTTATTATATGTTATTATTATCTTTGATATGAAGTAAAACTATAAAACGAAGATAATAATAACATATAAGAAAATAGAGTTGTCAAATAAAATAATAATTACATATATATTAAACAACTCTATTTTATTAAATGTTATTATTATCTTCCATTTTTAGATGTAATTAATAACCAAAATAAAAATAACATATAACAAAATTGAGTTGTCAAATAAATACGTAATTATTACTTTATTTGACAACTTTATTTTATTATATGTTATTATTATCTTCGATATGAAGTAAAAGTATACAACCGCGATAATAATAACATATAATAAAATAGTGTTGTCAAATAAAGTAATAATTACATATTTATTAGACAACTCTAATTTATTAATCGTTATTATTATCTTCGTTTAGTAGTTTTACTTAATAACGAAAATAACAATAACATATAACAAAATTGAGTTGTCAAATAAATACGTAATCATTACTTTATTTGACAACTCTATTTTATTATTTGTTAATATTATCTTCGTTATTTAATTGTACTTCATAAAGTAATAATTACATATTTATGTGATAATCTATTTTATTATATGTTATTATTATCTTCATTTTGTATTTGTTTTTCATAACGAAGTAATAATTACATTTTTATTTGACAATTTTTTTATTATCTATTATTATTATCTTCGTTTTGTAGTTATACTTCGCAAGGAAGAAAACCCTAAACACTAAACCCTCCCTTAAACCCAAAAGCCTAAACCTTAGAAAGTAAATCCTAAACCTAAACCCTAGACCTTATACCCCCAACCCTAGATCCTAAAATATAAACTCTTAACCCTGAATCCAGAACCCTAAACCCTAAACCCGAAAACTCGAAACCTAAACACTAATCCCTAAACGTGATTTCGGTCCATTTTTGTCTAGTGGTACGAAAATCGCGCGAAAAGTCAATATTAAATTGAGGACCGGGAAATCCTTGTAGCATTCTTCTCCTAAATATATAATAGTGTTTCGGGTTTCGCGTCAGATTTCACACACTGGCCATCGTCTAATCCAAATACGGGTTTCGGTCCTTTCATGTCGGGTGATAAAAAACTTGCACAAAAAATCCATATGAAATCGAGGACCGGTAAACCCTTATAGCATTATTCTCCTAAATTTATAACAAGGTTTCGGGTTTCGCGTCAGATTTATAACACTAGCCATCATCTGGTCCAAAAATACAGATTTCGGTCTGTTTTTGTCGGGTGGTACGAAAATCGCCCGAAAAGTCAAAATGAAATCGAGGACCGGAGACCCTTTTAGCATTCTTCTCCTAAATTTATAATTGTGTTTCGAGTTCCGCATCAGATTCAAACACTTGTCATTGTCTAGACCGTAAATACAAATTTCGGTCCATTTTGGTAAGGTGGTACGAAAATCCCCAAAAAATTCCAAATGAAATCTTAGACCGGGAGATCCTTTTAGCATTCGTCTCCAAAATTTATAAATGTGTTTCGGATTCCGGGTCAGATTTCCAACACTAGCCATCGTATGGTTTGAAAATAAGGATTTCTTTCCATTTTTATCGAGTTGTACGAAAATCTCCCGAAAATCCCCGATGAAATCGAGGACCGGAAGACCATAATAGAATGTTTTCCCTAAATTTATAATTGTCTTTCAAGTTCCACATAAGATTTCAAACACTAGCCATCGTCTGGTCCGAAAATACGGATTTCGTTCCATTTTTGTCGGATGGTACAAAAATCGCCCGAAAAGTTCAGATGAAATCGAGGAGCGGGTGATCCTTATAACATTTGTCTTCTAAATTTATAACTGTGTTTTGGATTCCGCGTCAGATTCCAAACACTAGCGATTATTTGGTCAAAAAATACAGATTTTGGTCCAATATTGTCTGGTGGTTCGAAAATAGCCCGAAAAGTCTAGATGAAATTGAGGATCGGGAGACCCTTGTAGCATTCTTCTCCTAAATTTATAATTGTATTTTGGATTCCGCGTCAGATTTCAAAACACTGGCCATCATTTGGTCTAATAATACGCATTTTGTTCCATTTTTGTATGGTGGTACAAAAATCTCCCAAAAAGTCCAGACGAAATCGAGGACTGGGAGACCCTTATAGCATTAGTTTCCTAAATTTATAAATGTGTTTCGATTTCCGCATCAAATTTTATACATTAGCCATCGTCTTGTACAAAAATATGGATTTTGGTAAATTTTTACCGTGTGGTACGAAAATCGCATGAAAAGTCCAGATGAAATCGAGGACCAGGAGACCCTTATAAAATTCTTCTCCTAAATTTACAACTGTGTTTCGAGTTCCGCGTTAGATTTCAAACACTAGACATCGTCTGGTCGGAAAATACGGATTTCCGTCCATTTTTTTTTTTGGTTGTACGAAAATCAACCAAAAAGTACAGATGAAATCAAGGACCCGATACCCTTTTAGCATTCTTGTCCTAAATTTATAACTGTGTTTCGAGTTCCGGGTCAGATTTCGTACACTAGCCATCGTTTGGTCCGAAAATACATATTATGTCCATTTTTGTTTCAGGGTACAAAAATCATCTGAAAAGTCTAGATGAAATTGAGGACCGGGAGATCCATCTAGCATTCTTCTCCTAAATTTATAAATGTATTTCTCATTTCGCGTCAAATTTCAATCACTAGCCATCGTTTGGTCCAAAAATACGGATTTTGTTCCATTTTTGTTGGGTGGTACAAAAATCGTCTAAAAAGTCCAAATGAAATCGAGGACCGGGTGACCTTATAGCATTCTTCTCCTAAATTTATAATTGTGTTTCGGGTTCCACTTCAGATTTCAAACACTAGCAATCGTCTTGTCCAAAAATACAGATTTCGGTCTATTTTTGTTGGGTCGTACAAAAATCATCAGAAGAGTCCAAATGAAATCAACGACCGGGTGACCCTTATAGCATTCTTCTTCTAAATTTATAACTGTGTTTCGGATTTTGCGTCAGATTTCAAACACTAGCCATCGTCTTGTTCGAAAATGCGGATTTCGGTCCATTTTGTCGTGTGGTACGAAAATCACCCAAAAAGTCCAGATGAAATCGAGGACCCGAAGACCCTTTTAGCATTCTACTTCTAAATTTATAACTGTGTTTCGGATTTTGCGTCAGATTTCAAACACCAGCCATCGTCTTGTTCGAAAATGCGGATTTCGGTCCATTTTGTCGTGTGGTACGAAAATCACCCAAAAAGTCCAGATGAAATCGAGGACCCGAAGACCCTTTTAGCATTCTACTTCTAAATTTATAATTTTGTTTCGAGTTCGGCATTCATTTCAAACACTAGCCATCTTTTGTTTCAAAAATATGGACTTTAGTCAATTTTGGTCTGGTGGTACGAAAATCGCCCGAAAAGAACAGATGAAATCGAGGGACGGAATACCCTAGTATAATTCTTCTTCTAAATTTATAACTATTTTTCGGATTCCGCGTCAGATTTCCAGCTCTAGCCATCGTATATTCCAAAAATATGGATTTCGTTCCTTTTTTGTTGGGTGGTACGAAAATCGCCTAAAAAGCCCAAATGAAATCGAGGACCGGAAGACCTTTATAACATTCCTCCCCTAAATTTATAAATGTGTTTCGGGTTCGGCATCAGAATTCAAACACTAGCCATCATATGGATTTCCGAAAATATGGATTTTGCCCAAAAAGTCCAGATGAAATCGAGGACCGGAGACCATTATAGCATTATTCACTTAAATTTGTATGTGTTTCGGGTTCCGCGTCAAATTTCAAACACTAACCATTGTCTGGTCCGAAAATAGGGCCTGGAGTTTCATTATTTTCATGTGGTACGAAAATCACCTGAAAAGTCCTGATAAAATCGAGGACCTGGAGACCCTTGTTGCATTCTTCTCTTAAATTGGTAACTGTGTTTCAGTCCGGGTCAGAATTTAAACACTATCCATTGTCTGGTCCGAAAATAGAGATTTCGGTCCATATGATGTCGAAATGAAATCGAGGACCGAAAAACCCTTATAGCATTCTTCTAATATATTTGTAAATAGGTTTCAGTTTCCGCGTCAGATTTTAAACACTAGCCATCGTCTGGTTTGAAAATATAGATTTCGGTCCATTTTTGTCGTGTGGTACGAAAATCACTTGAAAAGTCTAGAAAAAATTGAGGACCCATAAACCCTTTAAGCATTCTTCTCCTAAAATTATAATTGTCTTTCGAATTCCGCTTCAGATTTCAAACACTAGCCAATGTTTGGTCCAAAAATACGGATTTCGGTCCATTTTTGTTTCGTCGTACTAAAATCCCCCGAAAAGTCCAGATGAAATCGACGAATGGCAGACCCTTGTAGCATTCTTCTCCAAAATTTGTAACTGTGTTTCGGGTTCTCTGTCAAATTCAAAAAACTAGTCATCGTCTAGTCCGAAAATACGGATTTTGTTCCATTTTTGTTGGGTGGTACAAAAATCGCCCAAAAAGTCCAGATTAAATCGAGGACCGGGTGACCCTTATAGCATTCTTCTCCTAATATGTAACTATGTTTCAAGTTCTGCGTCAGATTTCAAACACTAGCCATTGTGTGTTCCGAAAATACAGATTTCGTTCCATTTATGTCGAGTTGTACGAAAATCACTCGAAGAGTCTAGATGAAATCGAGGATGTGGAGACCCTTTTAGCATTATTCTCTTAGATTTGTAATTGTGATTCGAGTAACGTGACATATTTCAAACACTAGCCATTGTCTGCACGAAAATACGGATTTCGGTCCATTTTTGTCTGGTGGTACAAAAATCACCCAAAAAGTGTAGATAAAATCGAGGACTCGATACCCTTTTATCATTGTTTTCATAATTTGATAACTGTATTTCGAGTTGCGCATTTGATTTCAAACACTACCCATCATGTGGTCCCAAAATACGTATTTCAATCCATTTTTGTCTAGGAGTACGAAAATCCTCCGAAAAGTCCAGATGAAATCGAGGACCGGGAGACCCTTGTAGCATTCTTCTCTTAAATTTATAATAGTATTTCCGGTTATGCATCAGATATATCTCAATAGCCATCGTTTGTTCCGAAAATATAGATTATGTTATGTTTTTGTCGGTAGTACAAAAATCGCCCAAAAAATCCAGATGAAATCGAGGACAAGGAGACCCTTATAAAATTCTTCTCCTAAATTTATAAGATTTCAAACACTAGCCATCGTCTTGTCTGAAAATACGGATTCGTTACATTTTTGTCAAGTAATACGAAAATCGCCTGAAAAGTCCAGATGAAATCGCGGATCGAGAGACCCTTATAGCATTGTTCTCCTAAATTTATAACTTTGTTTCGGATTTCGCATTAGATTTCAAACACTTGCCATCATCTAGTCCGAAAATACGGATTTCGTTCCATTTTTGAAGGGTGGTACAAAAATTGCCCTAAAATTCCAGACGAAATCGAGGACCAAGAGACCCTTATAGCATTCTTTTCCTAAATTTATAACTGTGTTTTGATTTCCACGTTAGATTTAAAACATTAGCCATCTTTTTGGTCCAACATTGTGGATTTTGGTCCATTTTTGTAGGGTGGTAGAAAAATCGCCCTAAATGTCCAAATGAAATCGAGGACCGGGAGACCCTAATAGAATTCTACTCCTAAATTTATGATTGTGATTCCGGTTTCGTGCAGATTTCAAACATTAACCATCGTCTGGTTCGATAATACATATTTCAGTCCATATTTGTCAAGTGTTACGAAAATCTCCTGAAATGTCCAAATGAAATCGAGAACCAAGAGACCCTTATAGAATTCTTCCACGTAAGATTTCAAACATTAGCCACCGTATGGTCCGAAAATATGGATTTCGGTCTACTTTTTTCGGGTGGTACGAAAATCGCCCGAAAGATCCAGATGAAATCAAAGACTGGGAGACCATTATAGCATTCTTTTCCTCAATTTTTAACTGTGTTTCGATTTCCTCTTCAAATTTCAAACATTAGCCATCGTTTGGCCCGAAAATATGGATTTCGATCCATCTTTCTCAGGTGGTACGAAAATCGCCCGAAAATTCCAGATTAAATCGAGGTCTAGGAGACCCTTATAGAATTCTTCTGCTAAATTTATAATTGCGTTTCCAATTTCGTGTCAGATTTCAAACACTAGCCATCGACTGGTTTGAAAATATAGATTTCGGTCCATTCTTCTCCTAAATTTATAATTGCATTTCGAGTTCCTCTTCAGATTTCAAACACTAGCCAATGTTTGGTCCAAAAATGCGGATTTCGGTCCATTTTAGTTTGGTCGTACTAAAATCCCCCGAAATATCCAGATGAAATCGACGAATGGAAGACCCTTGTAGCTTTCTTCTCCAAAATTTATAACTATGTTTAAGGTTCTCTATCAGATTTAAAAAACTAGCCATCGTCTAGTCCGAAAAAACAGATTCTGTTCCATCTTTGTTGGGTGGTATAAAAATAGCCCAAAAAGTCCAGATTAATTCGAGGACTAGGTGACCCTTATAGCATTCTTCCCCTAAATTTGTAACTGTGTTTCAAGTTCCGCGTCAGATTTCAAACACTTACAATTGTGTGGTCCGAAAATACGGATTTCATTCCATTTCTTTCGAGTTGTACGAAAATCACCCGAAAATTCCAGATGAAATCGAGGACCTAGACACCCTTTTAGAATTCTTCTCCTAGATTTGTAATTGTGATTCGAGTTCCGTGTCAGATATCTAACACTAGCCATTGTATGCACGAAAATACGGATTTTGGTCCATTTTTGTCTGGTGGTACGAAAATCACCCAAAATGTTCAAATAAAATCGAGGACCCGATACCCTTTTTTCATTCTTTTAATAATTTTATAAATGTATTTCGAGTTGCGCATCAAATTTCAAACATTAGCCATCATGTGGTTCGAAAATACGTATTACGAAAATCGCCCTAAAAGTCCAGATGAAATCGAGGACCGGGAGACCCTTGTAGCATTCTTCTCTTAAATTTATAATAGTATTTCGGGTTCCGCATCAGATATCAATCAATAGCCATCGTTTGTTCTGAAAATACATATTTCGTTTTGTTTTTGTCGGTAGTACAAAAATCGCCCAAAAAATCCATATGAAATCGAGGACAAGGAGACCCTTATATAATTCTTCTCCTAAATTTATAACTGTGTTTCCAGTTCCAGTTCTGCGTAAGATTTCAAACACTAGCCGTTAACTTGTCTGAAAACACGGATTCGTTCCATTTTTGTCAGGTAGTACAAAAATCGCCTAAAAAGTCTAGATGAATTAATTTAATGGGATTTTATCTAATGGGATTTTATAGAATTAATTTTGTATTGCATGTGTTTACAATATGTGTTGACAAATAATTATGATTGATTTTCTTACATGTGTATTTGCTATAGTTTGATAATTTCTCATGTGTTTGACTTAATAATTTATTTAAATTATTGATAGGAATATTAAGTATATTTATATCTTTTTATTAATTTTAGATTGTTATTATTTTTAAGTGAAATATGTCATCCTTATTACTAACTAGATATTTAATAATTAAACTTATTTATTTTTTTATCTTAATAAAAGTAAAGTTAATAAAAATGTTTTGAATAATAATAATAATAATAATAATAATAATAATAATAATAATAATAATAATAATAATAATAATAATAATAAGAGAATAGGAATACAAAAAAAAAAAGAGACCGAAACACAGTTTTCCTCTTCCTTCACCTTCTTCGTATACGCCGCCGCCAAAACCATTCCCTCTCGTTTCTTCCCTCGTCGACTGCGATCATTATAGTGGATGTCTTACAAAACTGAGACCACATTCGTGATCGTTGTGATCTCTTCTTCCATTCTCAACTTGAATCGCAAATTGAAACGTCTTATTCCTCTTTGTCAAAAATCACACCTCCACCATTTGACCAAGATTTCGGCCATCATGATTATCACCAAGTAAAACCGAGACCATATATGGACTCCACGAAACACCCTCTTTCATTACCTATGCTCGAAATCGCCAACCGTTACATTTAAAAAAATGGGTTTCCACCATTGTCGTTGATGTTTTCTTGAATTCCAGACATCACGTTCATCGTCTTGAAAAACTGATGTCGTTTTTGGATTCCTCTCGTCACCCTGTCGGCGCCCCAGTACGTCGGTGAGACCTTTTCTAATAACATGTTTCACGACGTTTTGAATATGTTTCTTCGCCTAATATTTTTATTAATTATATAATGCTGATTTTTATGCCTCGGGAAAATTATCAGCCACGTTTCATTGACTCTGAAATTCGTCGATGCTTTTGGACTCGTTTGGACGTGTTGTCGACATCTCATGGTTGCTGAAAATCATTATGGTCCTTCTATCTTATGAAAGCGTCAAATTGAGGTATGGGGTGAGAATGAGTTCGAATGCATGAGTATAAATTAAGTGAGATGAACGGGAATACCGTATTTCCCACAATTCATTCGGGGCTCGCTACGTATGGCAGAGGCCCTTTGAGTAATAATTGACTAATGAGCAAACTTGAATTTTGTGAGGTTAAAATATGAATTAGAAACTTTTATAGGATGTTGTTTGATTTGATTTTTGAAGATCGTGTGATAGTTGAATTATTGTAGAATTGTGTATTTGATTCATTCTGTGTTTTGTTTATATCTATCCTTGATACTGATATATGATATAAAATGTGATGAATTGTAATTATTTGCCTTGCAATTGATGTGGTGTGTGTGAATGGTCTAGTATTATTATTATTATTATATGTGAGTGTAGACCCTTTATTGTTAGAGATGACGTATCATGATGATGAATTCTGAATGTAATGTATGACTATGGAAATCTGCAATGACGATGTGTGCTCCTTGACTTGTGATATTACCACCTTGATGAATATCATGAAATGCGTATTGTGTTTAATTGAATAGTGACGGATTCGACCCGTGCCAATGATGGTCCTCTTAATGGAGTAAGCAACCTAGGACAACAAGGGAAGAAAGTAGTTGTTGATAATTTTTGAAGTGGAGATTATTTGGTCATCATATAGGTAGGGCCTGACAAGCCTAGTGATTATGGGGAAGTACAACTGAATGAGCCTGATCGTGGCGGTCTGCTGTTGAGCCTTAAGGCAAGATTGTTAGACCTTGGAGGTATTTGGGTGGGGAATTCCTAGGTGACTTGGAGGTAGCACTCCAAATGTCGGGAGCTACCACCCAACACACGTTTACCTCGACTGTCACGTATATGTGTCTCGGGTTGAGTTGAGGGAGCTATGAGGACAGGCCCAATTTGAATTGTCCGTCCACTTGCGTGGTGGCATAGTATTGAGCCTCCTAACCAAGTACTTCAGAGTTAGAATGGTACCAAAGAAAGATGAGGAGTCTAGAGTATAAGAGCATGCATAACATTACATGATTTGTGTATTTACTTACTTGATGTTGTCGATTGTATCAATGTTTTACCTTGATTATTCTTGTTGGTTGTGATTTGATATGATACAGCGTTTAATATTTTTTTACATGTTCTTCTCAGTGATTTTATACTATTACATGTTTTCGAAGCTCACCCCTCGTTGCTTGTGTTTGGCGCTTGCGAGAGCGCAGTTATTTCAGGTTATCGATTGGGGATCCACGCTCTGAATAGGTGATACTGGGTGGGAGTGATTTTTCGTAGTTTGTTGAGTTATGAACAATTTAGATTTTTGTAAATTTGATTGATCAATTGTGTTATTTTATCGGTTATTCAGAGGTAGAAATTAATTGTCTCTAAGTTTAGAACTTGCTTTTATATCAAAAGTATTTATTTAATGAACATCAACTATATTCGATATTAAGAATTTTTTTTATTGAAAATTTTTATGCAAGCATTTTGTGTAAGCGTGAATGTGACGTCTTGAACCTTAAAGTATAATATATATATATATATATATATATACTCTATTTTGGAACCGCTGCGAATCTCTTTAAAACTAGTGCATTTTACTTTTTATTTCAATTTGGGTTCAGGGCGTTATAGTATTTCCCAATAATATGCAAAATGAAAATTGTGAGATTAAAATATGGAATAGAAATACTTATAAGGTGTTGATTGGTTCGTTAAATGTATGGTATTTAATATTATTGTGATATTTGATTTAATTTCGTTAAATGTTGGGCATTTGATATTATAGTGATATTTGATTTAATTTTGTTAAATGTGTGGCATTTTATATTATTGAGATATTTGATTTATTATCTTAAAATGTGTGGTGTTTGATGTTATTGTGATATTGGTTGTTGAATTAATTTTATGCATAAGTTTGATTAGATGAGTTTAAATGATGTTATATAAAATGGATGTGTTGTGATAATTTTATGTAATGATGATAATGTATGATTAATAATGGTGATGTAATAAATTTGTTATGAATATATGTGTTGCTGTATGATTGATGATAGTGATTCTATAAATTTGTGATGAGTTTATGTGATGATGATGATGTGTGATTAATGATAGTGATGTTATAAATAGTGATGAAAATATTGTGATTCCAATTTGTGTTTGAGATGAAGGTCTTAATGGAGTACCATAGGACAACAGGGGAAGAAAATAAATATTGAGAATTTGTGAAGTGAAGATTATTTTGTCATCATATAGGTAGGGCCTGACAAGCCTAGTGATTCTGGGGAAGTACAACTGAATGAGGCTGATCGTGGCGGTCTGCTATCGAGCCTTAAGGTAAGATTGTTAGACCTTGGAGGTATTCGGGTGGGGAATTCCTAGGTGACTTGTTATACTGTCATCATGATTTTGAAACTCACCTCCTTCGTTGTTTGTGTTTGACTGGCTTGGCCCTGCGTTTGCGAAATCGCAGTTATTACAGGTTAATGAGTCTTGAAGTTCAAGTTTGGGAGGAACCCCGCTCTGATAGGTGATACCGGGAATAAGGGTTTTAATTTGTATTTTACTTATTTAATTTGAAATGAATTTTTGTATTAAAATCTTAGAAGTACTAGTAAGTTTTTAAATTAAATAATAATACTTAAATCAAGCTTATTGAGATTAAACTATTTTAATGGAGAAAATAAGTTTAAAGTGTTCCTTTTGAGTTTTCAGAAACGTGATATCCTAAGTTAAAAATAAAAGTTTTTTATTTTTTGGAAACATATTTTTATTTATCTGCTGTAAATTTTATAGAAATATAATATAAATTATTATATATATTATTTTAGGGGTTTAGGGTGTCACATGTTACAATTCTCCCCTTGTTAAGGAAATTTCGTCCTCGAATTTTGTAGTGATTGAACTAATATCTAATTTACCACCCTCTAGATGCAAACATAGTCTATAAACGTATTTAAGACATTCACTATTCAATTAAGCACACCATGTCAAAAACCAATTAGCTTAGCATGATAGGCTAACATGACACAACAAATTAATTAAACACATCACATTCAACCATTTAATTATGAAGCGAATATCATGATCATGATTAGTCAGTATCATTTATAGATAAAACTAAGATTGTGAATTTTAGTCAACAACTTACTACTTTCAGTTACGTCAAATAACACATATATCAAATACGTTTTCAAGTTCAACTAACTTCTCAAACAATATTCTACTACTTTTACTCTCCTAAAAGGGTGTTTAAATCCTAAATACAATTTCTCTATAAGTTTCACAAAGTTAGGCAGATAAAAAAACATTTAAAATATATCACACCTTTATGAATTACGAACATAATTGCATATAAAAACTCAATGTTATGCAATCACTTAAGTTTTTTAAAAGAAAACTAATGTGCATAATTATAGTGGAATAGAACAATTATTTTCACGTATAGTTTCAAATACAACCAAAGTCTAACTTAATTTTTAAGTGTTACACAAAATTCATTTATAGAACTCTTACAATTGTTCTAGGTCCTTATCAAATAAGACATTATAGAACAAAAAAGACACTAACACCATACACTTATTTATTTTAAGCACGTTACTTAGAAGATCAAATATACTTAATTGAATGTTTAATTTAAGTACACACAACCAACCTAATATTTACGTCATGTAATTAGTTATTAAGCATTCAACATTGGTGCCACATAAGACTCATAATAACTCTGTAAGACCCTTAATTCCTAAATCCTAAAGTATACAATTTTAGGATATTTGGTGTTGATATTCTTAGGCTTTTAGCCTAGTTCTTGGTAATTAGTGGGTTAAATGCCAAAAATATATTTTTGGAAATTGGATTAAAATTATTTGTCGAAGAATAATTTATTTACGTTACGAAGAATTGGACACCAGAGAGTTTTGTTAAAAATATCACTTGTCGCTGAAAATTTTATCTGTCAATTGAGTTGCGACGAGAGTAGATATTTTTAACAAAAAGAGGTTTAAGAGGTGATGGAAAGTGATGTGGAAATTTGTGGGTGAAATGGTAATTTTATGAAATATCTAGATATTCTTTCTTTTGCTTCAAGAAAAGGAACCTAAGGCATGGTGGGTGAGAAGACAAGGATTTCTCAACTTCATTCTTCCTCTTTGATTCGAAAACGAAGAAAAACGGTGTTAGGGATTTTCAAACCGTCAAACACAAACCTCCACTTTTCTTCTAGATCTAAGCTTCGTTTAGAGAATAGATAGAATGGAAAGTTGCTCACCTCCACATTATGATGCTAGTGAACTAACTTTGGAAGTGACGTCACGAACGGAGATTTTATCGGAATTACCCGCGGTACCGTAATCGCTCATTAAAGCTAACGTTAAGGTAAGGGCTCTTTCCAAACTTTTAGTTTGCATTTAGGGACTTATATGTGGTTGTGTGGAAAACAAATTTGTTAGGGTTGAAGTGTTGATTTGGGGAAAATGAATGTAATGCTTTTATGGGTAAAATTTTAGAGTTGGGTTTTGGTGATATTGATGAGTGTTTCATGGAAAATGAATTTAACTCATTTATGTGTGGTTTTGAGTAAATGAAATTTGATGTGTTTGAGTGGTGGGTTGAGATAATTTTGGGGTTGTCGTGTTTGACGTGTTCATAATTAATATTTATAAATTGAGATGTGTTTGTGTGGATTTTGTGGAAAAATGAATTTATGTGATTTGGTGTGAATTGTGGATTGAATTTGAGAATATGTCTTAGTATGTTCTGTGTGGAATTTGAAAATCATTAGAGTTAAATGAGTATTAAAAATGGGGAATCTTTTAATATCTGCATTTACTTAATGATTGTCGTCAAAATTGTTAGAGTTAAATGAGTATTAAAAATGGGGAATCTTTTAATATCTGCATTTACTTAATGATTGTCGTCAAAATTGTTAGAGTTAAATGAGTATTAAAAATGGGGAATCTTTTAATATCTCTATTTACTTAATGTTTGTTTTTCTGCTGCTGTCTGATGTGTATTCGAATACAGACTGTTGTATTTGAATATAGACATGTTGTTTTGCTACTGACTTACTGTGTAGTCGAATACAGACTATTGTATTCGAATACAAACATGCTGTTTTTGCTGCTGAATGCTGAAACAGCCTTGTATTCGAATACAGAGATGTTGTATTCGAATACAACAGTGTTGTTTTGTTAAAAACTTCATTTTTCAACCTTGTTTATGCATGTTTGGCATATGGAAACCCTATTAAGGTGCATGCTAAGTTGAAAGGTTATTTTGTGCATTTAAAAACTTAAATGTTATGTGTTAATTGTTAATTTCGGTTGGTGACCCTTTACAACTATTGTGGAAATCTGGGCTTTACCCTCAGATGAGAACCAGGACCATCCTATCGGTTAGTACCCTGTGGATGGGAATGTAGTTGGACACACCTGACTGGAGCCATGTTAGAAGGATCTTGCGGGGCGTGTGAAGATCACTCGGGATGTATAGTTTTTTGTAGAATGATCAGATTAGGTTGATGTATAGGGACTAGACGTCTTTCTTTTTGGGTTGTGTTTATTTTAATTTGGAAGACTGTACCTATACTAATATTGTTTGTTTGACATTTTATTATGATGGGGTCCATGTACCACTTTTTGAAGTGTAAATACTTTGGATTCGTATTTCAAAAACTATTCCGCTGCTTGTAAATTTTGTTGACTTATTTGTCGTTGTGTTACGACTTAAATATTTATCCAAAAGTATTTCCTTCATTATTTCTTTGTTTTTATTAGTTTGTTTTGAAAGAAAAAAAATACACTCGCGCTGTTAAAAATCGCGGTGTTACAATTGTGGTATCAGAGCTTTAGTTTGGATTTCTTTGGGGCTGTGGAGCCTTTGGTTTTAGATTGTATGCCAACCTGTAGGTTGGGAGTCGTTATCTGATCATGCGTTGAGGTAATTGGTCTGAGTTTTCAGATCAGGGGTAGTTATTATCTGTTGGTATAGTCAGAAGTTAGTTTTGGAATCATTCAAAGTGGTGTTAACACTCTTCTTGATGTTGGTTTTGGGGAAACACTACCTCCAAGAAGGAATGACGTTGCAAGAATGAACGTCAGTAGGGATGATCAAATGGTTGAAGCTACGAATGACATGGATGTTTCTGCTGTTGCACATACAACTGCAAAGACTCTGGGGATCTGGAGAAGAGGGAAAAAGAGATTTGTGCTATTGAGTCAAGAGGATTGAAAGATTTTCGTCGTTACCATCCTCCAAAGTTTAAGGGTGATGAGAACTCAGAAAAAGCTGACCAGTAGATTCAAGAAATGGAAAAGATCTTCGTAATGATGGATTGTCAGGCAGAGTTGAAGCAAATCGTGACGGCATGGAATTTATGAAATGGTTCCAAAGACACATAAGCTATGTGTTGGTGTTAACTCGAAGATGATGAGTATGGATGGAATTAACATTAGACTAGTAAGGGATTTCAAGTAAAGATCTAAGTGGAGGACTTTTGTTAAGAAAATGATTAGATATTTTCCTGGTAGATTTCATGATGAAACTGGATGAAGTCTGATAACTGTCAAAGAGATGTGAACATCATAGAATTGTTGAGAAGACAAGGCTACCTTTTGGAATAGCATTTTGTGCTTAGGTGTCAATGAAAGAGACTTGTATTGAAGTTAAGGGGCGCTGCACGTTAAGGGTAAATACTACCTTGGTTAGATAAAGTGCGCTTTGAGGAATAGTCGATACCTTGAGGGGTAAAGTTGAGCATTCGAGTTAAACTAGATTCAC
>NC_021162.2:16095192-16098771 GCF_000331145.2 Cicer arietinum | reverse complement strand
TTGAGATATTTTACTGCAAAATTTATGAGGATGAAGTTATAGATAATTATTTCTTAGGAAATGCTTATAATGAACGTTTGAGAAATAATTCTTTAGGACGTTCGATTATTATGATTCTTTCAGTTTGTATCTCAGTGAAGGTTGAGAAGGAATAAGAATCCAACGAGTGAACCCAATTTTGGAAAATGTGCCAAGAAAACTTGTTGGAGCAACACATAGAGATGTAGTTTATGAAGATTAAAGATTGATGAAAGGAATTATCTCACCCATAATTCAGACATTGTTATTATAAGAATATGCCAATGATACAAAGGCACTACTTAAGTGCATGTCATGGAGGTTGCTATTGTGTTCGTCAATCAACAGAGTTAAATGTTTGTTTGATAGGAAACAATTGAACATGAAATGGAAAAGTTTGGTGGAAATTAGTGATGCTTGATTTATTGAAATCACTATAATGAAGATGTATCAAGGTTCAAGGTAGAAATATAAGGTTTGTATAAATGGAAAAATGATGGAGTGAATACAATGTGTTTGACATGTTGTAATGAAAATATAATCGTCGAGCTGCAAAAAAAAGGACGGAGCGAAGTTGAGAGGCATCAGAATGAATGTTGGTAGTGGATGTAGGAGCATTATTTTTGGGTTTGTCCAGAATTGCGAAGTGTGTAGGAAATTGATTAGCGAAGCGTTAATTGGAGGTGTTAGGCATGAGACTAGTGTAGGTCTTAATCAGTGAATGGAATTCAGGTTGAATTTTCTTGGAAACGTGTCTCTTGAAATGAAGTTCTAAACTGAAAGGAAGTTTGTGTGTCCTAAGTAGTATAGACTTTGGCATGATTTCGAAAATATTTGAGGAAGCTTGGATCACCAAGCAGATGTGGGGATAGAATTATTAAAGTTATAATTGGAATAACATACTGGTAAGAACACTACGGTTTGAAGTAGTTGTACGACTAAAGAAAAATCGAGGATTGGTGGACAATGGAGAAAGTTAGGAGTTCTCGGCTATTGTGATTGTTTTGTGCTCAGTGTGTTGGTTTCATACTTAGTGTTTCGGTTTGGTACCAAATGGATGTTTTGTACCAAGTGGATGCAAATGAGGCTATGTGATATAGCTATGGGAAATTGTACTTCGTTGACAGGATCAAAGTTATAGGAAAATAAGGAAAACTTAGTAGGCTTTGAGAAGATTGTTGACTGCTTGTACATTAAGATAACCTCAATTGTAAGTCGCAAGAAGTGCTATTACAGTTTGGTTAAGATAGTCTAAGCCAATATCATTGTTGTTGGCTATTTATTGACAAATTGAGGGACTGATCATCCTTAATCTCTTGTTGATAGTAGACAAAATCATGTTGAATGGAACGGACGAGCCTTACCGACTATGGATGTGTGTAAAGTTATTAAGCACCCTATGAAAACGGTTAGGCAACACTTTCTTCGAGTAGGCCGGGTGAAACAAGTTGTGACTTGTATGTTGAATTCGAGTACAAACCTAGTGTAGATTTTTACTCGTACTTTAAGTTTCGAGGACGAAACTAATTTTAGGGGGGTAGTAATGTAAGACCCTTAATTCTTAAATCCTAAATTATACAATTTTAGGGTATTTGGTGTTGAAGTTCTTACACTTTTAACCTAGTTCTTGGTAATTAGTGGGTTAAATGCCAAAAATATATTTTTGGAAATTGGATTAAAATTATTTGTCGAAAAATAATTTATTTACGTTACGAAGAATTGGACACCAGAGAGTTTTGTTAAAAATATCACTTGTCGATGAAAATTTTATCTGTCAATTGAGTTGCGACGAGAGTATATATTTTTAACAAAAAGAGGTTTGAGAGGTGATGGAAAGTGATGTGGAAATTTGTGGGTGAAATGGTAATTTTATGAAATATCTAGATATTCTTAGATATTTGTTATATATATATATATATATATATATATATATATAGTTTAAAATTTATTTCAAAATATAAGTTGAAAACAATAATTTTTACAGTGATTAACTATTTAGAAATGTGGTTTTGATGATTAAAGTACGAATGAATTTTTAGAAATCTTATAGATTTTAAAAATGTTTGTGATTTATTTTATTCTTATTGTATTTAAAAACGTGATTTATCTTAGTTGTTTTTATTTAGACTTGAATTATTGAAAAATAATTTAAAGAAAAGTTTGGAATTCTCAATGAATTTTTTTTTTGGGTGCTAAATGGTTAGTGATATATTTTTTTAAATAATAATTTAAGTCTTAGAAATCAATTTTTAGAATAATGTTTAACCTTCAAAGTGGTTTATGCACTACCTGATTCAATTTGGTTTGGTAATGTATTTTATCTTCTAGTAAACAATTATTTATCTTATCTGCTACTTGGAAAATATATATATGCTTCCATTTGTTGTAACTTTTAAGTGATGGTTAATTCAAAAGAAAATTTCATTGTGATCAATTTGGAGCAGCTAGACCTCTATGTGAATATGTTTCATTTTTGGAATCATCGTTTGAGTTATGAGATGAACGTAAAATCTTGGTACTATAAAGAAAGCAACAAAAGCAAAGAAAATGTGGGGACGAAAATGGGTTCGCGAAGGCATATATATATATATATATATATATATATAGATAGATAGATAGATAGATAGAAAATTTTTCAATTAATTAACACTTCCAAAATAGTTCCAATTTGTTTTCTTAATTTATCAAACTTACAACAAAAAAATTGTATATTTATATACATTAAAGTAGTGCACATGACACAAAACATAAGACATATTGGTTATGATAATGAATTACACTAATTCATAAATCTAAAAACTAGTAGCCTCCTCTCACACTAGCTACTCAAAATGCTTATAGATACATCCCTCAGTTTCTATCAAGCCACAAAATTGGTCCAAAACATAACACGCCATCAAGTTTAAAGATTTTGGAGTTCTGTTCTAATTTTAAAAATTGAGTCTCAAATAAAAATTGCAATTTTATAATTAATAAAAAAATTGATAAAATAAATTTTAGTTTTTGTACGGATACCAATCTACATGATGCACTCTACGCATATCAATCTATGCACTCTACACATACCAATGTAATGCTTTACCATTTTGTTAGGTTAATTCATATAACAAAAAAAAAAAGATGTACAAACAACATGTTACCTTCCTATATTAAACTCAAATATACATTTCGACAGTAAAAACACAACAACTACAATTTTATAAATAAAAAAAATTCTACTCGTAAAATACATCAATTATAGAATCCAAAATTTAGATAACTTTTCAAAAAGAATTTCACTATTGAGAAAATTTTTTAAAACTTTTTTTTTCCTTTCTTTTTCCTTCTCTTTCTCAATTAGTAGACATTTTATCATTAGTACTATTGTAAATCACCGAAGAGTTCTTAAAATCTAAAACTCTAACATCGAATCAAACTCTAATGAGTTCATAATATCATAATCAGAAAATCAATCATTTCAAATAAATATCCAAACACCATCACAATTCAATATTCACACCTGTAAGACCCGTAATTTTAAAGTACCCTTTTATGTATTTTTGGTATATTTTGGATTTTGGC
>NC_021162.2:16065637-16094692 GCF_000331145.2 Cicer arietinum | reverse complement strand
TCGTTTTAATTACTTTTAGAAAAAAAAAAATATACCCTCGCTTTGAAAAACGGGGTGTTACAACACCAGCCCCCTAAACCAAAGTAACAACAACTCTTTTCAATTTTCTTAAAAACAAGACATAGTAAAACATGCGGTAAATTTTAAGCTATTTTAAACATTAAATAAAATCAGTAGTATAGAATTATTGTAATTTTATAAATCAACAAAAATTCAACTCAATTTAATTTATTTAAAATAATCAAGAGTAATTCAAACAAAAGTTATTTTCATCATACAAAATAAGTAAACATTAACTCCTTCAAAATGTCTATTTTAAAATATTTCTAAGTTCTATCAGCCTTTAATATTCAAGAATTACTATTGCTAATAATATGAATTTCATACTATTTAAAATCACAACGAACATTCTAAATTGTTTTCAAAACCAATATCAAAACTCTACTCATCTAGTTACAACCATCAACACTTTCAAGTGATTTAAAGTTAACATTCACGATTTAAAATCTATTTTTTTTCTTAACACAAGCTAACATAGAATCAAAATAAGAATTTTTTTAGTCAAAATTAAAACTTTAAACATAAGAGACATATATCCTATCTAACTCAAAGTTTAGAACGAAACATCTTTTTTTTCTTTTCTAAATTGAGTTTCAACAAAAATAATAATAATTTGTACCTAGTAATAGTCAATGCTTCAAGTTTTAAACATATAATTCATACGGAAATCAATGTTTCAATCAATTAGTTATTAGATCAAACACTTTAAACAGATTCATATCAAGACTAAATATTTTAAATTTATTAAAGGTGAAAATAGAACTTTAAAACAACTAACTGGTGAGGTCTGACATTTGATAACTAAGATTACGTGAATGAGATTAATAACTTGAAACATACAGCTGATCAATCAAAATTATTATTTCCAACTATTCACATAAAACAAGAGTGCAAAAATCATAGTTCGGTAGACAAGCAATAAGCAACAAGTAACTAACATAATCTTGTCAACAATTTAAATTAACTCAAATCTTAACAAGTAATTTTCATGGTTTATTTACTCACTTAGGTAGGAATTTAGAATCCATAACACAATCAGAGTAAGCAAATAATAAACAGTTAATTCGTAATCTCAAAAATATGTATAATAATACAAAAGCATATAACACTTAACACAATAATATAACGGGAAAACCATCATAGTGTAAATAATTATTACACAAGAAAACACAATTGACACGATTGACATTCGACTAGCACTGAATCGACATTCGACCCACTCGGTCTGATTGGACATACCTGCTCTGATACCACTAATGTGACACCCTAAACCCCAAAATAACATTTATAATAATTTATACTAAATTATTTGAAGAAAACTCACAGCGCATAAAGAAAATATGTTAGATAGAATAAAAACTTTTGTATCTAATTTAGGATATCACGTTTCTCTAAATACACATGTAACCATTCAACTTTGTTCCTCAATTAAAATAGTGCAATATCAATTAACTTGATTTAACTATAATTTCTTGATTTAATTCCCAAGACTTACTCGTACTAAGGTTTTCATATAAAAAGTCATTTGTAATAACATAAGTGAAATACACATTACAACTCTTAATTTCCGGTATCACCTATCAGAGTGGGGTTTCTCCCAAACTTGAACTTCAAGACTCATTAACCTGTAATAACTGCGATTTCGCAAATGCAGGGCCAAGCCAGACAAACACAAACAACAAAGGAGGTGAGTTTTGAAATCATGTTAATAGTATAATATAAGTAAGAAAAATATGCAAACAATCGTAATACATTGTATCATAACACAAACATTCTTCAAGGAAAAATATCATATTATAAAGTTAAAACCACTCAAGTAAAATCAATGCATTTCTTTATAACATCAAATCATCTAAGAGAAAGTATTATTACACACGATACTTATGAATCACAACAAAACAATCACAAGAAAATGCAATGCATGGACTTATATTCTACTTCACAATGTGGTACCATTCTAACTCCGAAGTACTTGGTTAAGAGGCTTGATACTATGCCACCATTCTGGTGGACGAACAATTCAAATTGGCCCTGTCCTCATAGATCCCCTCAACTCAACCTGAGACACATATACGCGACAGTCGAGGTAAACGTGTGTTGAATGGTACAAAGATCGCCCGAAAATAGAGATTTCGTTCCATTTTTCTCGGACGCTACAAAGATTGCCCGAAAAGCCCATATGAAATCGAGGACTAGAAGACCCTTATAGCATTCTTCCCATAAATTTATAACTATCTTTCGATTTCCACGTCAGATTTCAAAACTAGCCATCGTCGAGTCCGAAAATACGGATTTCGTTCCATTTTTTATGGTTGGTAAAAAATTGCCCCAAACATCCAAATGAAATCGAGGACCGTGTGACCCTTATAGCATTCTTCTCCTTAATTTAAAACATTTTTTGGGTTCCGCGGTAGATTTCAAACACTAGCTATCATCTGGTTCGAAAATAATGATTTCGGTCCATTTTGGTCGAGTGGTATGAAAATCGCTCGAAAAGTCCAAATGAAATCGAGGACCAAGAGACCCATATAGCATTCTTCTCATAAATTTATAATTGTGTTTCGGATTCTGTGTCAGATTTTAAACACTAGCCATCGTATGGTCTAAAAATATGAAAACGAGGAAATGGAAACCATTTTAGCATTCTTCTCCTAAATTTATAACTGTAATTCGGATTATGCGTCAGATTTCAAACATTACCCATTGTCTGGTCTGAAAATACGGATTTCGGTCAATGTTTGTCTGGTGGTACAAAAATTGCCCGAAAAGTCCAGATGAAATCGAGGACTGGGAGACCTTTGTAGCATTCTTTTCCTAAATTTATAACTGTGTTTCGGATTCCGCGTCAAATTTCAAACAATAGCCATTATATGGTTCAAAAATACGGATTTCGTACTATTTTTGTAGGGTGGTACAAAAATCGCCTGAAAAGTCCAAACGAAATCGAGGATCGGGAGACCCTTATAGCATTCTTCTCCTAAATTTATAATTGGGTCTTGGGTTTCGCGTCTGATTTCAAACATTAGCCATCGACTGGTTTGAAAATACGGATTTCGGTCCCTTTTTTGTGGGTGGTACAAAAATCGTCTTTAACGTCCAGCTGAAATCGAGGATCGAGAAACCCTTATAGCATTATTCTCTTGAATTTATAACTATGTTTCGGGTTTCGTGACAATTTTAAACACTAGCCATCGTCTGGTCTAAAAATATGAATTTTAGTCCATTTTTGTCGTGTGGTACGTAAAACACCCAAAAAGTCTAGATGATAACGAGGACTGGGAGACCCTTGTAGCATTCTTCTCGTAAATTTATAACTGTGGCATGGGTTCCGCATCATATTTCATACACTAGTCATCGTCTGGTCCAAAAATATGGATTTCGACCAATTTTTGTTGGATGGTACGAAAATCGCCCGAAAATAATATGACACCCTAAACCCCAAAAATAATATATATTATAATTTATATCATATTTCTATAAAATTTGCAACGGATAAATAAAAATATATTTCAAAGAAAATAAAAAAAAATTTATTTTTAATTTAGGATATCACGTTTCTCAAAAATCAAAAGGAAACTTTAGACTTCTTTACTCCTATAAAATTGTGCAATCTCAATAAGCTTTATTTAAGTATAATTACTTGATTTAATTCTAAAAACTTACTAGTACTTATAAGGTTTTCATAAAAAAAAAAGTCGTTTCAAATTAAATAAATAAAATACCAATTACAACCCTTATTCCCGGTATCACCTATCAGAGAGGGGTTCCTCCCAAACTTCAACTTCAAGATTCATTAACCTGTAACAACTGCGATTTCAAAAACGCAGGGCCAAGCTAGTCAAACACAAACAACGAAGAAGGTGAGTTTTGAAATCATGTTAATAGTACAATATAAGTAGCAAGAACACGCATTTGATCATAAATAAACCGTGTCATCAAACAAACATTATTCAAGGAAAAACATCACATAATGAAGTCAAAGTCAAAATCAAGGAAAATCAATACATTTCACTATAACATCAAATCATCTCATAAATTATTATCGCACACAATACATATTAATCACAACAAAAAAATCACTAGAAAACGCAATGATATGCATGAGCTTAGATTCTACTTCACAATATGGTACCATTCTAACTCTGAAGTACTTGGTTAGGAGGCTTGATACTATGCCACCATCCCGGTGGACGGACAATTCAAATTAGCCATGTACTCATAGATCCCCTCAACTCAATCCGAGACATATATACGCGACAATTGAGGTAAATGTGTGTTGCATGGTAGCTCCTGACATTTGGAGTGCTACCTCCAAGTCACCTAGGAGTTCCCCACCCGAATACCTCCAAGGTCTAACAATCTTGCCTTAAGGCTCTACAACAGACCGCCAAGATCAGGCTTATTCAATTGTACTTCCCCGTAATCACTAGGCTTGTCAGGACCTACCTATATGATGACAAAATAATGTCCACTTCACAAATTCTCAATATATTTTCTCCCCTTGTTAGCTTAGACTACTCCATTAAGAGCATCAATTTTAGGAATCATCAATATCTCATCAACCATGGGGTACTTCAATATTCTCTTCACAATTTTATAACATCATTAATCATACATAATCATGATCATCATATAAACTCATCACAATTTCATAACATCACTATCATCAATCAAATATCATCATTACCATCACATAAACATATGTCATACAATGCATCCATCTTTTATTATCACATCACATAAATTAGTCTAATCAAACATATTGACATAATTTCATTCAACATCCAACATCACAACAATATCAAATATCAAATACCACACAATTATTCAAAATTAAATCAATCAACATCTTATAAACATTTCTATTTAACATTTTAATCTCACAATCCCAATATTTTCACATTAATTAATTTATCTCTCAAAAGGCTACTGCTGTGCGTACTGAGCCCCGAATGAATTGTTGCGAAATACAGTTTTCCCGTTTATCTCACAATATATTATACTCATGAATTCAAACACTCTCCCACCCCTTACCTTATATAGACGCTTTCTCAAATACATAAATCAATGGAAATTTTCAACAGCAACTGTAGATCGACAACGTACAGGAACGAATCTGAATAAACGACGAGTTCACAAAATCGTTGAGACTTGACTGATAAATTATGTTGAGCTGAAAAATAAAAAATGGAGTCAAAACGATGAGAAAAGACTGCAGAAAAAGTTTCACCGACTCGTTATAGAACTTCATCAAAAAATACAAATGACTAGTGCTTCTTGATGGTTTCAACGAGAGAAATCCAAAAATGATACCAGTTTTTTGAGACGACAAATGTGGTGATTGGAATCGGTAAAAACCACTCGCCCAAGGAAAGAAACACAACTGCTTCTGATTAAACGGAGCCACGGTCGTTAAAACTGATGTCAAAAATGGATTCAGTTGCCGATTTTGCGTGGAATAGAGGTTGAGATCGTAACAAAACATCAAGGAATTGGTGGGGGATGAATTTTAGGCAAAAAGGGTTTCTTTTTAGGACACGTGAATTTTTTTCTTGCTGAAGACGAGAAAGTCTTTTAGTGCAGATGGAAGGGTGCAGGAAGCAGATCTATAGGTGCATGAGTAAAATAGGTTGTAAGGCCCAACACAGGGGAGTCTATTATGTGTGTGATGTAGGAATGAAGGTGTAATGAGCACTTCACAAGTGTAGGAAAGAAAAAGTCCAACCAGTAATAGCCCAAATTAATATGCTGAAGTAGAATATAGGGGTGTAAACAATCGTCTGGTAAAAATTCATTTTTTTTTTTTTTGTATTTCTAAAACCCCTTAATAAATAAATAGTATATTTTACTTTTCTAGAAACTTTTCTCCAAAATACTCATTTTAACATAATATTATCTATCCTTAACATAGATAAATATAATTTTAACCAAAACACTCATTCAAAATAATAACTATGATTATTACTATAACATCTTTCAAATTAACCACATAAAAATACATCATCTTTATAGAATAGTCGAAATGATAAAATAAATAAATATAACATCAAGAATTTATATTACTTACTAATTAAAAATGAATTTGTGCAACAATATATAAATAAAGAAAATCAATATTAAAATTACTAATATATCAAGATAATTATTTGTAAAATAAATAATTAAAATAACATAAATTTATAAATAATTAAATATAATTATGTGTACACTTAACATCAGTCAAACATACAAGAAAACATCACATTAACTGCAACGCGCGTATACATGTAGAGTGGCCTAAAATCTTATTCTTTAAAATATATACACTAAAATACTATTATTTATAGAAAAATATATAAAATAATAAAATATAATATTTGTTATTTATATCACTTATTTAGTCAAATATATGCAAAATTAGTGTATTATAGAAAGCTCTCATATAACGAAAGTTAGTCACAAGATTTATCGACATATATTCTAAAATAGTTTTAACACCAAATTAACTATCTAAAATCCTATTTCATTAAGAAAATATTTATTATAAAATTTGGGATGTTACAATTCTCTCATTGTTAAAGAAATTTCGTCCTCGAAATTTGTGGTGAACAACATATAAACTAATATCAAACTAAATACCCTCAAGATTGAAACTTAGTACCCAAAGATATAATAAACATATGTGAATTAAAAACAATATGTCAAAAATCAATTAACTTAGCATGATAGGCTAACTTGACACAATAAATCAATTAAACACATATCACATTTATCATTCAATTCTGAAATAAAATGCTATAGAGTTATTCACTATAACTTACACATAAAATATATCATATAGATTTAGTTAGTAATACTTAGTTCATTTAGTCGGGTTAAATGAAACAGACTCCAAGTACATTGTCAATTTCAACTATTTCTTTCAAACAAAGTATTACTAGTTTTACTCCTTAAAATAAAGTTTAAATTCTATCACTAAACATTCAATAAATTTAACTTAAGCCTGACAAGGAGAACCATTTTTAAAATATTAGACACATCTAACAACTTAATAACATTATAATAGATTTACAATCAATTACTCTACAAAATATACTTTATACATAATCAAGGAGAAAAAAAAAAAGGGTCAATGATAGAGATACTATTTTACAATAACATATATATTTAATAATTAAGTTCATTCAATTGACATAAGCAATGAACATGTTTTTTCAATTATTTAAACAATAAAACTAAAAGGTACTTCTTATAAAATAATGGGTTATTTTTGCCTCTTTTATCGACGATGAGTCATTGCGGTAGCTAGTCTCTCCTACTCATGGAGTCAATTAGTTAAAGCAACTATAACTGTAGTCATCCAAATTCAAACAAGGGTAGTTAAAAGTATTTTTAACATTGCTCAGGAGTGCGAAGGCGGTGCCACAACTCCTACTCCTTACTTCAAGTTAAAAACACACTTAATTACACATTCCTAATAATTTATTTGTAATTAATAACTAGTTACAACAACAAAAGAAGTACACTTGCATCACTATGAATCACTATTCAAAATAAAGATATATAGAATTATTTCACTTTTAAACACACTCAACTACTCTAAACACAATTCCCAAATTCTCAACACTTAGAACGCTTGAAACACAAACACTTTCACATTCACCTAATCACATATACATGCATATAACTAATTCAACAATTGGCATCATAATGTAGAATATTCTCCTAGCAATCCAACAACTACATTTTTACCACAATTAAATTATTAATTAGCCTTTTTTTTTAATCAATCCTTATCAGTTAACAAAAATTGAAACAAAGATTTTTCAATTAGCAAGTAAAGTAAGAAACTATTTTTACTCGAAGTTAATATAACAATCATAAAACCAAAATAAATATCGTAGTACACAAATCATTTCAGTGGTTAATAAACACTCTAAAATTTGATTTCAAACACTTAAATTATTTTCGAAGTATCACTAATCTTTTAATACCATAAAATAATTTTTCTTTAGATACAAAACTTTTCCTTGGATTATTTCTTAATAAATCATACAATTTCTTTTTAAACTATTTTTAAAATCAATAAGATTACTAAAATTTCACAATATTCGAGAATTACTATTGCTAATATAATGAATTTTATACTATTTCAAAATCATGACGAATGTCCTAAATTGATTTCAAAAGAAATATAAAAACATTTATCATTCAGATACAATCATCAATACTTTCAAGTGGTTTAAAATTAAAATTTAAACTTTAAAAACAATTTTTTTTACTTTTATTTTATTTTATTTTTGTTTTCCTTCTCTTTTTTAATTAATAGACATTTTATCATTTGAAATTTTTTTTACCATACTGAGTTACTAAAATCTAAAACTCTATCCTCAACTTAAACTCTAATGAGTTCATGATATCTAAATCAATCATTTCAAACAAATATCTCAACACGCTCACAATTCAATATTCACATCAGCCCCTCTAAACCAACATAACAACAAATTCTTTTTATTTTCTTAAAAAGTACATGTTGTAAAATATGGTGTAAATTTTGATCTATTTAAATATTACATATAAAATAGTAGCATATAATTATTGTTATTTGATAAATCAACAAAAATTCATCTCAATTTTATTTCTTTAAAATAATCAAGAGTAATTCAACCAAAAGTTATTTGCACTTTACAAATAAACAAATTATAAGGTCTAACAACCTCTAATATTTAAGAATTAATATTATTAACAATATGAATTTCCTAATATTTCACGGCTACTACTAACATTCTAATTTTATTTCATTAGCAAGATCAAAACTTTAATAATGACCTTAAAGGCAAGGTCTACTATCATTGGTACTTAGTATTACGTCAATTAAATTAACAATTTCAAAGATATTGCTAGTCAATTAAAAAAAATATTAATATCTATCCACCGTAACAAAGAGCAAATAATCAAATTTAGAAACACAAGCCACAAGTTCAATCAAAAGGTGATTAATGTAATCATGTCAACAATTCAAATCTTGACAAATACACAATAAAACAAGAACAAGCAAACATTTAACAATTATCTTCAAAAAATAAGAGAATCCACAACAAAACAAGAATAAGCAAGTACTTAACAATTAACAATAATCTTTCAGGAATCATGTATTGCAACAGAAAAAATATATACCACTTAACACTAGTATAATAGGTAAGTATTTCAACACTTAAATTGGAGCACATGTCAAAACAATTGCCTCGAGGTTGACAATTCTAACTCACATATAACCCACTCGGCCTGATTGGACAGAGCTGCTCTGATACCACTAATCTGACACACTAAACCCCAAAATAATATATATAATAATTTATATCATATTTCTATAAAATTTGCAGTGGATAAATAAAAATATATTTCAAAGAAAATAAAAACTTTTATTTTTAATTTAGAATATCACGTTTTTCAAAAATCAAAAGGAACACTTTAGACTTCTTTACTCCTATAAAATAGTTCAATCTCAATAAGCTTGATTTAAGTATAATTACTTGATTTAATTCTAAAAACTTACTAGTACTTATAAGGTTTTCATAAAATAAAAAGTCGTTTCAAATTAAATAAATAAAATACAAACTACAACCCTTATTCCCGGTATCACCTATCAGATAAGGGTTCCTCCCAAACTTCAACTTCAAGATTCATTAACCTGTAACAACTGCGATTTCGAAAACGCAGGGCCAAGCTAGTCAAACACATACAACGAAGAAGGTGAGTTTTGAAATCATGTTAATAGTATAATATAAGTAACAAGAACACGCATTTGATCATAAATAAATTGTATCATCAAAGAAACATTATTGATTGAAAAACATTACATAATGAAGTCAAAGTCAAAATCATGGAAAATCAATACATTTCACTATAACATCAAATCATCTCATAAATTATTATCGCACACAATACATATTAATCACAACAAAACAATCACAAGAAAATGCAATGATATGCATGAGCCTAGACTCTACTTCACAATGTGGTACCATTCTAACTCTGAAGTACTTGGTTAGGAGGCTTGATACTATGCCACCATCCTGGTGGACGGACAATTCAAATTGGCCATGTCCTCACAGATTCCCTCACGTCAATCTGAGACACATATACGCGACAGTCGAGGTAAACGTGTGTTGCATGGTAGCTCCCGACATTTGGAGTGCTACCTCCAAGTCACCTAGGAGTTCCCGACCCGAATACCTCCAAGGTCTAACAATCTTTCCTTAAGGCTCAACAGCAAACCGCCACGATCAGGCTTATTCAGTTGTACTTCTCCGTAATCACTAGGCTTGTCAGGACCTACCTATAAGATGACAAAATAATCTCCACTTCACATATTCTCAACATATTTTCTCCCCTCGTTAGCTTAGACTACTCCACTAAGAGCATCATTTTTAGGAATCATCAATATCTCATCAACAATGGGGTACTTCAATATTCTCATCATAATTTTATAACATCATTAATCATACATAATCATGATCATCATATAAACTCATCACAATTTCATAACATCACTGTCATCAATTAGACATCATCATTATCATCACATAAACATATGTCATACAATGCATCCATCTTTTATTATCACATCACATAAATTAGTCTAATCAAACATATGCACATAATTTCATTCAACATCCAACATCACAACAATATCAAATATCAAATACCACACAATTATTCATTATTAAATGAATCAACATCTTATAAATATTTCTATTTAACATTTTAATCTCACAATCCCAATATATTCCCATTAATTAATTTATATCTCAAAGGGATACTACTGTACGTAGCGATCCCCGAAAGAATTGTTGGGAAATACAGTTTTCCCGTTCATCTCAAAATATATTATACTCATGAATTCAAACACTCTCTCACACCTTTACCGTATTTAGACGCTTTCTAAAACACAAAAATCAATGGAAATTTTCAACAGCAACTGTAGATTGACAACGTACAGCGAGTGAATCCGAATTAACGACGAGTTCACAAAATCGTTGAGACTTGACTGATAAATTATGCTGAGCTTAAAAATCAATTTTAAATACTTAATAATAATTTTAGGAACAAAAATGGAGTCAAAACAATGAGAAAAACTGCAGAAAAAGTCTCACCGACTTGTTAGAGGGCTGGAAGGGTCCGACTTTAACTTCATCGACTAATAGAAATGAGTAGTGCTTCTTGAACGTTTAGACGAGAGGAATCCAAAAATGATACCAATTTTTTGAGATGACAAATTTGGTGATCGGAATCGGTCAAAAACAGCTCCCCCAAGGAAAGAAACGAAGCTGTTTCTGATTAAGTAGAGCCTTGGTCGTTAAAATTGATGCCAAAAATGGATTTAGTGGCCGATGTGGTGTGGGATAGAGGTTGATATCATTTCAAAATGACAAGAAATTGGTGGAGATGAATTTTAGGCAAAAAGGGTTTCTTTTGAGGATACTCGTGTTTTTTTCTTGCTGAAGAAGAGAAAGTCTTTTAGTGCAGATGGAAGGGTGCAGGTAGCAGATGTACAGGTGCATGAGTAAAACAGGCTATAAGGCCCAACACAAGGGAGTGTAGTCTGTGTGTGATGCAGGAATGGAGGTGTAATGAGCAATTCGCAAGTGTAGGAAAGTAAAAGTCCAACCAATAATAGCCCAAATTAATATGCAGAAGTAGAAAAGAGGGGTGTAAACAGTCATCTGGTACAAGATTCTTTTTTTTTTTTTTTTGTATTTCTGAAATCCCTTAATAAATAAATAGTTTATTTTACTTTTCTAGAAACGTTTCTCCAAAATACGCATTTTAACATAATATTATCTATCCTTAACATAGATAAATATAATTTTTACCAAAACTCTCATTCAAAATAATAACTATGATTATTACTATAACATCTTTCAAAATAATCACATAAAAATACATCATCTTTATAGAATAGTCGAAATGATAAAATAAATAAATATGACATCAACAATTTATATTACTTACTAATTTAAAATAAATATGTGCAACTATATAAAAATAAAGAAAATCAACATTAAAATTACTAATATATCAAGATAATTATTTGTAAAATAAATAATTAAAATAACATAAATTTATAAATAATTAAATATAATTATGTGTACACTTAACATCAGTCAAACACACAAGAAAATATCACATTAACTGCAATGCACGTATACATGTAGAGTCGCCTAAAATCTTATTTTTTAAAATATCTACACTAAAATACTATTATTTATAGAAAAATATATAAAATAATAAAATATAATATTTATTATTTATATCACTTATTTAGTCAAATATATACAAAATTAGCGTATCATAGAAAGCTCCCACATAACGAATGTTAGTCACAAGATTTATCCACATATATTCTAAAATAGTTTTAACACCAAATTAATTATCTAAAATCCTATTTCATTAAGAAAACATTTATTATAAAATTTGGGGTGTTACAATTTTTGTACCACCTGAAAAAAATGGAACGAAATCCATATTTTCAGACCAAATAATGGCTAGGGTTTAAAATCTAACACGAAACTCGAAACACAGTTATAAATTTAGGGGAAGAATGCTATAAGGGTCTTCAGGTCCTCTATTTCATCTGGGCTTTTTAGTGATTTTCGTACAACCCGACAAATATGGAACGAAATCCGTATTTTCGAACTAGACGATGGATATTGTTTGAAATTTCACGCGGAATCCAAACCAGTTATAAATTTAGTGGAAGAATGCTACAAGAGTCTCTCGGTCCTCGATTTCATCTGAACTTTTCAGACGATTTTCGTACCACTCGACAAAAATGGACTGAAATCCATATTTTTGGAACAAAAGATGGCTAGTGTTTAAAATTGAATGTGGAGCCCAAAACACAGTTATAAATTTAGTAAGAGAATGCTATCAGGGTCTCCTGGTCCTCGATTTCATCTGGACTTTTCGTGCGATTTTCGTACTAACCGACAAAAATGGACCGAAATCCGTTGTTTCAGACCAAACGATGGCTAGTGTTTGAAATATGTCATGAAACCCATAACACAATTATAAATTTATGAGAAGAATGCTATAATGGTCTCCCGGTCCTCGATTTCATCTAAACTTTTCAAGCGATTTTTGTACCACCCGACAAAAATGGACCGAAATCAGTATTTTTGGACCAATCGATGGCTAGTGGTGGAAATCTGACACGAAACCCGCAACACAGTTATACATTTTAGAGAAGAATGCTACAAGGCTCTCCCTGTCCTCGATTTCATATGGACTTTTCAAGCGATTTTTTTACCACCAGACTAAATTGGACTGAAATTACGTTTAGGGATTATGTTTTAGAGTTTAGGGTTCAAGGTTTTGGGTTTACCACGTCTGATGTCAAACATTGGCCATAAGGGGAACCAGGATAATATCTTTGGGTTTTGGGTTTTAGAGTTTCAGATTCCACGTCTGATGTCAAACATTGGCCATCGTCTGGTCCGAAAATACAGATTTTCGGTCTATTTTTCTCGTGTGGTACAAAAATTGCCCGAAAAGAACAGATGAAATCGAGGACCAGGAAACCCTTATAGCATCCTTCTCCAAAAATTATTATTGTGTTTCGGGTTCCACATCAGAATTCAAACACTACCCATCATTCGATTTTTGTTTGGTGATACAAAAATCGCTGAAAAATCTAGATGAAATCGAGGACCAGGAGACCCTTATAGCATTCTTCTCCTAAATTTACAAATGGGTTTTGGGGTTCTTTGCTTATATTTCAAACACTAACCATCATTTGGTCCGAAACTACGGACTATGTTCCATTTTTGTTGGGTGGTACAAAAATTGCCCAAAAAGTCCAGATGAAATCGAGTACCGGGAGACCCTTATAGCATTCTTCTCCAAAATTTATAACTGTGTTTTGGGTTCTGCGTCAGATTTCATACACTAGCCTTCTTCTGGTCCGAAAATACAGATTTCGGTCCATTTTTGTTAGGTGTTACGAAAATCGATCCAAAAGTACAAATGAAATCGAGGACCCGGAAACCCTTATAGCATTCTTCTCCTTAATATATAACTGTGTTTCGGGTTCCGTGTCAGATTTCAAACACTAGCCATCCTCTAGTACGGAAATGCATATTTTTGTCAATTTTTGTTGAGGGGTACGAAACTCGCCCGAAAAGTCCATATGAAATCGAGGACCGAGATACCCTTATAGCATTCTTCTTCTAAATTTATAACCGTGTTTCGGGTTCCATGGAAGATTTCAAACACTAGCCTCGTCTTGTTTGAAAATATGGATTTCAATCCTATTTAGTCGGGTAGTTCGAAAATTGCCGGAAATGTCCAGATGAAATCAAGGACCAAGAGACTCTTATAGCATTAGATTTTAAACACTATCCATCGGCTTGTTCGAAGATATGGATTTCGGTCCATTTTTGTCGTGTGTTACAGAAAATACAGATATTGGTCAATTAGTGTCAAGGGGTACGAAAATCGCCCGAAAAGTCCAGATGAAATCGAGGACCGAGACACCCTTATAGCATTCTTCGTCTAAATTTATAAATGTGTTTCGGGTTCCATGTCAGATTTCAAACACTATTCATCATCTTGTTCGGAAATACGTATATCCGTCCATTTTAGTTGGGTGGCACGAAAATTGCCCGAAAAGTCCAAATGAAATCGAGGACCGGGATACCCTTATAGCATTCTTCAAAATTTATAACTGTTTTTTGGGTTCAACGTCAAATTTGGAACACTAGCCCTCGTTTGGTCTGAAAATACAGATTTTAGTCCATTTTTGTCGGGTGGTACAAAAATTGCCCGAAAAGTACAAATGAAATCCAGGATAGAGACACCCTTACAACATTCTTCTCCTAAATATATAACAGTTTTTCGGGTTTGAAAATATGGATTTCGGTCCATTTTTGTCGTGTGGTACGAAAATTGCCCGAAAAGTCCAGATGAAATCGAGGATTGAGGGAGCCTTATATCATTCTTCTCATTAATAAACAACAGTATTTTGGGTTCCGCGTTATATTTCAAACACTAGCGATCGTTTGGTCCAAAAGTACAGATTTGGGTCAATTTTTGTCGAGGAGTAATAAAATCCCCCAAAAAGTCCATATGAAATCGAGGATCGAGAGACCCTTATAGAATTCTTCTTCTAAATTTATAACTATATTTCGGTTTTCGCGTCAGATTTCAAACACTAGCCATCTACTTGTTCGAAAATACGGATTTCGGTCCATTGTAATCGGGTGGTACGAAATCGCCTGAAATGTCCAAATGAAATTGAGGACCATAAGTCTCTTATAGCATTCTTCTCCTAAATATATAATTGTGTTTCGGGTTCCGCGTCAGATTTCAAATACTATCCATCGTTTTGTTTAAAAATACGGATTTCTTCCATTTTTGTCGAGTGGTACGAAAATCACCCCAAAAGTCCAGATGAAATCAAGGACCGAGAGACCCTTATAGCATTCTTCTTCTAAAGTTATAACTGTGATTCGAGTTCCGCATTAGATTTCAAATAGTAGCCATCATCTTGTTCGAAAATACGGATATCAGTCCATTTTTGTCGGCTGGTATGAAAATTGCCCGAAATGTCCAGATGTAATTGAGGACTAGGAGACTCTTATAGAATTCTTCTCCTAAATTTACAATTGTGTTTCGGGTTCCGCGTCACATTACTAATACAACCCATCGTCTGGTCTGAAAATACAGATTTCGTCAATTTTTGTCGGGTGGTACGAAAATCGCTCGAAAATTCCAAATGAAATAGAGCACCAGGAACCCTTATTGCATTCTTCTCCTAAATTTATAATTGCATTCCGGGTGTCGCGTCAGATTTAAAAAACTAACCATCGTCTGGTTCGATAAAATGGATTTCGGTTCATTTTTGTCGGGTGGTACGAAAATCACCTGAAAATTCTAGATGAAATCGAGGACCGAGAGACCCTTTTAACATTCTTCTCCTAAATATATAATAGAGTTTCAGGTTCCGCGTCAGATGAAATCGAGGACCTATAGTCCCTTGTAGGATTCTTCTTTTAATTTATAACTATGTTTCAGTTTCCGGATCTGATTTCAAACATTATCCATCGTCTTGTTCGAAAATACGGATTTTGGTCCATTTTTGTAAGGTGGTACAAAAATCGCCGAATAGTCGAGATGAAATCGAGGACCGGGAGACCCTTATAGAATTCTTCTCCTAAATATATAACAGTGTTTCAGGTTCCGTATCAGATTTCAAACACTAGCCATTGTCTGGTCCAAAAATACAGATTTTGGTCCACTTTTGTAGAGGGATACAAAAATCTCCCGAAAATTCAGATGAAATCGGGGACGACAGACCATTATAGCATTGTTCTTCTAAATTTGTAACTGTGTTGCGGGTTCCATGCATATTTCAAACACTAGCCATCATTTTGTTCAAATACCCGAATATCAGTCCATTTTAGTCGGGTGGTACAAAAATCTCCCAAAATGTCCAGATGAAATCGATGAACAGGAGACTCTTATAGCATTCTTCTCCTAAATTTATAACTATGTTTCGGGATTCGCGTCAGTTTTAAAACACTATCCATCGTCTTGTTCAAAAATACGGATTTCGGTCCATTTTTGTCGAGTGGTACGAAAATCGCCCCAAAAGTCCAGATGAAATCGAGGACCGAGAGACCCTTATTGCATTCTTCTTCTAAATTTATAATTGTGTTTCGGTTTTCGCATAGATTTTAAACAATAGCCATCATCTTGTTCGAAAATACGGATAGCTGTCCATTTTAGTCGGGTGATACGTAAATCGCCTGAAATGTCCAGATGAAATTGAGGACTAGGAGACTCTTATAGCATTTTTCTCCTAAATTTATAATTGTGTTTCGGGTTCCGCGTCAGTTTTCATGCACTATCCATCGTCTTGTTCGAAAAAACGGATTTCGGTCAATTTTTGTCGGGTGGTACTAAAATCGCCCCAGAAGTCCATATGAAATCGTGAATCGAGAGACCCTTATAACATTCTTCTTCTAAATTTATAATTGTGTTTCTGTTTCCACGTCAGATTTCAAACAATAGCCATCATCTTGTTCGAAAATACGGATATCGGTCCATTTTAGTCGGGTCGTAAGAAACTCGCCTGAAATGTCAAGATGAAATCGAAGACCAGGAAACTCTTAATGCATTCTTCTCTAAATTTATAACTGTGTTTCGGCTTCCGCGTAAGTTTTCAAACACTATCCATCGTCTTGTTCGAAAATACGGATTTCAGTCCATTTTTGTTGTGTGATACGAAAATCGCACGAAAAATCTAGATAAAATCGAGGACTGAGCGACCTTTATATTATTCTTCTCCTTAATATATAACAGTGTTTCGGATTTCGCGTCAGATTTTAAACACTAACCCTTGTTCGAAAATATAGATTTTGTCAATTTTTGTCGAGGGATGTGAAAATCGCCTAAAAAGCCCAGATGAAATCGAGGATCAAGAGTCCCTTATAGCATCCTACTTCTACATTTATAACTGTGTTTTGGTTTTCGTGTAAATTTCAAACACTAGCCATCGTCTTGTTCGAAATTACGAATTTTGGTCCATTTTAGTTGGGTGGTACGAAACTCGCCCGAAAAGTTCAGATGAAATCGAGGACCGAGAGACCCTTATAGCATTCTTCTTCTAAATTTATAACTGTGTTTCGAGTTCCGCATCAGATTTCAAAAACAATCCATCATCTTGTTTAAAAAAACGGATATGAATCCATTTTAGTCGGGTAGTACGAAAATCTCCCGAAATATGTAGACGAAATCGAGGACCAGAAGTCTCTTTTAGCATTCTTCTCCTAAATTTCTTACTGTGTTTTGGGTTCCGCATCACATTTCTAATAAGTCCAAACGAAATCGAGCACCAGGAAACCCATATTGCATTCTTCTCCTAAATTTATAACAATATTTCGGGTTTCGCGTCCGATTTAAAAAAGTAACCATCGTCTGGTTCGAAAAAACAAATGTCTATCGATTTTTTCGGGTGGTACGAAAATCTCCCGAAAAGTCCAGATGAAATTGAAGACCGAGAGACCCTTTTAACTATCTTCTCCTAAATATATAACAGTGTTTTAGGTTTCGCGTCAAATTTCAAACACTAGCCATTGTCTGGTTTGAAAATACAGATTATGGTCCATTTTTGTCGAGGGGTACGAAACTCGCCTGAATAAAATGGATCGAAATCGGTATTTTTGAACCACCTGAATAAAATGGATAGAAATCCATATTTTTGATCAAAATGATGGCTAGTGTTTGAAATCTGACGCGGAACCCGAAACACAGTTACAGATTTAAAAGAAGAATGTTAGAAGGGTATGTCGGTCCTCGATTTCATCTGGACTTTTTGGGCGATTTTCGTATCCCTCTACAAAAATGGACCAAAGTATGTATTTTGGGACCAGACGATGGCTAGTGTTTGAAATATGATGCGGAACCCGAAAAACTGTTATATATTTAGGAGAAGAAATCTATAAGGGTCTCCTTGTCCTCGATTTCATCTGGACTATTAGTGCGATTTTCGTACCACCCGACAAAAATGGACCAAAATCTATATTTTCGGACCAGACGATGGCTAGTGTTTTAGGAGAAGAATGCTATGAGGTTATCTCGGTCCTCGATTTCATCTAGACTTTTCGGGTGATATTCGTACCACCCGACAAAAAAGGACCTAAATCTGTATAAAAAGGACCAAAAAAGGAGAAGATGGCTAGTGTTTGAAATTTGACGAGGAACCCAAAACACAGTTATAAATTTTGGAGAAGAATCCAATAACGTTTTCCCAGTCCTCGATTTCATCTGGACTTTTCAGGCAATTTTCGTACCACCAAACTAAAACAGGCTGAAATCCGTATTTTCGAACAAGACGATGGCTAGTTTTTGAAATCTGACGCGGAACCCGAAACACAATTATAAATTTAGGAGAAAATGCTATAAGAGTCTTCTGGTCCTCGATTTTATCAAGACATTTCGGGCAATTTTCTTGCCACTCGACTAAAATGGACCGATATACGTATTTTCAAACAAGATGATGAATAGTGTTTGAAATCTGACGTGGAACATGACACACATTTATAAATTTCGAAGAAGAATGCTATAATGGTCTCTCGGCCCTCGATTTCATCTAGACTTTTCAGGCGATTTTCCTACCCCTCGACATAAATGGACCAATATCTGTATTTTCTGACCAGACAATGGCTAATGTTTGAAATCTGAGACGAAACTTGAAACACTATTATATATTTAGGAGAAGAATGCTATAAGGGTCTCCCTGTCCTCAATTTTAACAAGGGACTTTTTAGGCGATTTTCGTACCACAAGACAAAAATGGACCGAAATCCGTATTTTCGAACAAGGCGATGGATAGTGTTTGAAATCTAATGCGGAACCCGAAATACAGTTATAATCTTCGGAGAAGAATGCTATAAGATTCTCTTGGTCCTCGATTTCATCTGGACATTTCGGGCAATTTTTGAACCACCCGACTAAATTAAACCCAAATCCGTATTTTCGAACAAGAAGATGGCTAGTGTTTGAAATCCGAATCGGAGCCTATACACAATTATAAATTTAGGAGAAGAATGCTATAAGAGTCTCCTGGTCCTCGATTTTACCTGGACTTTTCAGGCGATTTTCTTACCCCTAAACAAAAAAGGACCAAAATCTATATTTTCAGACCAGACGATGGCAAGTTTTGGAAATCTGGCGCAGAACCTAAAAACCAGTAATAAATTTTGGAGAAGAATTCTATCAGGGTCTCCCGGTCCTCGATTTCATCTAGACTTTTCGGGTGTTTTACGTATCACCAGACAAAAAATGGACCGGAATTTGTATTTTCGAACAAAGACAATTTAGGAGAAGAATGCTATAAAGGTCTCCTAGTCCTCGATTTCATCTAGTCTTTTTGGGAGATTTTCGTACCCGCCAAAAAAATGGACCGAAATTCGTCTTTTCGAACTTGACGATGGCTATTGTTTGAAATCTGGCGCGAAACCTAAACACATTTATAAATTCGGGAAAAGAATGCTATAAGGGTCTCTCGGTCCTCAATTTCATCTGGTCTTTTCGGGCTATTTTCATACCCCTCGACAAAAATGGACTAATGTCTGTATTTTCGGACCAGACTTTGGCTAGTGGTTGAAATCTAGTGCGGAACTCCGAACACAGTTATAAATTTTGGAGAAGAATGCTACAAGGGTCTCCCGGTCCTTGATTTCATCTGGACTTTTCGGGCAATTATCATCCAATCCATATTTTCTAAAAAGATTATGGCTAGTGTTTGAAATCTGACGTGGAACCCGAAACACAGTTAAAAAAATTGGAGAAGAATGATATAAGGGTCTCCCGGTCCTCGATTTCATCTGGACTTTTCAGCCGATTTTCGTACCACCCGATTAAAATGGACCGAAATCCGTATTTTTGAATAAGAAGATTGTTAATGTTCGAAATCTGACGCAGAACTCGAAACACAGTTATAAATTTAGAAGAAGAATGCTATAAGGGTCTCTCGGTCCTCGATTTCATCTGGACTTTTCGGGTGATTTTCGTACCACCCAACGAAAAATGGACCGAAATCCGTATTTTCGAACAAGATTATTGCTAGTGTTTGAAATTTGACACGGAACCCGCTGGACTTTTCGGGTGATAGAAGAAGAATGCTATAAGGGTCTCTCGGTCGTCGATTTCATTTGGACGTTTCGGGCGATTTTTGTACCCCTCGACACAAATGGACCAAGACGATGGCTAGTGTTTGAAATATGATCAAGGCAATCAAGGCCTCCCGGTCCTTGGTTTCATCTGGACTTTTCGGGTGATTTTCGTACCACCCAACGAAAAATGGACCGAAATCCGTATTTTCGAACAAGATTATTGCTAGTGTTTGAAATCTGACACAGATCCCGAAACACAGTTATAAATTTAGGAGAAAAATCCTATAAGAGTCTCCCGGTCCTCGATTTCAACTGGACTTTTCGGGCAATTTTCATACCAGCCGACAAAAATGGACTGAAATCCATATTTTCAAACAAGATAATTGCTAGTGTTTTAAATCTAAGGCAGACCTCGAAACTCAGTCATAAATTTAGGAGAAGAATGCTGTAATGGTCACTTGGTCCTCGTTTTCATCTGGTCTTTTCGGGCGATTTTCGTACCACACGACAAAATTGGACCGAAATTCGTATTTTCGAACTAGACAATGGCTAGTGTTTGAAATTTTACATGAAACCTGAAATACAATTATAAATTTAGAAGAAAAATTCAATAAGGGTCTCTCGGTCGTCGATTTCATTTAGACTTTTGGGGCGATTTTCGTACCCCTCGACAAAAATGGACCAAGAATGCTATAAGGGTCTCCTGGTCCTCGATTTCATCGGGTATTTTCGGGTGATTTTCATATCACCCGATTAAAATGGACCGAAATTTGTATTTTTGAACAAAACAATGGCTAGTGTTTGAAATCCGACACGGAACTCAAAACACAGTTATAAATTTAGGAGAAGAATACTATAAGGGTGCCTCGGTCCAAACGATGGCAAGTGTTTGAAATCTGGCGCTGAACCTAAAAACCAATAATTAATTTTGGAGAAGAATGCTATAATGGCCTCACGGTTTTCGATTTCATTTGGATTTTTCGGGAGACTTTTGTACCCCTCAAAAAAAATGGACCAACATCTGTATTTTCGGACTAAACGATGACTAGTGTTTGAAATCTGGCACGGAACCTGAAACATAATTATAAATTTTAGAGAAGAATGCTATAAGAGTCTCTCAGTCCTGGATTTAATCGGGACTTTTCAGGCGATTTTCGTACCACTTGACAAAGAAGGATTGAAATCCGTATTTTCGAAGTAGACAATTGCTAGTGTTTGAAATCTGAGGCGGAACCCGAAACTAAGTTATAAATTTAGGAGAAGAATTCTATTAGGGTTTCTTGGTCCTCGATTTCATTTGGTCTTTTAGGGAGATTTTTGTACCTCCCAACAAAAATGGACCGAAATTCTTATTTTCAGACCAGATAATCGCTAGTGTTTGAAATCTAGCGCGAAACATGAAACACATTTATAAATATTTTAGAAGAATGATATAAGGGTCTCCCGGTCGTAGATTTCATCTGGACATTTCAGGCGATTTTCGTACCACCCCACTGAAATGGAATGGAATTCGTATTTTCGAACAAAACGATGGCTAGTGTTTGAAATCTAGCGCGAAACATGAAACACATTTATAAATATTTTAGAAGAATGATATAAGGGTCTCCCGGTCGTAGATTTCATCTGGACATTTCAGGCGATTTTCGTACCACCCCACTGAAATGGAATGGAATTCGTATTTTCGAACAAAACGATGGCTAGTGTTTGAAATTTGACACGGAACCAGAAACACAGTTATAAATTTAAAAGAAGAATGCTATAAGGGTCTCTCGGTCCTAGATTTCATCTACACTTTTCGAGCGATTTTCGACTAAAATGGACCGAAATTCGTATTTTTGAACAAAACGATGGTTAGTGTTTGAAATCTGGCGCGAAACCCAAAACACAGTTATAAACTTTGGAGAAGAATGCTATAAGGGTTTCCCGATCTTCGATTTCATCTGGACGTTTAGGGCGATTTTCATACCACCTAACTAAAATGGACCGAAATTCGTATTTTCGAACAAGAATACGACTAGTGTTTGAAATCTAACGCGGAACCTGAAACACAATTATAAATTTAGAAGAAGAATGCTATAAGGTTCCACCCGGTCATCGATTTCATATGGACCAAAGTTCGTACCAGCAAACAAAAATGGACCAACACTCGTAAATTCGAACCAGATGATGACTAATGTTTAAAATCAGGTACGGAGCCCGAAAAACAGTTATAAATTTTGGACGAGAATGCTATACGGGTCTCCTGGTTAGTATTTGAAATCTGTCGTGGAATCTAAAACACAATTATAAATTTTGGAGAGGAATGCTATAAAGGTTTCCCGGTCCATGATTTCATCTGGACTTTTTGGACGATTTTCGTACCACCCTACTAAAATGAACCAAAATTTGTATTTTCGAACAAAACGATGGTTTGTGTTTGAAATATGACACGGAACTCGGAACACAGTTATAAATTTTGAAGAAGAATGCTATAAGGGTCTCTCGGCACTCGATTTCATCTGGACTTTGCAGGCTATTTTCTTACCCTTCGACAAAAAAGGATCGAAATCTATATTTTTCGACCAAACGATGGCAAGTGTTAGAAATCTGGCGCGGAACCTAAAAACCAGTAATTAATTCTGGAGAAGTAAGCTATCATGGTCTCACGGTCCTCGATTTCATTTGGACTTTTCAGGAGACTTTCGTACCCCTCAACAAAAATGGACCAACATCTGTATTTTCGGACCAGACGATGACTAGTGTTTCAACTCTAGCGCGGAACCTGAAACATGGTTATAAATTTTAGAGAAGAATGTTATAAGAGTCTCTCAGTCCTCGGTTTAATCGGGACTTTTCAGGCATTTTTCGTACCACTTGACAAAAATGGACCGAAATAAGGTGGTACGAAAATCCTCGATATCATCTATACTTTTCAGGCAATTTTTGTACCACCCAACAAAAATGGAACGAAATTCGTATTTTTAGACCAAATGATGGGTAATGTTCAAAATATGACCCGAAACACAATTATAAATTTAGGAGAAGAATGCTTTTTAGTTATTACATTATTTAACAACTCTATTTTATTAAATGTTATGATTATATTCGTTATATAGTTTTACTACATAACGAAGATAATAATAACATATAATAAAATTGAGTTGTCAAATAAAGTAATAATTACATATTAATTTTACAACTCAATTTTTTTATATGTTATTATTATTTTCGTTATTTAGTACAACTACAAAACGAAGATAATAATAACGTAAAATAAAACAAAGTTGTCAAATAAATATGTAATTATTAATTTATTTGATAATTTTATTTTATTACATATTATTATTATCTTCATTTTAAGGTTTGACTGCATAACGAAGATAGTAATATTATTTACAGTTGTCAAATAAATATGTAATTATTACTTTATTTGACAACTCTAATTTATTATATGTTATTATTATCTTCGTTTTGTAGTTGTACTAAATAACGAAAATAATAATAACATATAATAAAATAGAGTTGTCATATAAATATGTAATTATTACTTTATTTGACAACTCTAATTTATTATATGTTATTATTTTCTTTATTTTATAGTTTTTCTTGATAACAAAGATAATAATAACATATAATAAAATAGAGTTGTCAAATAATGTAATAATTACATATTTATATGACAACTCTATTTTATTTTATGTTATTATTATCTTCGTTTCAGATTCCACGTCTGATTTCAAACACCAGTCATCGTTTTGTTCGAAAATACGGCTTTCGGTCCATTTTAGTCGGGTGGTACAAAAATCGCTCGAAGACCGAGAGACCGTAATAGCATTCTTCCTCAAAATTTATAACTTTGTTTCGGGTTCCGAGCTAGATTTCAAACACTAGCCATCTTCTTGTACGAAAATACCCCGAAAAGTCTAGATGAAATCGAGGACCAGGAGACTCTTATAGCATTTTTCTCCTAAATTTATAAATCTGATTCGGGTTCCGCGTCAGATTTCAAACACTATCCATTGCTTGTTCGAAAATATGAATTTCGGTCCATTTTTGTCATGTGTACGAGAGACCCTTATAGCATTCTTCTCCAAAATTTATAACTGAGTTTCGGGTTCCGTGTCAGTTTCCAAACACCAACCATCATTTTGTTCGAAAATATAGATTTTGGTCCATTTTAGTCAGGTGGTACGAAAATCGTCCAAAAAATCTAGATGAAATCCAGGACCTGGAGACGCTTATAGCATACTTCTCCAAAATTTATAATTGTGTTTCGGGTTCCGCGCAAGATTTAAACACTAACCATTGTTTTGTTTGAAGATACGAATTTCGGTCTGTTTTAGTCAGGTGGTACGAAAATTGCCGAAAAAGTCCAGATGAAATCGAGGACTATGAGACCCTTATAGCATTCTTCTCCAAAATTTATATCTGTTTTTCGGGCTCCGTTCCATATTTTAAACAATAGCCATCGTCTGGTTTGAAAATACGAATTTCTGTTCATTTTTGTTGGGTGGTACGTAAATCGCCTAAAAAGTTCAGATGAAATCGAGGATAGGGAGACCCTTATAGCATTCTTTTAGTTAGGTGGTATGAAAACCGCCCAAAAAGTTCAAATGAAATTGATGACCGGGAGACCCTTATAGCATTCTTCTCCAAAATTTATAACTATGTTTTGGGTTCCATGCTAGATTTCAAACACTAACCAACGTCTTGTTCGAAAATACAAATTTTGGTCTATTTTAGTCTGATGGTACCAAAATCGCTCGAGAAGACCAGATGAAATCTAGGACCGGGAAACCCTAGTAGGATTCTTCTCCAAAATTTATAATTGTGCATCGGTTTCCGCTTCATATTTCAAACACTAGCCATTTTTTGGTGCGAAAATACATATTTTGGTCCAATTTTGTCGGGTGGTTCGAAAATCCCCCGAAAAGTCCAGATGAAATCGAGGACCAGGAGACCCTTACATCATTCTTCTCCTAAATTTATAGCATTCTTCTCCGAAAATTGCCCGAAAAGTCTAGATAAAATTGAGGACCGAGAAACCCTTATAGAATTCTTCTCCTAAATTTATAACATTATTTCAGGTTCCTCGTCAAATTTCAAACACTCTCTCTCTTCTGGTCCGAAAATATAGATTTCGGTCCATTTTTGTCGGGTATTACAAATACGATACAAAAGTCCAAATGAAATCGAGGACTGGGAAACCCTTATAGCATTCTTCTCCTTAATATATCACTGTGTTTTGGGATCCGCGTTAGACTTCAAACACTAGCCATCGTCTGGTCCGAAATACATATTTTGGTCAATGTTTGTCGAGGGGTTCGAAACTCTCCCGAAAAGTCTAGATGAAATCGAGGACCGAGAGTCCCTTATATTCTTCTTCTAATTTAAAATTGTGTTTCGGGTTCCGCTTCAGATTTCAAACACTAGCCATCATCTTGTTCGAAAATACGGCTTTCGGTCCAATTTAGTCGGGTTGCACGAAAATCGCCCGAAATGTCCAGATGAAATCGAGGACCAGGAGACTCTTATAGCATTGTTCTCCTAAATTTATAACTGTGTTTCATGTTCCGCGTCAGATTTCGAACACTATCCATCGTCTTGTTCGAAAATACGGATTTCGGTCCAATTTAGTCGGGTTGCACGAAAATCGCCCGAAATGTCCAGATGAAATCGAGGACCAGGAGACTCTTATACCATTGTTCTCCTAAATTTATAACTGTGTTTCATGTTCCGCGTCAGATTTCGAACACTATCCATCGTCTTGTTCGAAAATACGGATTTCGGTCCAATTTAGTCGGGTTGCACGAAAATCGCCCGAAATGTCCAGATGAAATCGAGGACCAGGAGACTCTTATAACATTGTTCTCCTAAATTTATAATTGTGTTTCATGTTCCGCGTCAGATTTCGAACACTATCCATCGTCTTGTTCGAAAATATGGATTTCGGTCCATTTTTGTCGTGTGGTACGAAAATCGCCCGAAAAGTCCATATGAAATCGAGGACCGAAAGACCCTTAGAGCATTCTTCTTCTAAATTTATAAATGTGGTTCGGGTTGCACGTCAGATTTCAAACACTAACCATCATCTTGTTTGAAAATACGTATGTCGGTCCATTTTTGTTGGGTAATAAAAAAATCGGCCGAAAAGTCTAGATGAAATCGAGGACTGAGAGACCCTTACAGCTTTCTTCTCTTAAATATATAAAAGGAATTTCATGTTATGCGTCAGATTTCAATCACTAGATATCGTCTTGTTCCAATATACGGATATCGGTCCATTTTTGTCGTGTGGAACGAAAATAGCCCGAAAAGTTCAGACGAAATCGAGGACCGAGCGACCTTTATATCATTCTTCTCCTTAATATATAACAGTGTTTCGGGTTCCGCGTCAGATTTCAAACACTAGTAATCGTCTAGTCCGAAAATAGAGATTTTTGTCAATGTTTGTCCAGCGTTATGAAAATCTCCCAAAAAGTCCAGATGAAATCGATGACCGAGAGACATTTATAGCATTCTTCTTCTAAATTTATGACTGTATTTCGGTCTCCGCGTCAAATTTCAAACACTAGCCATCGTCTTGTTCGAAAATACGAATTTCAGTCCATATTAGTCGGGTGCTACGAAAATCGCCTAAAATGTCCAGATGAAATCGAGGACAGGGAGACCCATACATAATTCCTCTCCTAAATATATAATAGTGTATCAGGTTCCATATCAGTTTTCAAACACTAGCCATTGTTTGGTCCGAAAATACAGATTTAGGTCCATTTTGGTAGAGGGTTGTACGAAAATCGCCCGAAAAGTCTAGATGAAATCGAGAAGTGAGAGACCCTTTTAACATTCTTCTCCTAAATATATAATAGTGTTTCAGGTTTCGCTTGAGATTTCAAACACTATCCATCGTCTGATTTGAAAATATAGACTTCGGTCCATTTTATTGAGTAGTACGAAAATTGCCGAAAAGTCCAGATGAAATCGAGGACCGAGAGACCCTTATAGCATTCTTCTCCTAAATATATAAAAGTGGTTTGGGTTCCTCGTTAGATTTCAAACACTAGCCATCATCTAGTCCAAAAATATGGATTTAGATCCATTTTAGTCATGTGGTACGAAAATAAGCCGAAATGTCCAGATGAAATCGAGGACCAGGAGACACTAATAGCATTCTTCTCCTAAATTTATAATTGTGTTTCGGGTTCCGCATCAGTTTTCAAACACTATCCATCGTCTTGTTGGAAAATAGCATTCTTCTCCTGGTCCTCAATTTCATCTGGTCAGTTTGGACGATTTTCGTTCCACCTGACTAAAATGGACCGATATCCGTATTTTCGAACAAGATGATGGCTATTATTTGAAATCTAACGCGGAAACCAAAACATTATTATAAATTTAGAAGAAGAATGCTATAAGGGTCTCTCGTTCCTCGATTTCATCTGGACTTTTGGGCGATTCTCGTACCACCCGACAAAAATGGATTGAAATCCGTATTTTTTAACAAGACGATGGATAGTGTTTGAAAACTGATGCATAACCCAAAATACAATTATAATTTTAGGAGAAGAATGCTATAAGAGTCTCCTGGTCCTCGATTTCATCTGAACTTTTTGGGCTATTTTCGTACCACCCGACTAAAATGGACAGAAACTAGTGTTTTTGAACAAGAAGATGGCTATTGTTTGAAATCAGACGCGGAAACCAAAACACAGTTATAAATTTAGAAGAAGAATGTTATAAGGGACTCTCAGTCCTCGGTTTCATCGGGACTTTTCGAGCGAGTTTCGTACCCTTCGTGAAAAATGGACAAAAATCTATATTTTTCTAATAGACTATGGCTAGTGTTTGAAATCTAACGCGGTACCCGAAACACTTATATATTTAGGAGAAGAGTGCTATACGGGTCTCTCGGTCCTCGATTTCATCTGGACTTTTCGGCGATTTTCGTACTACCTGAAAAAAATACACTGAAATCTATATTTTCGAACAAGACGATGGCTAGTGTTTAAAATCTGATGCAGAACCAAAAACACATTTATAAATATAGGAGAAGACTGCTATAAGAGTCTCTTGATCCTCGATTTCATCTAGCCATTTCCTGCTTTTTTCGTAACACCTAACTAAAATGGACCGATATCCGTGTTTTTGAACAAAATGATGGCTAGTGTTTAAAATCTGATGCGGAACCCGATACATCTAGTATTTTCGGGCAATTTCCGTATACCTCTACAAAAATGGACCAAAATCTATATTTTTGGAACAGACGATGGCAAGTGTTTGAAATCTAATGCGAAACCCGAAACACTGTTATATATTTAGGAGAAGAATTCTATAAGGGTGTCCCAGTCCTCGATTT
>NC_021162.2:16022770-16046212 GCF_000331145.2 Cicer arietinum | reverse complement strand
AGTGGTTTGGGTTCCTCGTCAGATTTCAAACACTAGCCATCATCTAGTCCAAAAATATGGATTTAGATCCATTTTAGTCATGTGGTACGAAAATAAGCCGAAATGTCCAGATGAAATCGAGGACCAGGAGACACTAATAGCATTCTTCTCCTAAATTTATAATTGTGTTTCGGGTTCCGCATCAGTTTTCAAACACTATCCATCGTCTTGTTGGAAAATAGCATTCTTCTCCTGGTCCTCAATTTCATCTGGTCAGTTTGGACGATTTTCGTTCCACCTGACTAAAATGGACCGATATCCGTATTTTCGAACAAGATGATGGCTATTATTTGAAATCTAACGCGGAAACCAAAACATTATTATAAATTTAGAAGAAGAATGCTATAAGGGTCTCTCGTTCCTCGATTTCATCTGGACTTTTGGGCGATTCTCGTACCACCCGACAAAAATGGATTGAAATCCGTATTTTTTAACAAGACGATGGATAGTGTTTGAAAACTGATGCATAACCCAAAATACAATTATAATTTTAGGAGAAGAATGCTATAAGAGTCTCCTGGTCCTCGATTTCATCTGAACTTTTTGGGCTATTTTCGTACCACCCGACTAAAATGGACAGAAACTAGTGTTTTTGAACAAGAAGATGGCTATTGTTTGAAATCAGACGCGGAAACCAAAACACAGTTATAAATTTAGAAGAAGAATGTTATAAGGGACTCTCAGTCCTCGGTTTCATCGGGACTTTTCGAGCGAGTTTCGTACCCTTCGTGAAAAATGGACAAAAATCTATATTTTTGTAATAGATTATGGCTAGTGTTTGAAATCTAACGTGGTACCCGAAACACTGTTATATATTTAGGAGAAGAGTGCTATACGGGTCTCTCGGTCCTCGATTTCATCTGGACTTTTCGGCGATTTTCGTACTACCTGACAAAAATACACTGAAATCTATATTTTCGAACAAGACGATGGCTAGTGTTTAAAATCTGATGCAGAACCAAAAACACATTTATAAATATAGGAGAAGACTGCTATAAGAGTCTCTTGATCCTCGATTTCATCTAGCCATTTCCTGCTTTTTTCGTAACACCTAACTAAAATGGACCGATATCCGTGTTTTTGAACAAAATGATGGCTAGTGTTTAAAATCTGATGCGGAACCCGATACATCTAGTATTTTCGGGCAATTTCCGTATACCTCTACAAAAATGGACCAAAATCTATATTTTTGGAACAGACGATGGCAAGTGTTTGAAATCTAATGCGAAACCCGAAACACTGTTATATATTTAGGAGAAGAATTCTATAAGGGTGTCCCAGTCCTCGATTTCATCTGGACTTTTAGGGCAATTTTTGTACCACCCGACAAAAAAAACTGAAATCCCTATTTTCGAACAAGACGATGGATAGTGTTTGAAATCTGACGTCGAACCCGAAACATAGTTATAAATTTAGGAGAACAATGTTATAAGAGTCTCCTTGTCCTCGATTTCATTTGGACATTTCAAGCAATTTTTGTACCACCCGACTAAAATGGATCGAAAATCGTATTTTCGAAAAAGATAATGGCTAGTGTTTGAAATTTGACGCAGAAACCGAAACACAATTATAATTTAGAAGAAGAATGTTATAAGGGACCCTCGGTCCTCGATTTCATCTAAAATTTTCGGGAGAGTTTGGTACCCCTCGAAAAAAATGGACCAAAATCTTTATTTTCAAACCAGACGTTGGCTAGTGTTTGAAATCTGACTAGGAAACAGAAACACAGTTATAGTTTTTGAGAAGAATGCTATAAGTGTCACCCGGTCCTTGATTTTATTTGGACTTTTAGGGCGATTTTCATACCACCCAACAAAAATATACCGAAATTTGTATTTTCGAACTTGACGATTGCTAGTGTTTAAAATTTGACGCGGAACCCGAAACACTGTTATGATATAAGGGTCGCCAGGTTCTCAATTTCATCTGGACCTTTCCGGCAATTTTTGCACCACAAGACTAAAATGGATCGAAATTCGTATTTTCGAACAAGACAATGTCTAGTGTTTGAAATCTGACGCGGAAACCGAAACGCAATTGTAAATTTAGGAGAAAAATGTTATAAGAGTCTTCTGGTCCTTTATTTCATCTGGACATTTAGGGCAATTTTCGTGCCACTCGGCTAAAATAGAATGATATACGTATTTTCGAACAAGATGATGGCTAGTGTTTGAAATCTGACGCGGAACTTGAAACACATTTATAAACTTAGAAGAAGAATGCTATAAGGGTCTCGCGGTCCTCGATTTTATATGGAATTTTCTGGCGATTTTCGTACCCCTCAATAAAAATGGACCAATATCTGTATTTTCTTACCAGACTATGGCTAGTGTTTGAAATCTGACGCGGAACCTGAAACACAGTTATTTATTTAGGAGAAGAATGCTATAAGGGTCTCTCGGTCCTCGATTTCATTCGAACTTTTAGGGCGATTTTCGTACCATACGACAAAAATGGACCGAAATCCATATTTTCAAACAAGAAGATGGATAGTATTTGAAATATGACGCGAAACTTGAAATACAATTAAAATTTAGGAGAATAATGTTATAAGAGTCTCTCGGTCCTCGATTACATCTGGACTTTTTCGACGATTTTTGTACCCCTCGTTAAAAATGGACCAATATATATATTTTCCGACCAGAAGAGGACTAGTATTTGAAATTTGATGTGGAACGTGAAATACTGTTAAATATTTAGGAGAAGAATGCTATAAGGGTTTTCTGGTTCTCGATTTTTTGTACCACCCGACAAAAATGGAAAGAAATCTATATTCCTCGAAGAAGAATTCTATAAGGGTCTCCTGGTCCTCGATTTCATCTGGTATTTTCAGGTGATTTTCGTACCACCCAACTAAAATGGACCGAAATTCATATTTTTGAACAAAACAATGGCTAGTGTTTGAAATCCGACACGGAACTTGGAACACAGTTATAAATTTAGGAGAAGAATGTTGTAAGGGTCTCTCGGACCTCGATTTCATCTAGACTTTTCAGGCAATTTTCTTACCCCTTAACAAAAAGGACCAAAATCTATATATTCAGACCAGATGACGACAAATGTTTGAAATATGGCGCTGAATCTAAAAACCATTAATAAATTTTGGAGAAGAATGCTATTAGGGTTTCCAGGTCCTCGATTTAATCTGGACTTTTCGGGTGATTTTCGTTCCACCCGAAAAAAAATGGACCAAAATCTGTAATTTCGAACAAGTTAATTGCTAGTGTTTGAAATCTGACGTGGAACCCAAATTTGAATTATTTATTTAGGAGAAGAAGTCTATAATGGTCTCTCGGTCCTCGATTTCATCTGGACGTTTCAGGCGATTTTCGTACACCTCGACAAAAATGGAACGAAATCTGTATTTTTGGATCACACGATGGCAAGTGTTTGATATCTGACGCGGAACCCGAAACACTGTTATATATTTAGGAGAAGAATGCTTTAAGGCTCTTTCGAGTGATTTTCGAGCCACCCGACTAAAATGGACCGAAATCTGCATTTTCAAACCAGACGATGGCTTGTGTTTGTATTCTGACCCAGAACCCGTTACACATTTATAAATTGAGATAAAGAATGTTTTAAGGATCTCTCGGACCTCGATTTCATCTGGACTTTTCGCACAATATCCGTACCCTTTCGAAAAAAAAATGGACCAAAATCTGTATTTTCATACCAGAGGATGGCTAGTGTTTGAAATCTGACCCGAAATGAGAAACATTGTTATAATTTAGGAGAAGAATGCTATAAGGGTTACCTGGTCCTCGATTTCATCTGGACTTTCCGGACAATTTTCGTACACCCCGACAAAAATGGACCAAAATCCGTAATTTCCAACAAGACGAGGGCTAGTGTTTGAAATTTGACGCGGAACCCAAATCACGTTTATAAATTTTGGAGAAGAATGCTATAAGGGTCTCCCGGTACTTTTTAGGCGATTTTCGTACCTCCCGACAAATATGGATCGAAATTCGTATTTTCGTATCAGACAATGCCTAGTGTTTGAAATCTGATGCAGAACCCTAAACTCAGTTATAAATTTAGGAGAAGAATGCTACAAGAATCTTCTTCTCCTTGATTTCTTCTTCACCTCGACAAAAATGGACCAAAATCTGTATTTTCAGACCAGACGATAGCTAGTGTTTGATATCTTCCGCGGAACCTGAAACACATTTATAAATTTTGGAGTAGAATGATTTAAGGGTTTCCCGGTCCTCGACTTCATCTGGACTTTTCAGGTGATTTTCATACAACCGACAAAAATGGACCGAAATCAGTATTTCCGGAACATACGAGGGCTAGTGTTTGAAATTTGACACAGATACCGAAACACAATTATAAATTTTGGAGAAGAATCCTATATGGGTCTCCCGGTCCTCGATTTGATATGGACTTTTCAGGGGATTTTCATACTACCCGACAAAAATGGACCAAAATCAGTATTTTCGGACCAGACGATGGCTAGTGTTTGTAATTCGACGAGGAACCTTAAATATAGTTATAAATCTTGGAGAAGAATGCTATAAGGGTTTCCTGGTCCTCGATTTCATCTTGACTTTTTGGATTGAAATCCGTATTTTCGGACCAGACGATGGCTAGTGTTTGAAATCCGACACGGAACTCGGAACACAGTTATAAATTTAGGAGAAGAATGCCATAAAGGTCTCTCGGTCGTCAATTTCCTCTGGACCTTTCGTGCGATTTTCGTACCCGTCGACAAAAATGGACCAAAATCTATATATTCAGACCAAACGATGCCTAGTGTTTGAAATCTGGTGCGGAACCTATAAACCAGTAATAAATTTTGGAGAAGAATGCTATAAGGGTCTCCAGGTCCTCGATTTCATCTGGGCTTTTAAGGTGTTTTTCATACCACCCGACAAAAATGAACCGAAATCAGTATTTTCGAAAAAGACAATTGCTAGTGTTTGAAATCTGGTGCGGAACCTATAAACCAGTAATAAATTTTGGAGAAGAATGCTATAAGGGTCTCCAGGTCCTCGATTTCATCTGGGCTTTTAAGGCGTTTTTCGAGAAGAACCTATAAATCAGTATTTTCGAAAAAGACAATTGCTAGTGTTTGAAATCGGAGGCGGAACCCAAAACTTGGTTATAAATTTAGGAGAAGAATGCTATAAGTGTCTCCTGGTCCTCGATTTCACCTGGGCTTTTAGGGCGATTTTCGTATCACCCGACAAAAATGGACTGAAATTCGTATTTTTGGACTAGACAATGGCTAGTGTTTGAAATCTGGCGCGAAACTCGAAACACACTTATAAATTTTGGAGAAGAATGCAATAAGGGTCTCTCGGTCCTCGATTTCATCTAGACGTTACGAACGATTTTCGTACCCCTCGACAAAAATGGATTAAAATGTATATTTTCGGACCAAACTATGGCTAGTGTTTGAAATCTAGCATTGAACTCGAAACACAATTATAAATTTTCGAGAAAAATGATATAAGGGTCTCTCGGTCCTAGATTTCTTCTGGACTTTTCTGGCTACTTTCGTACTATCCAACTAAAATGGACCAAAATCCGTGTTTTCGAACAAGACGATTGTTAGTGTTTGAAGTCTGACGCAGAACCCGAAACACAGTTATAAATTTAGGAGAAGAATGTTTTAAGGGTCTCCCGATCCTCGATTTCATCTGGACTTTTCGGGGGATTTTCGTACCACTCGACAAAAATGGACCGAATTCCGTATTTTCGGACAAGACAATGGCTAGTGTTTGAAATCTGACGCGGAACCCGAAACACCGTTATAAATCTTGGGGAAGAATGCCATAAGGGTCTATGGGTCCTCAATTTGTTCTGGACTTTTTGGGAAATTTTCTTACCACCAGACCAAAATGAACCGAAATCTGTATTTTCGGACCAGACGATGGTTAGTGTTTGAAATCTGACGCAGAATCCGAAACACAATTAAAATTTTTGGAGAAGAATGCTTTAAGGGTCTCCCAGTCCTCGATTCCATCTAAACGTTTTGGGAGATTTTCGTACCAATCGACAAAAATGGAACAAAATTAGTATTTTCGAACAAGACGATGGCTAGTGTTTGAATTCTGACGTAGAAACCGAAACATAATTTTAAATTTTGGAGAAGAATGCTATAAGGGTCTCCTAGTCCTCGATTTTATCTAGACTTTTCGATCGACTTTCGTACCACCCGACTAAAATAGACCAAAATTATTATTTTTGTACAAGATGATGGCTAGGGTTTGAAATCTGATTGCTAGGGTTTGAAAATCATACCAAACCACAAAAATGGACCGAAAACCATATTTTCAGACTTGACGATAGCTAGTCTTTGAAATCTGACACGGAACCCTAAACACAGTCTTAAATGTAGGAGAAGAATTCGTACTACCCGACAAAAATGGACTAAAATCTGTAACATATAAAGATGTAGTTATTACTTTATTAGACAACTCTAATTTAATTTATGTTATTACTATCTTCGTTTTATAGTTTTACTTTATAACAAATATATAATAATAACATATAAAAAAATAGAGATGTCAAATAAAGTAATAATTACATCTTTATTTTACTAGGGTTTAAGAAATCACGTTTAGGGATTAAGGTTTAGAGTTTAAGGTTCAAGATTTTGGGTTTAGTGTTTAGGGTTTAGGGTTTAAGGTTTAGGATTTGAGGTTTAAGGTTTTGGGTTTGAGGTTAAGGTTATAGTATATAGGGTTATCTTCATTGCAAAATATTACTACAAAACGATCATAATAATAACATATAATGAAATATTGTTGTCAAATAAAGATTTAATTATTACTTTATTTGAAAAAATATTTTATTATATGTTATTCTAATCTTCTTTATTAAATATTATTATTATCTTCGTTTTATTATTATACTTAATAATAAAGATACTAAAAAAATATAACAAAATTTAGTTGTCAAATAAATATGTCAAAATTAATTTATTTGACAACTCTATTTTATTATATGTTATTATTATCTTCGTTATTAAGTACAACTACAAAACTAAGATAATAATAATAATATTAAATAAAATAGAGTTGTCTAATAAATAAGTAATTATTACTTTATTTGACAACACTATTTTATTATATGTTATTATTAACTTTGTTTTATTGTTTTACTATATAACGAAGATAATAATAACATATAATAAAATTGAGTTTATCAAATAAATATGTAATTAGTACTTTATTTGACAACTTTATTTTATTAGTACGACTATATTATGAAGATAATAATAACATATAATAAAATAGATTTGTCAAATATAGTAATAACTCCATATTTATTTAATAGTTCAATTGTGTTATATGTTATTATTATTTTCGTTATTAACTACAACTATAAAACAAAGATAATAAAGTAACATTGACATTGACAACAATATTTTATTAAATGTTATTATTATCTTCATTTTGTAGTTATACTTAATAACAAAGATAATAATAAAATATAACAAAATTGAGTTGTCAAAAAAATATCAAATAATTAATTTATTTGACAACTCTATTTTATTATATGTTATTATTACCTTCGTCATTGAGTACAACTACAAAACGAAGATAATAATAATATTTAATAAAATAGAGTTGTGTAATAAATAAGTAATTATTACTTTTTTTGAAAACCCTATTTTATTATATGTTATTATTATCTGCGTTTTATTATTTTACTGAATAATGAAGATAATAATAACAACTCTATTTTACAACTCTATTTTATTACTTTATCAAATAAATATGTACTTATTACTTTATTTTACAACTCTATTTTATTTTATGTTATTATTATTTTCGTTGTATAGTTATACTTCATAACGAAGATAATATTAACATATAATAAAATAGAGTTGTTAAATAAAGTAATAATACATATTTATTTGACAACTCTGTTTTATTATACGTTATTATTATGTTTATTTTGTAGTTGTAGTAAATAACGAAAATAATAATAACATATAACAAAATTGAGTTGTAAAATTAATATGTAATTATTACTTTATTGGACAACTCTATTTTATTATATGTTATTATTATCTTTGTTATGAAATAAAACCATAAAACGAAGATAATAATAACATTAAATAAAATAGAGTTGTCAAATAATGTAATACTTAAATATTTATTTAACAACACTATTTTATTATAGCACTCTTCTACAAAATTTATAACTGTGTTTCGGGTTCTGTGTAAAATTTCAAACACTAGCCCTCGTCTGTTCAGGAAATATTGATTTCGATCCATTTTTGTCGGGTGGTATGAAAATCGCCCGAAAAGTCCAGATGAAATCAAGGACGGGGAAACCCCTATAGCATTTTTCTCCAAAATCTATAACTTTGTTACGGGTTCCGCGACAGATTTCAAACACTAGCTATCGTCTGGTCCGAAAATACAGATTTTGGTCCATTTTTGTCGAGGGGAACAAAAATTGCCGACAAAGTCCAGATGAAATCGAGGAGAAAAAGATTCTTGTAGCATTCTTCTCCTAAATTTATAACTAAGTTTGGGGTTCTGCGTCAGATTTCAAATACTAGCCATCGTTTGGTCTGAAAATACGAATTTCGGGCCATATTTGCCGGGTGGTACGAAAATCGCTCAAAAATTCCATATGAAATTGAGGACCGAGAGACCCTTATAGCATTCTTCTCCAGAATTTATAAATGTCTTTCGGGTTCCGCGTCAAATTTCAAACACTAACCCTCGTCTGGTCCGAAAATACAGATTTATGTTCATTTTTGTTAGGTGGTACGAAAATTCCCTGAAGAGTCCAAATGAAATCGAGGACCTAGAGACCCTTATAGCATTATTCTCCTAAATTTATAACTGTGTTCCGAGTTCCGTGTCGGATTTCAAATACTAGCCATTGTTTTGTTCAAAAATACAAATTTTGGTCTATTTTAGTCGGGTGGTACGAAAATCACCCGAAAATACAAGATGAAATCGAGGACCAGGAGTCCCTTATAGCATTCTTCTCCTAAATATATAACAGTGATTCGGATTCCGGGTCAGATTTCAAATACTAACCATCTTCTGGTCCGAAAATATGGATTTCAATCCATTTTAGTCTAGTGGTATGAAAATCGCCCGAAAGGTCCAGATGAAACCGAGGACCGAGAGACCCTTATAGAATTCTTCTCCTAAATTTATAAATGTGTTTTAGATTCCTTATAATACCACTAGTTTTGATACAAAAGTCCTGATAATATGTTCACAACATCATATTTTAAACACTAGTCATTGTCTTGTTCGATAATACAGATTTCCTTTCCATTTTGTCGGGTGGTACGAAAATCGCCCAAAAAGTCCAGATGAAATCGAGGACCAGGAAACCCTTATAACATTCATCTCCTTAATTTATAACAGTAATTCAAGTTCCGCGCCAATTTCAAACACAAGCCCTCTTCTGGTCCTGAAATACAGATTTCGGTTCCTTTTTGTTGGGTGTTACGAAAATCGATCCAAATATCCAAATGAAATCGAGGACCGGGAAACCCTTATAGAATTCTTCTCCTAAATATATAACCGGCTGGTCCGCGTAAGATTTCAAACACTAGCCACCGGCTGGTCCGAAAGTACATATTTTGATCAATTTTTGTTGAGGAGTACGAAACTCGCCCCAAAAGTCCAAATGAAATCGAGGACCAAAAGACCCTTATAGAATTCTTCTTATAAATCTAAAATTATGTTTCGGGTTCCGCGTCAGATTTAAAACACTAGCCATCGTCTAGTTCGAAAATATGGATTTCGGTCCAATTTAGTCGGGTGGTATGAAAATCGCCCGAAATGTCCAGATGAAATCGAGGACCAAGAGACTCTTATAGCATTCTTCTCCTAAATTTTCTAACTGTGTTTCGGGTTCCGCGTCAGATTTCAAAAACTATTCGTCGTCTTGTTTGAAAATTTGGATTTCGGTCCATTTTTGTCGTGTGTTACGAAAATCGCCCTAAAAGTCTAGTTGAAATAGAGGACAAGAAGACCCTTATAGCATTCTTCTCCTAACTATATAACATTGTTCTGGGTTTCGCGTCCGATTTCAGTCACAAGCCATCGTTTGGTCAGAAAATACATATATTGAAACATTTTTGTCGAGGCGTACAACAATTACCCGAAAATTCCAGATGAAATCGAGGACCGGGCGACCTTTATATCATTCTTCTCCTTAATATATAACAGTGTTTCAAGTTCTGCGTTAGATTCAAACACTATCAATCGTCTGGTATGAAAATACAGATTTCTATTCATTTTTGATAGGTGGTACGAAAACCACCCGAAAAGTCAAGATGAAATCGAGGACCAGAAGACTCTGATAGCATTCTTCTCCTAAATTTATAAATGTATATCGGGTTCCGCGTCAGATTTCAAGCACTAGCCATTCTCTTGTCGGAAATTACGGATTTCGGTCCATTTTTGTTGGCGGTGTACGTAAATCTCCCGAAAAGTCCAGCTAAAATCGACGACCGGGTGACCCTTATAGCATTTTTCTCCTAGATATATAACAATGTTTCTCATTTTCGGTCAGATTTCAAACACTAGCCATCCTCTGGTCTGAAAATACAGATTTTGGTCCATTTCTTTTGAGGGGTACGAAAATTGCACGAAAAGTCTAGATGAAATCGAGGACCGAGAGACCCTTATAACATTCTTCATCTAAATTTATAATTGTGTATAGAGTTCTGCGTCGGAATACAAACACAAGCCTTCATCTTGTTCGAAGATACGGATTTCGGTCCATTTTACTCGGGTGGTACGAAAATCGCTCGAAAAGTCCAGATGAAATTGAGGACTTGGAGAACCTTAAAGCATTCTTCTCTTAAATATATAACAGTGTTTCGAGTTCTGCATCAGACCCTGATAGCATTCTTCTCCAAATTTTATTACTGGTTTTTAGGTTCAGCGACAGATTTCAAACACTTGCCATCGTCTTGTCTAAAAATATAGATTTCGATCCTTTTTTGTCGAGGGGTAAGAAAATCGCTTGGAAAGTCCAAATGAAATCGAGGACTGAGAGACCCTTATAGCATTCTTCTCCTATATCTATAACTGTGTTCTGAGTTCTGTGTAGGATTTCAAACACTAGCCATTGTTTTGTTCAAAAATACGAATTTCGGTCCATTTTAGTCGGGTGGTATGAAAATCACCATAAAATACAAGACGAAATCGAGGACCAGGAGTCCCTTATAGCATTCTTCTCCTAAATATATAACAGTGTTTTGGATTCCGAGTCAAATTTCAAACACTAGCCATCGTCTGGTTCGAAAATATAGATTTCCATCCAGATTCTTCTCCAGATTAGTGGTATGAAAATCGCTCGAAAAGTCCAGATAAAATCGAGGACCGGGAGACCCTTATAGAATTCTTCTCATAAATTTATAAATGTGTTTCAGATTCCTTATAATACCACTAGTTTTGAAACAAAAGTCCTCATAATATCTTCACAATGTCAGATTTCAAACACTAGCCATTGTCTTGTTCGAGAATACAGATTTCTTTCCATTTTTGTAGGGTGGTGCGAAAATCGCCCAAAAAGTCCAGATGAAATTGAGGACCAGGAAACCCTTATAGCATTCTTCTCCTAAATTTATAACAGTATTTCAGGTTCCGCGTCAAATTTCAAACACAAGCCCTCATCTGGTCCGAAAATAGAGATTTTGATCAATTTTTGTCGATGGGTACGAAACACGCACGAAAAGTCCAGATTAAATTGAGGACCAAGAAACTCTTATAGCATTCTTCTTCTAAATTTACAATTGTGTTTCGGGTTCCGCGTCAGATTTCAAACACTAGCCATCGTCTAGTTCGAAAATATGGATTTCAGTCTAATTTAGTCGGGTGGTACGAAAATCTCCCGAAATGTCCAGATGAAATCGAGGACCGAGCGACCCTTATATCATTCTTCTTCTAAATTTACAATTGTGTTTCGGGTTCCGCGTCAGATTTCAAACACTAGCCATCGTCTAGTTCGAAAATATGGATTTCAGTCTAATTTAGTCGGGTGGTACGAAAATCGCCCGAAATGTCCAGATGCAATCAAGGACCAAGAAACTCATATAGCATTCTTCTCCTAAATTTCTAACTGTGTTTCATATTCCGTGTCTGATTTCAAACACTATACATCGTCTTGTTTGAAAATTTGGATTTCGGTCCATTATTGTCGTGTGGTTCGAAAATCGCCCTAAACGTCCAGTTGAAATCGAGAACCAGAAGACCCTTATAGAATTCTTCTCCTAAATATATAACAGTGTTTCGGGTTCTGTGTCATATTTAAAACACTAGCAATCGTGTGGTTCGAAAATCGCCCTAAACGTCCAGTTGAAATCGAGAACCAGAAGACCCTTATAGAGTTCTTCTCCTAAATATATAACAGTGTTTCAGGTTTCCCATCAGATTTCAATCATTAGCCATCATCTTGTCAGAAAATACAGATATTGAAACATTTTTGTCGAGGCGTACAAAAATCGCCTGAAAAGTCCAGATGAAATCGAGGACCGAGCGACCCTTATATCATTCTTCTCCTTAATATATAACAGTGTTTCGGGTTCTGTGTCATATTTAAAACACTAGCAATCGTGTGGTTCGAAATACAGATTTTAGTCATTTTTTGTCGAGGGGTATGAAAATTGCCCCAAAAGTCTAGATGTAATCAAGGACCGAGAGACCCTTATAGCATTCTTCTCATAAATTTATAAATGTGTTTCAGATTCCCTATAATACCACTAGTTTTGAAACAAAAGTCCTCATAATATCTTCACAACGTCAGATTTCAAACACTAGCCATTGTCTTGTTCGAAAATACAGATTTCTTTCCATTTTTGTAGGGTGGTACGAAAATCGCCCAAAAAGTCCAGATGAAATTGAGGACCTGGAAATCCTTATAACATTCTTCTCCTAAATTTATAACAGTATTTCAGGTTCCGCGTCAAATTTCAAACACAAGCCCTCATGTGGTCCGAAAATACAGATTTTGATCAATTTTTGTCGATGGGTACGAAACACGCACGAAAAGTCCAGATGAAATTGAGGACCGAGAAATTCTTATAGAATTCTTCTTCTAAATTTAAAATTGTGTTTCGGGTTCCGTGTCAGATTTCAAACACTAGCCATCGTCTAGTTCGAAAATATGGATTTAAGTCCAATTTAGTCGGGTGGTACGAAAATCTCCCGAAATGTCCAGATGCAATCGAGGACCAAGAAACTCTTATAGCATTCTTCTCCTAAATTTCTAACTGTGTTTCGTGTTCCGCGCATGATTTCAAACACTATCCATCGTCTTGATTGAAAATTTGGATTTCGGTCCATTATTGTCGTGTGGTTCGAAAATCGCCCTAAACGTCCAGTTGAAATCGAGGACCAGAAGACCCTTATAGCATTCTTCTCCTAAATATATAACAGTGTTTCAGGTTTCCCATCAGATTTCAATCACTAGCCATCGTCTTGTCAGAAAATACATATATTGAAACATTTTTGTCGAGGCGTACAAAAATCGCCCGAAAAGTCCATATGAAATTGACGACCGAGGGCCCCTTATATAATTCTTCTCCTTAATATATAACAGTGTTTCGGGTTATGTGTCAGATTTAAAACACTAGCAATCGTGTGGTTCGAAATACAGATTTTAGTCATTTTTTGTCGAGAGGTATGAAAATTGCCCAAAAAGTCTAGATGTAATCAAGGACCGAGAGACGCTTATAGCATTCTTCTTCTAAATTGATAATTGTGTTGCGGTTTCCGTGTCCGATTTCAAACATTAGCCATCGTCTGGTTTGAAAATATAGATTTTGGTCCATTTTTGTCGAGGGTACGAAACTCGCCCGAAAAGTTCAGATGAAATCGAGGACCGAGGGGCCCTTATAGCAATCTTCTCCTAAATTTATAACTGTGTTTCGGGTTCCGCTACAGATTTCAAACACTAGCCATCGTATGGTCCGAAAATACAAATTTTGGTCCATTTGTGTAGAGGTATACGGAAATCTCCCGAAAAGTCCTGATGAAATCGAGGACCGAGAGACCCTTATAGCATTTTTCTTCTAAATTTGTAACTATGTTTCGGGTTCCGCTACAGATTTCAAACACTATCGATCGTCTTGTTCAAAAATACGGATTTCAGTCTTTTTTTGTCGGGTGATACGGAAATCACCCGAATAGTTGAGATGAAATCGAGAACCGGGAGACCATTATAGAATTCTACTTAAATATATAACAGTGTTTCGGGTTCCGCATCACATTTCAAACACTAGCCATCGTATGGTCCGAAAATACAAATTTTGGTCCATTTGTGTAGAGGTATACGGAAATCTCCCGAAAAGTCCTGATGAAATCGAGGACCGAGAGACCCTTATAGCATTTTTCTTCTAAATTTGTAACTATGTTTCGGGTTCCGCATCCGTTTTTGAAAACTAGCCATCATTTTGTTCAAAAACACGGATACTGCGTCAAATTTCAACCACTTGCCATCGTCAAATCCCAAAAGACAGATTTTTTCCCATTTTTGTCGAATGTTACGAAACTCTCGCGAAAAGTCCAGATGAAATCGAGGACCGAGAGTCCCTTATATCATTCTTCTTCTAAATTTATAACTGTGTTTCGGTTTCCGCGTCAGATTTCTAAAATAGCCATCGTCTTGTTCAAAAATACTAGTTTCGATACATTTTAGTCGGGCGGTACGAAAATAGCTCGAAATGTCCAGATGAAATTGAGGACCTGAAGACTCTTATAGCATTCCTCTCATCAATTTGTAAATGTGTTTCGGGTTCCATGTCAGTTTTCAAACACTATCCATCTTCTTGTTCGAAAAACGGATTTGGGTCCATTTTTGTCTGATGGTACCAAAATCGCCCAAAAAGTCCAGATGAAATCGAGGACTGAGAGACCCTTTTGACATTTTTATCCTAAATATATACTAGTGTTTAAGGTTCCCTGTCATATTTGAAACACTAGCCATCGTCTGGTTTGAAAATACAGATTTTGGTCCATTTTTGTCGAGGGGTACGAAACTCGCCTCAAAAGTTCAGATGAAATCAAGGACCGAGAGTCCCTTAGAGCCTTCTTCTTCTAAATTTATAATTGTGTTTTGGTTTTCGCGTCAGATTTCAAACCCTAGCCATCATCTTGTTCGAAAATATGGAGTTCGATCCATTTTAATCAGGTGGTTAAAAATCACCCGAAATGTCCAGATGAAATCGAGGACCAGGAGACTCTAATAGCATTCTTCTCCAAAATTTATAACTGTGTTTCTGGTTCCGTGTCAGTTTTCAAACACTATCCATCTTCTTGTTCGAAAAACGTATTTGGGTCCATTTTTGTCGGATGGTACAAAAATCGTCCGAAAAGTCCAGATGAAATCGAGGACCGAGAGACCCTTTTGGAATTCTTGTCCTAAATATATACTATTGTTTAAGGATTCGCATCGAATTACAAACACTAGCCATCGTCTGGTTTGAAAATACAGATTTTGGTCCATTTTTGTCGAGGGGTACGAAACTCGCCTTAAAAGTTCAGATGAGATCAAGGACTGAGAGTCCCTTATAGCATTCTTCTTCTAAATTTCTAACTGTGTTTCGGTTTCCGCGTCAGATTTCAAAACCTATCCATCATTTTGTTCGAAAATATGGATTTCGATCCATTTTAATCAAGTGGTTAAAAATCGCTCGCAATGTCCATATGAAATCAAGGACTAGGAGACTCTTATAGCATTTTTCACCTAAATTTATAATTGAAATATAGATTTTGGTCCATTTTTGTCGAGAGGTACGATTTTTCACCTGAAAAGTTCAGATGAGATCAAGGACTGAGAGTCCCTTATAGCATTCTTCTTCTAAATTTCTAACTGTGTTTCGGTTTCCGCGTTAGATTTCAAAACCTAGCTATCATTTTGTTCGAAAATATGGATTTCGATCCATTTTAATCAAGTGGTTAAAAATCGCCCGCAATGTCCATATGAAATCAAGGACTAGGAGACTCTTCAAACACTATCCATCGTCTTGTTGAAAATACAGATTTCGGTCCATTTTTGTCGGGTGGTACAAAAATAACCCGAATAGTCCTAATGAAATCGAGGACCGGGAGACCCTTATAGAATTATTCTCCTAAATATATAAAAGTGTTTTGGGTTCCGCGTCAGATATCAAACACAAGCCATCGTCTGGTCTGAAAATACAGATTTTGATCCATTTTTGTAAAGGGATATGAAAATCGCCTGAAAAGTCCAGATGAAATCGAGGACCGAGAGACCCACATAGAATTTTCCTTCTAAATTTGTAACTGTGTTTCGGGTTCTGCGTCAGATGTCAAACACTAGCCATCATTTTGTTCAAAAACACGGATATCGGTCCATTTTAGTCGGGTGGTACGAAAATCGCCTGAGATGTCCAGATGAAATCGAGGACCAAGGGACTCTTATAGCATTCTTCTCCTAAATTTATATATGTGTTTAGGGTTTCGCATCAGATTTCAAACACTAGCCTTCGTCTTGTTCGAAAATACGGATTTCAGTCCATTTTTGTCGTGTATTACGAAAATTGCCGAAAAGTGCAAATGAAATCGAGGACCGAGACACCTTCATAGAATTCTTCTTCTAAATATATAACAGTTATTCGGGTTCCGCAACAGATTTCAAACAGTAGCCATCGTCTATTCCGAAAATACAGATTTTGGTCCTTTTTTCTCGAGGGGTACAAAATGCGCCCGAAAAGTCAAGAAGATATCGAGGAACGATAGACCCTTATAGCGGTCTTCTTATAATGGATAGTGTTTGAAATTTGATGCGGAACCTGAAACACAGTTATAAATTTAGGAGAAGAATGCTATAAGAGTCTCCCGGTCCTCGATTTCATATGGACATTTCGGGCGATTTTTGTACCACTTAACTAAAATGGATCGATATATGTATTTTTGGACCAGACGATTGCTAGTGTTTTAAATCTAATGCGGAACCCAAAACACTTTTATATATTTAGGAGAAGAATGCTATAAGGTTTGATATTTTGTATTTTGGGGCCAAATGAGGGCTAGTGTTTGATATTTGATTCGGAACCCGGAACATAGTTATAAATTTTGGAGAAGAATGCTATAAGGGTCTCCCGTCGTCGATCTCATCTAGACTTTTCGGGCGATTTTCGTACCATCTGACTAAAATGGACCAAAATCCGTATTTTCGAACATGATGATAGCTATTGTTTGAAATACGATGCGGAAACCAAAACACAGTTATAAATTTCGAAGAAGAATGCTATAAGTGACTCTCAGTCCTCGATTTCATTTGGACTTTTTGGGCGAGTTTTGTACCCCTCGAAAAAAGGGACGAAAATCTGTATTTTTCGACTAGACGATGGCTAGTGTTTGAAATCTGACGCGGAACCCGAAACACAGTTATAAATTTAGGAGAAGAATGCTATAAGAGTATCCTGGTCCTCGATTTCGTATGGACATTTCGGGCGAGATTCGTACCCCTAGACAAAAACGGACCAAAATATGTATTTTCAAACTAGATGATGGTTAGTGTTTGAAAGGTGACGCAAAAACCTAAAACACTATTATATATTTAGGAGATGAATATTAAAATGGTCTCTCAGTCCTCGATTTCATCTTGACTATTCGGGCGATTTTCGTACCACCCGACAAAAATGGACCGAAATCCGTTTTTTTGAACCAGACTATGGTTACTTTTTTAAATCTGATGCAGAACCAGAAATACTATTATAAATTTAGGAGAATAACGAAATAAGGGATTCCTGGTCCTCAATTTCATTTGTACTTTTCGGGCGATTTCCGTACTACGCGATAAAAATGGAACGAAATATGTATTTTTGGACCAGACGATAGCTTCTATTAGAAATGTGACACGGAACCCGAAGCACAGTTATATATTTACGAGAAGTATGCAATAAGAGTCTATTGGTCCGAGTTTTCATCTAGACATTTCGGGAGATTTTCATACCACCTGACTAAAATGGACCGATATCCGTATTTTCGAACAAGATGATGGCCAGTATTTAAAATCTGATGCGGAACTCGAAATACATTTATAAACTTAGTAGAAGAATGCAATAAGAGTCTCCTGGTCGTCGATTTCATCTCGAGATTTCGGGAGATTTACGTACCACCGGACTAAAATGGACCGATATCCGTATTTTCGAACAAGATGATAGCTAGTATTTAAAATCTGACGCAGAACTCGAAATACAGTTATAAATTTAGAAGAAGAATGCTATAAGGGACTCTCAATCCTCGATTTCATTCGGACATTTTAGGCGATTTTCGTACCACCCGACTTAAATTGACCGAAATCTGTATTTTCAAACAAGACGATGGCTAGTGTTTGAAATCTGACGCCGAAATCGAAATACAGTCGTAAATTTAAAAGAAGAATTCTATAGGGTCACTCGGTCCTCCATTTCATCTAGACTTTTTGGGAGATTTTCATACCCCTCGACAAAAATTGACCAACATCTATATTTTCATACCAGACGATTCCTAGTGTTTGAAATCTGACGTGTAACCCGAAACACTGTTATATATAAAGCAGAAGAATGATATAAGGGTCACTCGGTCCTTGATTTCATGTGGACTTTTCGGGCTACTTTCGTACCACACGACAAAAAAGGACCGAAATCCATATTTTCGAACAAGACGATGTCTAGTGTTTGAAATCTGACGCATAACGCGAAACACTGTTACATATTTAAGAGAAGGATGCTGTAAGGGTATCTCGATTCTCGATTTCATCTGCATATTTCCGGTAATTTTCGGACCAGACGAGGGGTAGTGTTTGAAATTTGACGCAGAACCTAAAACACAATTATAAATATAGGAGAAAAATGTTATAAGAGTGTTCTAGTCCACGATTTCATCTGCACATTTCTGGCAATTTTCGTGCCACCCGATTAAAATGGTTCGATATATATATTTTCGAACAAGATGATGGCTAGTGTTTGAAATCTGATGTGGAACCCGAAACACATTTATAAATTTAGAAGAAGAATGCTATAAGGGTTTCTCGGTCCTCGATTTCATATGGACTTTTTGAGCGATTTTTGTACCCCTTGACAAAAATGGACCAATATATGTATTTTCTGACCAGACGATGGCTAGTGTTTGAAATATGACACGGAACCCGAAACCCTGTTATATATTTAGGAGAAGAATGTTATAAGGGTCTCCTGGTCCTCGGTTTCATCTGGACTTTTCGGGCGATTTTCGTACCACACGACAAAAATGGACCGAAATCCGAATTTTCCAATAAGACGATGATAGTGTTTGAAATCTGATGCGAAACTTGAAACACAATTATTTTTTTAGGAGAAGAATGCTATAAGAGTCTCCTGGTCCTCGATTTCATCTGGACATTTCGGGCGATTTTCTTACCACCCGACCAAATTGGACCGAAATCCGTATTTTCGAACAAGACGATGGCTAGTGTTTGAAATGTGACGCGGAACCCGAAACACAGTTATAAATTTAGAAGATGACGAGGAATATGTGTTTTTGGACCAGACGATGGCTAGTGTTTGAAATCTGACGAGGAACCTGAAACACGGTTATATATTAAAGAGAAGAATGCTATAAGGGTTCCCCGGTCCTCGATTTCATTTGGACTTTTGGATAGATTTTCGTAACTCACAAGAAAAATGGACAGAAATCTGTATTTTCGGACCAGAAGATGGCAAGTGTTTGAAATTTGACGCGGAACCTGAAATATTGTTCTAAATTTAGGAGAAGAATGTTATAAGGGTTTCCCGATCCACAATTTCATCTGGACTTTTCGGGTGATTTTCGAACAAGACGATGGCTAGGGTTTGAAATCAGACGCTGTGAAGATATTATCAGGACATTTGTATCAAAACTAGTGGTATTATATGGAATCTGAAACACATTTATAAATTTAGGAGAAGAATTCGATAAAGGTCTTCCGGTCCTCGATTTCATCTGAACTTTTCGGGCGATTTTTATACCACTAGACTAAAATGGATAGAAATCCGTATTTTCGGACCAAACGATGGCTAGTGTTTCAAATTTGACATGGAACCCGAAATACAATATTAAATTTAGAATAAGAATGCTATAAGGGTCTCTCAGTCGTTGATTTCATTTGTACATTTCGGGCGATTTTCGTACCCTTCGAAAAAAAAGGACCAAAATCTATATTTTCGGACCAGACGATGGCTAGTGTTTGAAATCTGACCCGGAATCCGTAGTGTTTGAAATCCGACACGGAACTTGGAACACAATTATAAACTTAGGAAAAGAATGTTATAAGAATCTCTCGATCCTCGATTTCATCTGGACTTTTCAAGCGATTTTCTTACCCCTCAACAAAAAGGACCGAAATCTATATTTTCGGACAAGATGATGGCAAGTGTTTGAAATATGGCACGGAACCTAAAACCAAATAATAAATTTTGGAGAAGAATCCTATCAGTGTCTCTCGGTCCTCAATTTCATCTGGACTTTTCGGGTGATTTTCGTACCACCAAATAAAAAATGGACCAAAATCCGTATTTTCGAACAAGATGATTGCTAGTGTTTGAAATATGATGTGGAACCCGAAACTCAGTTATAAATTTAGGAGAAGAATGCTATAAGAGTCTCCCGGTCCTCGATTTCATCTGGGATTTTCGGGCGATTTTCGTACCACCCGACAAAAATGAATTGAAATTCGTATTTTCGCACTAGACGATGGCTAGTGTTTGAAATCTGGTGCGAAACATGAAACACATTTATAAATTTTGGAGAAGAATGCTCTAAGGGTCTCTCGGTCCTTGATATCATCTAGACTTTTCGTACCACTCGACAAAAATGGAATAAATCTGTATTGTTGGACCACACTTTGGCTAGTGTTTGAAATCTAGCGCGGAACTTGAAACACAGTTATAAATTTTGGAGAAGAATGCTACAAGGGTCTCCAGGTCTTCGATTTCATCTTGACTTTTCGGGCAATTTTCATACGAACCAAAATGGATTGAAATCCGTATTTTCGAACAAGACAATTGTTAGTTTTTGAAATCTGATGCGGAACCCGAAACACAATCATAAATTTAGAAGAAGAATGTTATAAGGGTTTGTTGGTACTCGATTTCATCTAGACTTTTCAAGCGATTTTCGTACCCCTCAACAAAAATGGACCATAATTTGTATTTTCGTACTAGTCGATGACTAGTGTTTGATATCTAACGCGGAACCCGTAAAACTGTTATATATTTAAGAGAAGAATGCTTTAAGGTTCTCTAGGTCCTCCATTTCATCTAGACTTTTCGGGCGTTTTTCGTACCACTCGACTAAAATGGGATGAAATTCGTATTTTCCGACAAGACGATGGCTTATGATTGTATTCTAACGAGGAACCCGATACACAGTTATAAATATAGATGAATAATGTTATAAGGGTCTCTTGGTCCTCGATTTCATCTGGACTTTTCGGGCAATTTTCGTACCCCTCGACAAAAATGGACCGAAATATGTGCTTTTATACCAGACGATGGCTAGATTTTGAAATCTGACCTGAAATGAGAAACATTGTTATATATTTAATAGAAGAATGTTATAAGGGTCACCCGGTCCTCGATTTCATTTAGCCTTTTCGGGCGATTTTCTTACCACTCGACAAAAATAGACTGAAATCCGTATTTTCGAACAAGACGATGGCTAGTGTTTGAAATCTGAGGCGGAACCCGAAACTCAGTTATAAATTTAGGAGAAGAATGCTATAAGGGTCTCCTGGTCCTCGATTTCATCTGGTCTTTTCGGGCGATTTCGTACCACCCGACAAAAATGGACCGAAATTCGTATTTTCAGACTAGATGATTGCTAGTGTTTGAAATCTGGCGTGTAACCCGAAACACATTTATAAATTTAGGAAATGATTGCTATAAGGGTCTCTTAGTCCTCGATTTCATCTGAACTTTTCGGGCGACTTTCGTACCAACCAACTAAAATGGACCGAAATCCGTATTTCCGAAGAAGACGATTGTTAGTGCTTGAAATCTCACGCGGAACCTGAAACAAAATTACAACTTTAGAAGAAGAATGCTATAAGGGTCTCTTAGTCCTCGATTTCATCTGGACCTTTAGTGCGATTTTCGTACTACCCGACTAAAATTCACCGAAATCCCTATTTTTGAACAAAACAATGGCTAGTTTTTGAAATACGACACCGAACCCGAAACACAATTATAAATTTATAGGAAGAATCCTATCACGATCTCCAAGTCCTCAATTTCATCTCGACTTTTTGGGCGATTTTCTTACCCCTCGAAAAAAATGGAACGAAATGTATTATTTGGACTAGATGATGGCTAGTGTTTGATATCTGACGTGGAATCCGAAGCACTGTTATAAATTTAGGAGAAGAATGTTGTAAGGGTCTCCTGGTCCTCGATTTCATCTGGACTTTTCGGGGGATTTTCTTACCACCCGACAAAAATGGACCGAAATCCGTATTTTTGGACCAAACGATGGCTAGTGTTCGAAATATGATGCGGAACCCGAAGCACAATTATAAATTTTGGAGAAGAATGCTACTAGGGTTTCCCGGTCATCGATTTCATCGACAAAAAAGGACCGAAATTATTATTTTCGAACAAGATTATGGCTAGTTTCTGAAATCTAACCCGGCACCTGAAAAACAGTTATAAATTTAGAAGAAGAATGCTATAAGGGTCTCCCTATCGTCGATTTCATCCGGACTTTTAGGGCGATTTTCGTACCACCCAACAAAAATGGACCGAAATTCGTATTTTCGGACTAGACGATGGCCAATGTTTAAAATCGAGTGTGGATTCCGAAATTCAGTAATAGATTTTTGAGAAGAATGCTATAAGGGTCTTCTAGTCCTCAATATCATTTGGTCTTTTTGGGCGATTTTCGTACTACACGACTAAAATGGACCGAAATTCGTACTTTTGAACAAAACGATGGTTAGTAATTGAAATCTGTCATGGAACCTGAAACACAATTATAAATTTTGGAGAAGAATGTTATAAAGGTCTTCCGGTCCTCGATTTCATCTGGACTTTTTGGACGATTTTCGTACCACCCTACTAAAATGAACTAAAATCTGTATTTTCGAACAAATCGATGGTTAGTGTTTGAAATCTGACACAGAACCTGGAACACAGCTATAAATTTTGGAGAAGAATGCTATAAGGGTCTCTCGGTCCTCGATTTCATTTGGACTTTTTGGGAAATTTTCGTAACCCTCGACAAAAAAGGACTGAAATCTGTATTTTCAAATAAGACGAGGGATAGTGTTGGAAATCTAACTCGGAACCCGAAACACAATTATAAATTTTGGAGAAGAATTCTACAAAGGGTCTCCCGGTCCTCGATTTCGTCTGGACTTTTCGGTTGATTTTCGTATCCATCGACAAAAATATGCAAAATCTGAATTTCTGGGACCAAACATGGCTAGTGTTTG
>NC_021162.2:16006271-16022730 GCF_000331145.2 Cicer arietinum | reverse complement strand
AATTTTCGTAACCCTCGACAAAAAAGGACTGAAATCTGTATTTTCAAATAAGACGAGGGATAGTGTTGGAAATCTAACTCGGAACCCGAAACACAATTATAAATTTTGGAGAAGAATTCTACAAAGGGTCTCCCAGTCCTCGATTTCACTTGGATTTTTCGGTCGATTTTCGTATCACCTGGCTAAAAAGGACTGAAATTCGTATTTTCGAACAAAATGATGGTTAGTGTTTGAAATCTTGCTCGGAACCCGAAACACAGTTACAAATTTTTAAGCAGAATGCTATAAGGGTCTCCCGGTCCTCGATTTCATCTAGACTTTTCGGGCGATTTTTGTATCACCCGACAAAAATGGACCAAAATTCGTATTTTCTTACAAGACGATGGCTAGTGTTTGAAATCTGATGATGAACCCAAAACACAATTTTAAATTTTGAAGAAGAATGCTAGAAGGGTATCCAGGTCCTCGATTTCATCTGGTCTTTTAGGGTGATTTTTGTACTACCAAACAAAAATAGACCGAAAATTGTATTTTCGGACCAAACGATGGCTAGTGTTGGAAATCTGACGCGGAACGCGAAACACAGTTATAAATTTTGGTGAAGAATACTATAATGGTCTCCCGGTCCTCGATTTCATATGGATTTTCGGGCGATGTTCGTACCATTCGACTAAAATGGACCGAAATCCGTATTTTCGATCAAGACGATGGCTAGTGTTTTTAAATCTAACGCATAACCCGATTTCATTTGGACTTTTCGGTCGACTTTCGTACCCATCAACGGTATTGGACCAACATTTATATTTTCAGACTAGACGATGGCTAGTGTTTGAAATCTGGCGCGAAACCCGAAACAAAGTTATAAATTCTGGAGAAGACTGTTATAAGGGTCTCTCGGTCCTCGATTTCATGTTGACTTTTCCGGCGATTTTTGTACCACCCGACTAAAATGGATCGAAATTCGTATTTTCAAACAAAACGATGGTTAGTGTTTGAAATTTGGTGTAGAACCCGAAACACAATTATAATCTTGGAGAAGTATGCTCTAAGGGTCTCCAGGTCCTCGATTTCATCAGGATTTTTTGGACGATTTTCATACCACACAACTAAAATGGACCAAAATCTGTATTTTCGAACAAAATGATGGTTTGTGTTTGGAATTTGACATGGAACACAAAACATAGTTATAAATTTTGGAGAAGAATGCTATAAGGGTCTCTGGTACAGTTATAAATTTTCGAGTGATTTTCTTACCACTCGACAAAAATGGACCAACATCTGTATTTTCGAACCAGATGATGGCTAGTGTTTGAATTCTACCGTAGAACCTGAAACATAGTTATAAATTTTATTGAAGAATGCTATAAAGGTCTCTCGGTCTTTGATTTCATCTGGACTTTTCGAGCGATTTTCGTACCACCCGACTAAAATTTAGGAGAAGAATACTATAAGGGTCTCCTTGTCCTCAATTTCATCTGGTCTTTTCGAGCAATGTTTGTACCACCCGACAAAAAAATACCGAAAATCGTATTTTCGAATCAAACGATGGCTAATGTTTGAAATTTGGCACGAAACCCAAAAGACAGTTATAAAATTTGCAGAAGAATGCTATAATGGTCTTTAGGTCCTCGATTTCAATGGACTTTTCGGGCGATTTTTGTACCACCTGACTAAAATGGACCGAAATCCGTGTTTTCCAACAAGATGATTGCTAGTGTTTGAAATCAAACGCGGAACCCGAAACACAGTTATAAACTTAGAACAAGAATTCTATAATGGTCGCCAGATTTCAAACACTAGTCATCATCTGGTCCGAAAATACTTATGGTTGTCGATTTTTGTCGAGGGGTACGAAAGTCACCCTAAAGGTCCAAATAAAATCGAGGACCGTGAGACCATTATAACAGTCTAATCCGAAAGTATAGATGATGGTCCAATTTCGTCGATGGGAACGAAAGTCGCCTGAAAAATCCAAATGAAATCGAGGACCGGGAGACCATTATAGAATTCTTGTTCTAAATTTATAACTGTGTTTCGGGTTCTACGTTAGATTCGGTCCATTTTAGTCGGGTGGTACGAAAATCGCCCGAAAAGTCTAGATGAAATCGAGGACTGGGAGACCAATATAGCATTCTTCTCCAAAATTTATAACTATGTTTTGTATTCCACGCAAGATTTCAAACACTAGCTATCGTCTGGTCCAAAAATACGATTTTCGATCTATTTTTGTCGGGTAGTACAAAAATCGCACGAAAAGACCAGATGAAATCGAGGACCAGGAGACCCTTATAGCATTCTTCTCCTAAATTTATAACTGTTGTTCGGGTTCTGCTTCAAAATTCAAACACTAGCCATCGTCTGGTCCGAAAATACAGATTTTGGCATATTTTTCTCGTTGGGTAAGAAAATCAACCGAAATGTCCAGATGAAATCGAGGACCAGGAGACCCTTATAGCATTCATCTCCAAAATTTAAAACTGTGTTTTGGTTTCTGCGTCAGAATTCAAACACTAGCCATCGTCTTGTTCAAAAATACTGATTTGGTTCCATTTTTGTTGAAAGGTACGAAAATCGCCAGAAAAGTCCAAATGAAATCGTGGACCGGGAGACTCTTATAACACGACCCATCGTCTAGTCCGAAAATACGAATTTTTGGTCCATTTTTGTTGGGTGGTACGAAAATCGTCCAAAAAGCTAGATGAAATTGAGGACTGGGAGACCCTTATAGCATTCTTCTCCAAAATTTATAACTGTGTTTCGGATTCCGTATCGAGGGTTACGAAAATCGCCCGAAAAGTCCAGATGAAATCGAGGACCGAGAGACCATTATAGCTTTTTTCTCCATAATTTATAACTGTGTTCTAGGTTCTGTGTCAGATTTCAAACACTAACCATCATTTTTTTCGGAAATACATATTTTGGTTCATTTTAGTAGGGTGGTACGAGAATCGCCGGAAAAGTCAAGATGAAATCGAGGACTAGAAGACCCTTGTATAATTCTTCTCCAAAATTTATAAATGTTTTTCGGGCTCCGCCCCAGATTTTAAACACTAGCCATCGTGTGGTCCGAAAATACGAATTTCGGTTTATTTTTGTTGGGTGGTACAAAAATTGCCCAAAAAGTCCAAATGAAATTGAGCACTGGGACACCCTTACAACATTCTTGTTCTAAATTTATAATTTTGTTTGAGGTTACGCGTCAGATTTCAAACACAAACCATAGTCTTGTTCAAAAATACGAATTTAGGTCCATTTTAGTCAGGTGGTATGAAAATCGCCCGAAAAGTCCAGATGAAATAGAGGACTGGGAAACCCTTATAGCATTCTTCTCCAAAATTTATAATTGTGTTTCGGGTTCCATGCCAGATTTCAAACACTAACGATCGTCTTTTTCGAAAATACGAATTTCGGTCCATTTTAGTCAGGTGGTACGAAAATCCACCTAAAAGTCCATATAAAATCGAGGACTGAGAGACTCTTATATATTCTTCTCCAAAATTTATAAATGTGTTTCGGGTTCCGCTTCAAAATTCAAACACTAGCCATCGTTTGGTCCGAAAAAACAGATTTTGGCATATTTTTCTTGTTGGGTACGAATATCAACCGAAATGTCTAGATGAAATCGAGGACCAGGAGACCCTTACATCATTCAACTCTAAAATTTAAAACTGTGTTTCGGTTTCTGCGTCAGAATTCAAACACTAGCCATCGTCTTGTTTGAAAATACGGATTTCGGTCCATTTTTGTTGAAAGGTTCAAAAATCGCTCGAAAAGTCCAGATGAAATCGAGGACCGGGAGACCCTTATATCATTCTTCTCTAAAAAGCTTAACTGTGTTTCGGGTTCCGCTTCAGAATTCAAAAACTAGCCATTGTCTGGTCCGAAAATACGGATTTCGGTCCATTTTGCTCGAGTGGTACGAAAATCACTCGAAAAGTGCAGATGCAATCGTGGACCGGGAGACCCTTATAGAATTCTTCTCAAAAATTTATAACTATTTTTCGGGCTCTGCGCCCGATTTTAAACACTAGCCATCGTCTAGTCCGAAAATATGAATTTTGGTCCATTTTGGTTGGGTGGTACGAAAATCCCCCAAAAAGCTAGAGGAAATTGAGGACGGGGAGACCCATATAGCATTCTTCTCCAAAATTTATAAATGTATTTCGGATTCCGCATCTGATTTCCAAAACTAGCCCTCGTCTGGTACGAAAATATAGATTTCGGTCCTTTTTTGTCGAGGGTTACAGAAATCGCCCGAAAAGTCCAGATGAAATCGAGGACCGAGAGACCCTTATAGCATTTTTCTCCATAATTTATAACTGTGTTTTGGGTTCTGTGTCAGATTTCAAACACTAACCATCGTTTTGTTCGAAAATACATATTTTGGTTCGTTTTAGTAGGGTGGTACGAGAATTGTCAAAAATTCCAGATAAATTCGAGAAACGGGAGACCCTTATAGCATTCTTCTCCAAAAAGCTTAACTGTGTTTCGAGTTACGCGCCAGATTTCAAACACTAACCATCATTTTGTTTGAAGATACGAATTTCAGTCAATTTTAGTTGGGTGGTACGAAAATCGCCGGAAAAGTCAAGATGAAATCGAGGACTAGGAGACCCTTATAGCATTCTTCTCCAAATTTTATAATTGTTTTTTGGCTCCGCCCCAGATTTTAAACACTAGCCATTGTGTGGTCCGAAAATACGAATTTCGGTTAATTTTTGTTGGGTGGTACAAAAATTGCCCAAAAAGTCCAAATGAAATCGAGGACTGGGACACCCTTAGAACATTCTTCTTCTAAATTTATAGTTTTGTTTCAGGTTACGCGTCTGATTTTAAACACAAGCCATCGTCTGGTCCGAAAATAAGAATTTTGGTCCATTTTTGTGGGGTGGTACGAAAATCGCCCAAAAAGCTAGATGAAATTGAGGAATGGGAGACCCTTATAGCATTCTTCTCCAAAATTTATAAATGTGTTTCGGGTTCCATGTCAGATTTCAAACACTAACCATCGTTTTGTTCAAAAATACGAATTTTGGTCCATTTTTGTCAGGTGGTATGAAAATGCACCAAAAAGTTAAGATAAAATCGAGGACTGGGAGACTCTTATATCATTCTTCTCCAAAAATTATAATTGTGTTTCTGGTTTCGCTTTAAAATTCAAACACTAGCCATCGTCTGGTATGAAAATACAGATTTTGGCATATTTTTCTCGTTCGGTACGAAAATCAATCGAAATGTCCAGATAAATTTGAGGACCAGGAGACCCTTGAAGCATTCATCTCCAAAATTTAAAACTGTGTTTCGGTTTCTGCGCCAGAATTCAAACACTAGCCATCGTCTTGTTCGAAAATACTGATTTCGGTCCATTTTTGTTGAAAGGTACGAAGATTGCCTATAAAGTCTAGATGAAATCGAGGACCGAGAGACCCTTATATCATTCTTCTTCAAAAAGCTTAACTGTGTTTCGGGTTCCGCGTCAAAATTCAAACACTAGCCATTGTCTGGTCTGACAATACGAATTTCGGTCCATTTTGGTCGAATGGTACGAAAATCGCCCGAAAAGTCCAGATGAAATCGTGGACCAGGAGACGCTTATAGCCTTCTTCTCAAAAATTTATAAAAGTTTTTCAGGCTCTGCGCCTGATTTTTAAGACAAGCCATCGTCTAGTCCGAAAATACGAATTTTGGTCTATTTTTGTTGTGTGGTACGAAAATCGCCCAAAAAGCTAGATGAAATCGAGGACTGGGAGACCCTTGTAGCATTCTTCTCCAAAATTTATAATAGTGTTTCGGATTTCGCATCTGATTTCCAACACTAGCCCTCGTCTGGTATGAAAATATTGATTTCGGTCCTTTTTTGTCGAGGGTTACGAAAATGGCCTGAAAAGTCCAGAAGAAATCAAGGACTAAGAGACCCTTATAGCATTCTTCTCCAAAATTTATAACTATGTTCGGGTTCCATGCCAGATTTCAAACACTAACGATCGTTTTGTTCGAAAATACGAATTTCGGTCCATTTTAGTCAGGTGGTACGAAAATCCACCTAAAATTCTATATAAAATCGAGGACTGGGAGACTCTTATATATTCTTCTCCAAAGTTTATAAATGTGTTTCAGGTTCCGCTTCAAAATTCAAAAACTAGCCATCGTCTTGTTAGAAAATACGGATTTCGGTCAATTTTTGTTGAAAGGTTCGAAAATCGTCCGAAAAGTCCAGATGAAATCGAGGACCGGGAGACCCTTATAACATTCTTCTCTAAAAAGCTTAACTGTGTTTCGGGTTCCGCGTCAGAATTCAAACACTAGCCATTGTCTGGTCCGAAAATACGGATTTCGGTCCATTTTGCTCGGGTGGTACGAAAATCACTCGAAAAGTCTGGATTAAATCGTGGACCGGGAGACCCTTATAGCATTCTTCTCAAAAATTTATAACTGTTTTTCGGGCTCTGCGCCCGATTTTAAACACTAGCCATCGTCTAGTCCGAAAACACGAATTTTGGTCCATGTTGGTTGGGTGGTACGAAAATCCCCCAAAAAGCTAGATGAAATTGAGGACGGGGAGACCCTTATAGCATTCTTCTCCAAAATTTATAACTGTATTTCGGATTCCGCATCTTTTTCCATCAATAGCCCTCGTCTGGTATGAAAATATAGATTTCGGTCCTTTTTTGTCGACGGTTACGAAAATCACCTGAAAAGTCCAGATGAAATCGAGGACCGAGAGACCCTTATAGCATATTTCTCCAAAATTTATAACTGTGTTCTAGGTTCTGTGTCAGGTTTCATAAACTAACCATCATTTTGTTCGAAAATACATATTTTGGTTCATATTAGTAGGGTGGTACGAAAATCGTCCAAAAAGTCCAGATGAAATCAAGGACCGGGAGACCTTTATAACATTCTTCTTCAAAATGTATAATTATATTTAAGGTTCCCCTATAGATTTCAAACACTTACCCTCGTTTTGTTCGAAAATACGAATTTCGCCCAAAAAGACCAAATGAAATCGAGGACCAAGAGACCCTTATAGCATTCTTCGCCTAAGTTTATAACTTAGTTTCGGGTTCCGCCTCACATTTCAAACACTAATAATTGTCTTGTTCGAAAATACGAATTTCGGACTATTTTTGTTGAGTTGTACGAAAATAGCCTGAAAAGCCTAGATGAAATGAAGGACCGGGAGACCCTTATAGCATTCTTCTCCTAAATTTAAAAATTGAGTTTCAAAGACAAGCAATTGTATTGTTCGAAAGTACGGATTTCGGTCCATTTTTGTCGGGTGGTACAAAATTCGCCCAAAAAGTCCAGATGAAATCGACGGAAATCGAGGACTGGAAGACCCTTATAGCATTTTTCTCCTAAATTTATAACAGAGTTTCAGGATTTGCGTCAGGTTTCAAACTCTAGCCATACTCTTGTCCGAAAATACGGATTTCAATCCATTTTAGTCTAGTGGTATGACAATCGCCTAAAAAGTCCAGATGAATTCGAGGACCAGGAGAGCCTTTTAGCGTTCTTCTTCTAAATTTATAATTGTGTTTCGGGCCCCGGGTCAGATTTCAAATACTAACAATAGTCTCGTTCGAAAATACGGATTTTGGTCCATTTTAGTCAGGTGGTACGAAAGTTGCCCGAAAAGTCTAGATAAAATCTAGGACCAGGAGTCCCTTATATCATTCTTCTTCAAAATTTATAACTGTATTTCGGGTTCCGCGTCAGATTTCAAACACTAGCCATAGTCTTTTTCGAAAATACGGATTTACGTTAATTTTAGTTGGATAGATGAAAATCGCTCGAAAAGTCCAGATGGATTCAAGGACCGAGAGACCCTTATAGCATTCTTCTCCAAAATTTATAAACGTGTGTCAAGTTAGGCGCTAGATTTAACATACTAGCCCAAGTCTGGTCTTAAAATACAAATTTTAGTCCATTTTTGTCGAGGGGTACGAAAATCGCTCGAAAAGTGAAGATGAAATCGAGGACCTAGAGACCCTTACAGCATTAATCTCCAAAATTTATAATTGTGTTTCGGGTTTTGCCTCAAATATTAAACACTAGCAATTGTCTTGTTCGAAAATACGGATTTCGGACCATTTTTGCCGGGTGGTACGAAAATCCCTCGAAAAGTCCAGATGAAATCGAGGACTGGGAGACCCTTATAGCATTTTTCTCCTAAATTTATAATCGAGTTTCAGGATCCGCGTCAGTTTGCAAACACTAGCAATCATGTTGTTCGAAAATACGGATTTCAGTCCATTTTTTGTGTGGTGGTACGAAAATCACCCGAAAAGTCCAGATGAAAAAGGACTAGGAGACCCTGATAACATTCTTCTCCAAAATTTATTACTGGTTTTTAGTTCCGCACCAAATTTCAAACACTTGTCATCGTTTGACGCAGAACCCAAATCTCAGTTCTTCTCCTCGATTTCATCTGGATTTTTCGGGAAATTTTCGTACCCCTCGACAAATATGGACCAAAATATGTATTCTCGAAACTCAGTTGAAATCTGTCGCAGAACCCGAAACATAGTTCTAAATTTTGGATAAGAATGCTATAAGGGTTTCCCGGTCGTTGATATCATCTAGACGTTTCTGGAGATTTTCATAACACCCGACAAAAAAGGACCGAAATCAGTATTTCCGGAACAGAATGCTATAAGGGTTTCCCGGTCGTTGATATCATCTAGACGTTTCTGGAGATTTTCATAACACCCGACAAAAAAGGACCGAAATCAGTATTTCCGGAACAGAATGCTATAAGGGTTTCCCGGTCGTTGATATCATCTAGACGTTTCTGGAGATTTTCATAACACCCGACAAAAAAGGACCGAAATCAGTATTTCCGGAACAGAATGCTATAAGGGTCTCCCGATCCTCGATTTCATCTGGACTTTTCGGGAGATTTTCATACCACTAGACTAAAAGGGATTGAAATCCGTATTTTCGGACCATGCGATTGCTAGTGTTTGAAATTTGACATGGAACCCCGTATTTTCGGTCGTCCATTTCTTCTGGACGTTTCGGGCGATTTTCGTACCCCTCGACAAAAATGAACCAAAATCTATATTTTCGGACCAGACGATGGCTAGTGAATAAAATCTGACTCGGAATCAGAAACATTGTTATGTATTAAGGAGAAGAATGTTATCAAGGTCTCCTGGTCCTCAATTTCATCTGGTATTTTCGGGGGATTTTCGTGCCAACTGGCTGAAATAGACCAAAATTTGTATTTTTGAACAAAACAATGGCTAGTGTTTGAAATCCGACATGGAACTCGGAACACAATTATAAATTTAGGAGAAGAATGATATAAGGGTCTCCCGGTCCTCGATTTCATCTGGACTTTTCAGGCGATTATTTTACCCTCGACAAAAATGGACCGAAATTTATATTTTCGGACCAGATGATGGCAAGTGTTTGAAATATGGCGCAGAACCTAAAAACCAGTAATAAATTGTGGAGAAGAATGCTATCAAGATCTCCTGGTCTTCGGATTCACCTAGACTTTTTGGGTGATTTCGTACCACCCAACAAAAAATGGACCGAAACCGTATAAATTTTGGAGAAGAATGCTATAAGGGTCTCTCGGTTCTCAATTTCATCTGGACTTTTCGGGTGATTTCGTACCACCCAACAAAAAATGGACCGAAACCGTATAAATTTTGGAGAAGAGTGCTATAAGGGTCTCTCGGTTCTCAATTTCATCTGGACTTTTCGGGTGATTTCGTACCACCCAACAAAAAATGGACCGAAACCGTATAAATTTTGGAGAAGAATGCTATAAGGGTCTCTCGGTTCTCAATTTCATCTGGACTTTTCAGGTGATTTTTGTACCCCTCGACAAAAATGGAGTAAAATCTTTATTTTCAGACCAGCTTGGGCTAGTGTTTGAAATCTTGCGCGGAACTCGAGACACAGTTATAAATTTTGGAGAAGAATGCTATAAGGGTCTCCCGGTCTTATATGAACTTTTTGGGCGATTTTCACACAATCCAACTAAAATGGACCGAAATCCGTATTTTCGAAAAAGACTATGGCTAGTGTTTGAAATCTAACGCAGAACCCGAAACACAATTATAAATTTTGAAGAATGATATAAGAGTCTTTTGGTCCTAGATTTTATCTGGACTTCTCGGGCAACTTTCGTACCGTACAACTAAAATGGACTGAAATCCGTATTTTTGAAAAAGACGATTTTTAGTGTTTGAAACCTGATGCGGAACCCGAAACACAGTTATAAATTTAGAATAAAAATGCTATAAGGGTCTCTCGGTCCTCGATTTTATCAAGACTTTTCAGGCGATTTTCATACCACCCAACATAAATGGACCGAAATCCGTATTTTCGGACCAAACGATGGCTAATATTTGAAATATAACGCGGAACCCGAAGCAAAATTATAAATTTTGGAGAAGAATGTTATAAGGGTTTCCCAGTCATTGATTTCATTTGGACTTTTTAGAAGATTTTCATACCATCGACAAGAAAGGACAAAAATTCGTATTTTCGAAAAAGATTGTGGCTAGTGTTTGAAATCTAACGCGCAACCTGAAACACAATTTTAAATTTTGGAGAAGAATGATATAAGGGTGTCCCGGTCCTAGATTTCATCTGGACTTTTCGTGTGATTTTCATACCACCTGACTAAAATGGACCGAAATTCTTATTTTCGAACAAAACAATGGCTAGTGTTTGAAATATGACGCGGAACTTGAAACACAGTTAAATTTTTGGAGAAGAATGCTATAAGGGTCTCCCGGTCCTCGATGGTTAGTGTTTGAAATCTGACATGGAACCTGAAATACAGTTATAAATTTAGAATAAGAATGCTATAAATTTAGAATAAGGGTCTCCCGGTCTCTCGGTCGTTGATTACATCTGGACTTTCGTACCCCTCTACAAAAATGGGCCAAAATCTATATTTTCGGACCAGACGATGGCTAGTGTTTGAAATCTAGCGCGGAACTCAAAACACAACTATAAATTTAGGAAAAGAATACTATAAGGGTCTCTCGGCCCTCGATTTCATCTAGACTTTTTAGGCGGTTTTCTTACCCCTTGACAAAAAGGACCGTAATCTATATTTCTGGACCAGACGATAACAAGTGTTTAAAATCTAGCGCGGAACCTAAAAACTAGTAATAAATTTTGGAGAAGAATGCTATCAGGGTGTCCCGGTCCTTGATTTCATCTGGACTTTTTGGGCGATTTTCGTACCACCCTAGAAAAACGATTGTAAGTGTTTGAAATCTATTGCAGAACCCGAAACACAATTATAAATTTTGGAGAAGAATGCTATAAAGGTCTCTAGGTCTTCGATTTCATCTGGACTTTTTGGAGGATTTCATCTGTATTTGCAAACAAAGCGATGGTTGGTGTTTGAAATCTGACGGGAAACTCGAAAACAGTTATAAATTTTGGAGAAGAATTCTATAAGGGTCTCATGGTCCTCGATTTCATCTAGACTTTTCGGATAATTTTCATACCACCTGACTAAAATGGACCGAAATCCGTATTTTCGAACAAGACTATGGCTAGTGTTTGAAATTTAACCCGAAACCTGAAACACAATTATAAATTTTGGAGAAGAATTCTATAAGGGTCTCTCGGTTCTTGATTTTATGAGCACTTTTAGGGTGATTTTCGTACCCCTCGACTAAAATGGACCAAAATCTGTATTTTTTGGATTAAACGATGGCTAGTGTTTGAATTTTGACGCGGAACCCGAAACACAATTATTAACTTTGGAGAAGAATGCTATAAGGGTCTCCAGGTCCTTGATTTCATCTGGACTTTTTGGGCATTTATCGTACCACCCAACAAAAATGGACTGAAATTCATATTTTCGGAATAGAGGATGGCTAGTGTTTAAAATTGGGCGCGGAGCTTGAAAAACAGTTATAAATTTTTGAGAAGAATGCTATAAGGGTTTCCCGGTCCTCGATTTCATCTAGACTTTTCGAGGAATTTTTGTACAACGCGACCAAAATGGACCGAAATCCGTATTTTCGGAATAGACAATGGCTAGTATTTGAAATTTGACACGAAACCCGAAACACTTTTATAAATTTTGGAGAAGAATGTTATAAAGGTCTCCGGGTCCTTGATTTGATCTGGACTTTTATGCCGATTTTCGTACCATATGGCCAAAATGGACCGAAATCCGTATTTTCGGATTAGACGATGGCTAGTGCTTGAAATCTGACGCATAACCTGAAACACAGTTAATCTTTTTGGAGAAGAATGCTATAAGGGTCTCCCATTCCTCGATTTCATTTGGACTTTTGGGGTGATTTTCGTACCACCCGAAAAAAATAGACCGAAATCCAAGTTTTCGAACAAGACGATGGCAAAAATATGTCAAAATCTGTATTTTCGTACCAGATAACGGCTACTGTTTGAATTTTGACACGGAACCCGAAACAGAGTTATAAATTTTGGAGAAGAATGATATAAGGGTCTCCGTATCCTCGATTTGATCTGGACTTTTCGTTCGATTTTCGTACCTCCTGACTAAAATGGACCGAAATTCGTATTTTCGAACAAAACGATGGTTAGTGTTTGAAATCTGGCACGAAACACAGTTATAATTTATGGAGAAGAATGCCATAAGGGTCTCAGGGTCCTTGATTTCATCTGGACTTTTCGGGTGATTTTTATACCACCTAACTAAAATGCACCTAAATTAGTATTTTCGAACAAGATTATGGCTAGTGTTTGAAATTTGACGCGTAACGTGAAACATAGTTATAAATTTAGAAGAAGAATGATGTAAGGGTGTCCCAGTCCTCGATTTTCTTTTGGACTTTTTGGGCAATTTTCGTACCACCTAACAAAAATGAACCGAAATTCGTATTTTCAGACCAGACGATGGCTAGTGTTTAAAATCTGAGGCGGAGCCCGAAAAATAGTTATAAATTTTGGAGAAGAATGCTATAAAGGTCTCCTGGTCCTCGATTTCATCTGGACTTTTCCAGCGATTTTCGTACCACCCAACTAAAATGGACCGAAATTTGTGTCTTCAAACAAAACGATGGTTAGTGTTTGAAATCTGGCACAAAACACGAAACACAGTTATAATTTATGGAGAAGAATGCCATAAGGGTCTCCGGGTCCTTGATTTCATCTGGACCTTTCGGGTGATTTTCATACCACCTAACTAAAATGTACCTAAATTAGTATTTTCGAACAAGATTATGGCTAGTGTTTGAAATTTGACGCATAACCTGAAACATAGTTATAAATTTAGAAGAAGAATGATGTAAGGGTGTCCCAGTCCTCGATTTTCTTTTGGACTTTTTGGGCAATTTTCGTACCACCTAACAAAAATGAACCGCAATTCGTATTTTCAGACCAGACGATGGCTAGTGTTTAAAATCTGAGGCGGAGCCCGAAAAATAGTTATAAATTTTGGAGAAGAATGATATAAAGGTCTCCTGGTCCTCGATTTCATCTGGAATTTTCCGGCGATTTTCGTACCACCCAACTAAAATGGACCGAAATTTGTTTCTTCAAACAAAACGATGGTTAGTGTTTGAAATCTGGCGCGGAACCCGAATCACATCTATAAATTTAGGAGAAGAATGCTATAAGAGTCTCCTGGTCCTCGATTTCGTCTAGACTTTTCGGGGAATTTTCGTACAAGACGATGGCTATTGTTTGAAATCTGGCGCAGAACTTGAAACCTAGTTATAAATTTTAGAAAAGAATGCTATAAGGGTCTCTCGGTCCTCGATTTCATCGGGACTTTTCGAGCGATTTTTGTACCACTCGACTAAAATGGACTGAAATCTGTATTTTCGAAAACGAAGATGGCTAGTGTTTGAAATCTGACTGGGAACCCGAAAGAAAATTATAAATTAGAAGAATAATGATATAAGGGACTCTCGGTCTTCGATTTCATTTGGAATTTTCAGGAGATTTTTGTACCCCTCCACAAAAAGGACCAAAATCACTATTTTCAGACCAGACGCTGGCTAGTGTTTGGGATCTGGCATAGAACCCGAAACACAATTATAAATTTTGGAGAATAATGCTATAAGGGTCTCCATGTACTCGATTTCATTTGGTCTTTATGGGCAATTTTTGTACCACAAAACAAAATAAACCAAAGTCCGTAGTTTCGGACAAAACAATACTTAGTGTTTGAAATATAAGACGCAGAACCCGAAACAAAGTTACAAATTTAGGAGAAGAATGCTATAAGGGTCTCCTGGTCCTCGATTTCATCTAGACTTTTCAGGCGATTTTGTTTCACCCGACAAAAATCGACCGATGGCTAGTGTTTCAATACTAATGCAGAACCCAAACACAATTATAAATTTTGAAGAAGAATGCTATAAGGGTTTCTTGGTCCTCAATTTCATCTGGTCTTTTCGGGCAATTTTTGTACCACTTGACAAAAATAGACCGAAAATCGTATTTTCGGACCAAACGATGGCTAATGTTTGATATCTGGCGCAGAACCCGAAACACGGTTATAAATTTTGGAGAAGGATGCTATAATGGTCTCCCGGTCCTCGATTTCATTTGGACTTTTGGGCGATTTTCGTACCACCCGATTAAATGGACCAAAATTTGTATTTTTGAACAAGACGATGGCTAGTGTTTGAAATCTGACGCGGAACCCGAAACACAATTATAAATTTAGAAGAAGAATTCTATAAGGGCCAGTTGATCCTCGATTTCATCCGGACTTTTTAGGCGATTTTCGTACCCATCGATGATAATGGACCAAATTCTGTATTTTCGGACCAGACGGTGGCCAATTTTGGAAATCATATGCAGAACCCGAGACACAGTTATAAATTAAGGAGTAGAATTCTATAATAAGAGTTCTCGTGTCCTCGATTTCATCTGGTCTTTTAGGGCGATTTTTGTACCACACGACAAAAATATAACGAAAATCGTATTTTCGAACCAGACGATGGCTAGTCTTTGAAACCTGGCACGGAACCTGGAACACAATTATAAATTTTAGAGAAGAATGCTATAATGGTCTCCCGGTCATCGATTTCATTCGGACTTTTTAGGCGATTTTCGTACCACCCAACTAAAATTGATCGAAATCCGTATTTTTGAATAAGACGATGGCTAGTGTTTCAAATCTAACGCGGAACCCGAAACACATTTATAAATTTAGAACAAGAATTCTATAATGGTCTCCCGATCTTCGATTTCATTTGGACTTTTCGGGAGACTTTCGTACCCATCGACGATAACATCTGTATTTTCGGACTAGACGATGGCTAGTTTTTGAAATCTGGAGCGGAACCTGAAACAAAGTTATAAATTATGGGGAAGAATGCTATAATGGTATCCCGGTCCTAAATTTCATTTGGACTTTTCGGGTGACTTTCGTACCCCTCGACAAAAATGGACCAACATCCGTAATTTCAGACCAAACGATGACTAGTGTTAGAAGTTTAGCGCGGAACCTGAGATAGTTAAAAATTTTAGAGAAGAATGCTAGAAGAGTCTCTCAGTCCTCGATTTCATTGGGACTTTTAAGGCGATTTTCGTACCACTTAACAAAAATGGAACGAAATTCGTATTTTTAGACCAAATGATGGCAAATGTTCAAAATATGACCCGAAACACAATTATAAATTTTGGAGAAGAATGTTTTTTAATTATTACATTATTTGACAACTCTATTTTATTAAATGTTATTATTATATTTTGTTTATAGTTTTACTACATAAAGAAGATAATAATATCATATAATAAAATAGAATTGTCAAATAAAGTAATAATTACATATTAATTTTAAAACTCAATTTGGTTATATGTTATTATTATCTTCATTTTAAAGTTTGACTGCATAACGAAGATAGTAATATCATTTAATAAAATAGAGTTGTCAAATAAATATATAATTATTACTTTATTTGACAACTTTACAACTCAATTTTGTTATATGTTATTATTATTTTCGTTATTTAGTACAACTACAAAACGAAGATAATATTAACGTATAATAAAACAGAGTTGTCAAATAAATATGAAATTATTAATTTATTGTATAATTCTATTTTATTATATGTTATTATTATCTTCATTTTAAAGTTTGACTGCATAACGAAGATAGTAATATCATTTAATAAAATAGAGTTGTCAAATAAATATATAATTATTACTTTATTTGACAAATCAAAGTTATTATAAATTATTATTATCTTCGTTTTATAAAACTATAATAATAACATTTAATAAAAAAGAATTGTCAAATAAATTAATAATTACATCTTTATTTGACAACTCTGTTTTATTATACGTTATTATTATCTTCGTTTTGTAGTTGTACTAAATAACGAAAATAATAATAACATATAACAAAATTGAGTTGTAAAGTTGTCAAATAAAGTAATAACTACATATTTATTTTACTACTCAATTTTGTTATATGTTATTATTATTTTGAAATCCATATTTATGAACCAGATGATGGCTAGTGTGT
>NC_021162.2:15982536-16005745 GCF_000331145.2 Cicer arietinum | reverse complement strand
TTGAAATCTGATTGGTAGGGTTTGAAAATCGTACCAAAACATCAAAAATGGACCGAAAACCGTATTTTTGGACCATACAATGGCTAGTGTTTGAAATCTGACACGGAACCCGAAATACAGTCTTAAATGTAGGAGAAGAATTCTATAAGAATCTTCCGAACCATTACTTTATTTGGACTTCTTGGGCGATTATCGTACAGCTCGACAAAATGGACAAAAATCTATAATTTTGGACCAGAACATGGCTAGTGTTTGAAATCTGACGCGGAAGCGAAAACACAGTTATTAATTTTGGAGTAGAATTCTAAAAGAGACTCTAGGTCCTCGATCTCATTTGGACTTCTCGTGCGATTTTCGTACTTCACAACAAAAATGGATTGAAATTCGTATTTTTGGTTCAAACGACGCCTAGTGTTTGAAATATGACGTCGAGCCCGACACGCAGTTACAAATTTAGGAGAAAAATGCTATAAGGGTCTTCTGGTCCTCGATTTCATCTGAACTTTTCGGACGATTTTCGTACCAACTGACAAAAATGGACTACAATTTGTATTTTCTAACCAAACGATGGCTATTGTTTGAAATCTAACCTGAAACACAAGTATAAATTTAGGAGAAGCATGCTAAAAGTCTCTCCCGCTCCTCATTTTCATATGGACTTTTTAGGAGATTTTCGTACCACCAGACAAAAATGGACTAAAATCCGTAACATATAATAAAATAGAGTTGTCAAATAAATATGGAATGATTACTTTATTTGACAACTCTAATTTAATTTATGTTATTATTATCTTCGTTTTATAGTTTTACTTTATAACAAATATAAAATAATAACATATAAAAAAAATAGAGATGTCAAATAAAGTAATAATTATATCTTTATTTTATTAGGGTTTAGTGTGTTAGGGTGTTTAGGATTTAAGAAATCAGGTTTAGGGATTAAGGTTTAGAGTTTAAGGTTCAGGATTTTGGGTTTAGTGTTTAGTGTTTAGGGTTTAAGGTTTAAGAATTAAGGTTTAAGGTTTTGGGTTTGAGGTTCGGGTTATAGTATATTGGGTTATCTTCATTGCAAAATATTACTATAAAACGATCATAATAATAACATCTAATGAAATATAGTTGTCAAATAAAGATTTAATTATTACTTTATTTAAAAATAATATTTTATTATATGTTGTTCTAATATTCTTTATTAAATGTTATTATTATCTTCGTTTTGCAGTTGTACTTAATAACAAATATAATAAATACATATAACAAAATTGAATTGTCAAATAAATATGTCAAAATTAATTTATTTGACAAATCTATTTTATTATATGTTATTATTATTCTCTTCGTAATTAAGTACAACTACAAAACTAAGATAATAATAATATTTAATAAAAAAGAGTTATATAATTAATAAAAAATTATTACTTTATTTGAAACCACTATTTTATTATATGTTATTATTATCTTCGTTTTATTGTTTTACTACATAACGAAGATAATAATAACATACAATAAAATTTAGTTTATCAAATAAATATGTACTTATTACTTTATTTGACAACACTATTTTATTATATATTATTATTATTATCTTCGTTTTTTTGTTTTACTACTTAACAAAGATAATAATAACATATAATAAAATTGAGTTTATCAAATAAATATATATATGTACTTTATTTGACAACTTTTTTTGATTATATGTAATTATTATCTTCGTCATGTAGTACAACTATATTATGAAGATAATAATAACATATAATAAAATAGAGTTGTAAAATAAAGTAATAATTACATATTTATTTAATAGTTCAATTGTGTTATATGTTATTACAATTTTCGTTATTAAGTACAACTATAAAACAAAGATAATAATACTATTTAATAAAAAAGAGTTTTAAAATAAAGTAACATTGACAACACTATTTTATTAAATGTTATTATTATCTTCGTTTTGTAGTTGTACTTAATAACAAAGATAATAATAACATATAACAAAATTGAGTTGTCAAATAAATATGTAATAATTAATTTATTTGACAACCCTATTTTATTATATGTTATTACTATCTTCGTTATTAAGTACAATTATAAAATGAAATTAACAATAATATTTAATAAAATAGAGTTGTCTAATAAATATGTAATTTTTACTTTACTTGACATCACTATTTTATTTTATGTTATTGTTATCTTCATTTTTTAGTTATACTTAATAACAAAGATAATAATAAAATATAACAAAATTGAGTTGTCAAATAAATATGAAATAATTAATTTATTTGACAACTCTATTTTATTATATGTTATTATTATCCTTGTTATTAAGTACAACTAAAAACGAAGATAATAATAATATTTAATAAAATAGAGGTTTCTAATAAATAAGTAATTATTACTTTATTTGAAAACACTATTTTATTATATGTTATTACTATCTTCGTTTTATTATTTTACTACATAACGAAGATAATAATAACATATAATAAAATTGAGTTTATCAAATAAATATGTCCTTATTACTTTATTTGACAACTCTATTTTATTTTATATTACTACATAACGAAGACAATACTAAAATATAATAAAATAGATTTGTTAAATAAAGTAATAATTACATATTTATTTGACAACTCTATTTTATTATATGTCATTATTATCTTCGCTATATAGTTTTTCTTCATAATGAAGATAATTATAACATATAACAAAATTGAGTTGTAAAATAAATAACTAATTATAATTTTATTTGACAACTCTATTTTATTATATGTTATTATTATCTTTGTTATGAAATAAAACCATAAAACGAAGATAATAATAACATTAAATAAAATAGAGTTGTCAAATAAAGTAATAATTACATATTTATTTGACAACTCTATTTTATTATATGTTATTATTATTTTCGTTATTTTGTACAATTACAAAATGAAAATAATAAAAACATATAAGAAAATTGAGTTGTTAAATAAAAATGTAATTATTATTTTATTTGACAACTCTATTTTGTTATATGCTATTATTTACTTCATTATAACTTATTTGTTTGACAACTCTATTTTATTATATGTTATTATTTCTTAGTTATGACGTTGAACTGTAAAACGGTGATAATAATAACATAGAACAAAATTGAGTTGTCAAATAAAACTATAAAACAAAGATAATAACAATATATAACAAAATAGAGTTGTAAAATAAATATGTAATTACTACTTGATTAGACAACTCTATTTAATTATATGTTTCTATTATATTCGTTATAAAGTACAACTACATGACAAAGATAATAGTATCATATAATAAAATAGAGTTGTCAAATAAAGTAATAATTACATATTTATATGACAACTCTATTTTATTATAATTTATTATTATCTTCGTTTTGTAGTTGTACTAAATAACGAAAATATTAATAACATATAACAAAATTAAGTTGTAAAACAAAAGTAATAATTAAATATTTATTTGACAATTCTATTTTATTAAATGATATTACTATCTTCGTTATGCAGTCAAACCTTAAAATGAAAATAATAATAATAATAATATATAATAAAATAGAATTATCAAATAAATTAATAATTATATATTTATTTATTATCTTTATTTTGTAGTTGTACTAAATAAAGAAAATAATAATAACATATAATAAATAAGATTTGTAAAATAAAGTAATAATTACATATTTATTTAACAACACTATTTTATTAAATGATTTACTATCTTCGTTATGCAGTCAAACCTTAAAAATAAGATAATAATAACATTTAATAAAATAGATTTATCAAATAAATTAATAATTACATATTTATTTCACAACTCTGTTTTATAATACGTTATTATTATCTTCGTTTTATAGTTGTACTAAATAACGAAAATAATAATAACATATAACAAAATTGAGTTGTGAAATTAATATGTAATTATTACTTTATTTGACAACTCTATTTTATTATATGTTATTATTATCTTCGTTATTTAGTAAAACTATAAAACGATTATAATAATAACATTTAATAAAATAGAGTTGTCAAATAATGTAATAATTAAAAAGCATTCTTCTCCTTAATTTTTAATTGTGTATCGGGTCAAATTTTGAACATTAGCCATCATTTGGTCAAAAAATATGAATTTCGTTCCATTTTTGTATAGTGGTACGAAAATTTCCTGAAAAGTCTAGATGAAATCGGGGATTTTCGTACCACCCGATTTCGGTCCATTTTTGTCGGGTGGTACGAAAATCGCCTGGAAAGTCCCAATGAAATCTAGAACTGAGAGACTTTTAAAGCATTCTTCTCTAAAATTTATTACTATGTTTCAGGTTCCGCGCCAGATTTCAAACACTAGTCATCGTTTGGTCCGAAAATACAGATGTTGGTCCATTTTTGTCGAGTGTTCCGAAAGTCGCCCGAAAGTCCAAATGAAAACAAGGACCATGAGATCATTATAGCATTCTTCTCTAGAATTTATAACATTGTTTCGGGTTCCGCGCTAAATTTCAAACACTAGCAATTGTCTAGTCCGAAAATACAGATGTAGGTCGATTATCGTCGATGGGTACGAAAGTCGCTCGAAAAGTCAAAATGAAATCGAGGACCGAGACCCCATTATAGAATTTTTGTTCTAAATTTATAACTGTGTTGCAGGTTCTGCGTTAGATTTGAAACACTAACCATCGTCTTGTTCAAAAATAAGAATTTCGGTCCATTTCAGTCGAGTGGAATGAAAATCGCCCGAAAAGTCTAGATGAAATCGAGGACCGGGAGACAATTATATCTTTCTTCTCCAAAATTTATAATTGTGTTTTGGGTTCCGCACCAGGTTTCACACACTAGCCATCGTCTGGTCCGAAAATACGATTTTCGGTCTGTTTTTGTCGGGTGGTACAAAAATTGCCCGAAAAGACCAGATGAAATCGAGGACCAGGATACCCTTATAGCATTCTTCTCCAAAATTATAATTGTGTTTCGGGTTCCGCATCATATTTCAAAAATACGGATTTTGGTTCATTTTTGTGGGGTGATACAAAAATCGAGGACCAGGAGACCCTTAGAGCATTCTTCTGCAAAATTTATAACTGTGTTTTGGGTTCATGCAAGATTTTAAACACTAACCATCAATTTGTTCGAAAATACGAATTTCGGTCCATTTTAGTCTGGTGGTACGAAAATCGACGGAAAGTCCATGTGAAATCGAGGGAAAAGTCCGCGTCAAAATTCAAACACTAGCCTTCGTCTAGTCCGAAAAAATAGATTTCGGCATATTTTTGTCGATGGGTACGAAAATCGACCGAAAAGTCTAGATGAAGTCGAGGACTGGGAGACCCTTATAGCATTCTTCTCCAAAATTTAAAATTGTGTTTCGGTTTCTTTGCAGAATTCCAACACTAGTCATCGTCTTGTTCGAAAATACGGATTTTGGTCCATTTTAATTGGGTGGTATGAAAATCGCTCGAAAAGTCCAGTTGAAATCGAGGACCGAGAGACCCTTATAGCATTCTTCTCCACAATTTATAATTGTGTTTCGGTTTCTTTGCAGAATTCCAACACTAGTCATCGTCTTGTTCGAAAATACGGATTTTGGTCCATTTTAATTGGGTGGTATGAAAATCGCTCGAAAAGTCCAGTTGAAATCGAGGACCGAGAGACCCTTATAGCATTCTTCTCCACAATTTATAATTGTGTTTCGGTTTCTTTGCAGAATTCCAACACTAGTCATCGTCTTGTTCGAAAATACGGATTTTGGTCCATTTTAATTGGGTGGTATGAAAATCGCTCGAAAAGTCCAGTTGAAATCGAGGACCGAGAGACCCTTATAGCATTCTTCTACAAAATTTATAACTATGTTTCGGGTTCCGCGTTAGATTTCCAACACTAGCCCTCGCATGGTTTGAAAATACAGATTTCGGTCATTTTTTGTCGTGGGTTACGAAAATTGCCCTATAGTCCAGATGAAATCGAGGACTGAGATACCCATATAGCATTCTTCTCCAAAATATTTAACTGTGTTCCGGGTTCTGCGTCAGATTTCGTTCATTTTAGTAGGGTGGTACGAAAATCGTCCAAAAAGTCCAGATCAAATTGAGGACCGGAAGACCTTTATAGCATTCTTCTCCAAAATTTATAATTGTAATTCAGGTTCCGCGACATATTTCCAAAACTAACCATCGTTTTGTTCGAAAATACGAATTTCAGTCAATTTTAGTCGTGTGGCACGAAAATCGCCCGGAAAGACTAGATGAAATCGAGGACCAGGAGACCCTTATAGCATTCTTCTCCAAAATGTATAATTGTTATTCGGGCTCTGCGCCCGATTTTAAACACTTACCATCATTTGGTCCGAAAATACGAATTTCTGTCCATTTTTGTTGGGTGGTACAAAAATCACCCAAAAATTCCAAATGAAATCGAGGATAGGGAGACCCTTATAGCATTCTTCTTCTAAATTTATAACTGTGTTTCAGGTTTCGCGTCAGATTTCAAACACTAGCCATCGTTTGGTCAGAAAATACAGATTTCGGTCCATTTTTGTCAGGTGATACGAGAATCCCCCGAAAAGTCCAGATGAAATCGAGGACCAGGAGACCCTTATAGCATTCTTCTTCTAAATTTATAACTGTGTTTCAGGTTTCGCGTCAGATTTCAAACACTAGCCATAGTCTTTTTCGAAAATACGAATTTCGGTCCTTTTCTGTCGATGGTACGAAAATCGCCTGAAAAGTCCACATGAAATCAATGACCGGGAAACCCTAGTATCATTCTTCTCCAAAATTTATAATTGTGCTTCGGGTTCCGCGTCATATTTCAAACACTAGCCATCGTTTGGTCAGAAAATACAGATTTCGGTCCATTTTTGTCAGGTGATACGAGAATCCCCCGAAAAGTCCAGATGAAATCGAGGATCGAGAGATCCTTACAACATTCTTCTCCTAAATTTATAACTGTATTTCGGGTTCCATGTCAAATTTCAAACACTAGCCATCGCCTGGTCCGAAAATAAGAATTTCAATCCATTTTAGTCTAGTGGTATGAAAATGCCCAAAATTTTTAGATGAGATCGAGGACCGGGAGACCCTTATAGCATTCTTCTCCAAAAGGTATAACTGTGTTTCAGGTTCCGCGTCAAATTTCAAACACTAGCCCTCGTCTGGTCTTGAAATACTGATTTCCGTCAATTTTTGTCGGGTGGTATGAAAATCGCCCGAAACGTTCAGATCAAATCGAGGACTGGGAGACCCCTATAGCATTCTTCTCCAAAATTTATAACTATATTCCAGGTACTGTGTCAAATTTCAAACACTAACCCTCATCTATTTTCAGAAAATACTTATTTCGGTCCATTTTTGTCGGGTCGAATGAAAATCGCTCGAAAAGTCCAGATGAAATCGAGGACCGGGAAACCCTTATAGCATTCTTATCCAAAATTTATAACTGTGTTTCGGATTCCACGACAGATTTCAAACACTAGCTATACAGATTTTGGTCCATTTTTTTTGAGGGGTGCGAAAATTGCCCGAAAAGTCCAGATGAAATCTGGGAGAAGAAGATTATTGTAGCATTCTTCTCGTAAATTTATAACTGAGTTTCTGGTTCTGCGTCAAATTTCAAACACTAGCCAACGTCTGGTCCAAAAATACGAATTTCGGTCCATATTTATTGAGTGGTACTGAAATCGCGTAAAAAGTCTAGATGAAATCGAGGACCAAGAGACCCTTAAAGCATTCTTCTCCAAAATTTATAACTGTGTATCGGGTTCTGCATCAAATTTCAAACACTAGCCCTCGTCTAGTCCGAAAATACAGATTTTCGTCCATTTTTGTTAGCTGGTACGAAAATCGACCGAGAAGTCCATATGAAATCGAGGACCAGAAGACTCTTATAGTATTCTTCTCCGAAATTTATAAATGTATATCGGGTTCTGCGTCAGATTTCAAACACTAGCCATTGTCTTGTTGGAAATTACGGATTTCGGTCTATTGTTATCGGGGTGAACGAAAATTGCCCAAAAAGTCTAGATGAAATCGAGGACCGGGTGACCCTTATAGCATTCTTCTCCTAAATATATAACAATGTTTCTCATTTCAAGTTAGATTTCAAACACTAGCCATCGTCTAGTCTTAAAATACAGATTTTGGTCAATTTTTGTCGAGGGGTACGAAAATTGCCCGAAAAGTCCAGATGAAATCGAGGACTGGGAGACCCTTATAGCATTCTTCTCCAAAATTTATAACCTTGTTTCGGGTTCCGTGTCAGATTTCAAACACTAACAATCGTCTTTTTCAAAAATACGGATTTCAACACATTTTAGTGGGGTAGTACGAAAATCGCCCGAAAAGTCTAGATGAAATCTAGGACTGGGAGACCTTTATATCATTCTTCTAAAAAAGTTATAAATGTGTTTCGGATTCCACGTAAGATTTTAAACACTAGCCATAGTCTTTTTCAAAAATACGGAATTCGGTCAATTTTAGTTGGATCGTATGAAAATTGCCTAAAACGTCCAAATGATATCGAGGACAGGGATACCCTTGTAGCATTCTTCTCCAAAATTTACAACTGTCTTTCGAGTTCCGCTCTAGATTTCAAACACTAGCCTATGTGTGGTCCGAAAATACAGATTTTAGTCCATTTTTGTCGAGTGGTACGAAAACGCCCAAAAAGTCTAGATGAAATCGAGGACCGAGAGATCATTATAGCATTCTGCTCCAAAATTTATAAAATGTGTTTCATGTTTCACGCTAGATTTCAAACACTAGCTATTGTCTGGTCCGAAAATACGAATTTCTGTCCATTTTTGTCAAGTGGTACGAATATCGCCCGAAAAGACCCGATGAAATCGAGGACTAGGAGACTCTTATAGCATCCTTCTCCTAAATTTATAACTAAGTTTCGGGTTCTGCCTCAGATTTCAAATACTAGCAATTGTCTTGTTCGAAAATACGGATTTCGGACCATGATTGTCGGGTGGTACGAAAATCGCCCGAAAAGCCAAGATGAAATTGAGGATCGGGAGACCCTTATAGCATTCTTCTCAAAAATTTATAACTGTGTTTCGGGTTCCGCATCAGATTTCAAACACTAGCAATCATCTTGTTCGAAAACACGAATTTCGGTTCATTTTTTGTCGGGTGGTACGAAAATCACCCTAAAAGTCCGTGATAGCATTCTTCTCCAAAAATTTAATACTAGGTTTTAGGTTTTATGCCAGATTTCGACCACCTGCCATCGTCTTGTCGAAAATATAGATTTCAGTTCTTTTTTGTTGAGGGGTAAGAAAATCGCCTAAAAAGTCCAGATGAAATCGAGGACCAAGAGACCGTTATAGCATTCTTCTCCTAAATTTATAACTGTGTTCCGAGTTCCGTGTCGGATTTCAAACACTAGCCATTGTTTTGTTCAACAATAAGAATTTCGGTCCATTTTAGTTGAGTGGTACGAAAACCACCCAAAAATACCATATGAAATTGGGTACCGGGAGACCCTTATAGCATTCTTCTCCAAAATATATCACAGTGTATCGGATTCCGAGTCAGATTTCAAACACTAGCCATCGTCTTGTTCGAAAATACAGATTTCTTTCCATTTTTGTCGGGTGGTACGAAAATCGCCCGAAAAGCCAAGATGAAATTGAGGATCGGGAGACCCTTATAGCATTCTTCTCCAAAATATATCACAGTGTATCGGATTCCGAGTCAGATTTCAAACACTAGCCATCGTCTTGTTCGAAAATACAGATTTCTTTCCATTTTTGTCGGGTGGTACGAAAATCGCCCGAAAAGCCAAGATGAAATTGAGGATCGGGAGACCCTTATAGCATTCTTCTCCAAAATATATCACAGTGTATCGGATTCCGAGTCAGATTTCAAACACTAGCCATCGTGTGGTTTGAAAATATAGATTTTGGTCAATTTTTTTTAGGGGTACGAAAATCGCCCTAAAAGTCCAAAGGAAATCGACGACCGAGAAACCCTTAAAGCCTTCTTCTTCTAAATTTAATACATTATTTTGGTTCCATATCAAATTTGATACATTAGCCATCGTCTGGTCCGACAATACGGATTTCAATCAATTTTAGTCTAGTGGTATGAAAATCGCCCGAAAAGTCCAGATGAAATCAAGCACCGGGAGACCCTTATAGAATTCTTCTCCTAAATTTATAAATGTGTTTCAGATTCCATATAATACCACTAGTTTTGATACAAAAAAAAGCATTCTTCCCTAAAATTTATAATTGTGAAAGTCCATGTAAGACATGAGCTTCCCTGATCATGTTTTTGATTTAATTCCCAAACATACAGTACATATGAAATATTTGATTGATCTAATGATTTGAATTGAGAAACATTTCAGGCAAACAAGCAGACACCATACACTTGGACTAGAAGCTTGCAACTCAAGGAATCAACCAAAGTTGGAGGATATGCTTGAGAAAGATGCAATTATATGTTGTGTAATTAGGTGTCATAGTAGTTAGGTTATAAGACTAATCACTATAGTATCATGCTTAAGTCTTTGCCAATGAGTCAATATATATTATGAATTGATAAATCGATTGTCTGACTCAGAACAAGTGTTTTCACTACATAAATCGATTGGGCAATCGATTAGTTTAAAGTTTTTAGTGAAACCTGAGTTCTGGGATATATCCAATCAATTGGACAATCGATTGGGCAATCAATTGATCAATCGATTTTACAAGTCTCAGAACCAACCAAGTATAAACTCAATCGATTGACAAATCGATTGGGACAAAGTTTTTAAATCAGGAATAAGTTCTGAGATGCAATAAATCGATTGCGACATCGATTGATTTAGATTTCTTAAACTCCAAGTTTGAGGCAATCGATTAGGCAATCGGTTGCAGTTAATCATTTATCAGAACAACTTTGATTAAATCGATTGGACTTATTCCTGATTTAAAAACTTTGTCCCAATCGATTGACAAATCGATTGGGACAAAGTTTTTAAATCAGGAATAAGTTATGAGATACAATAAATCGATTGAGACATCGATTGATTTAGATTTCTTAAACTCCAAGTTTGAGGCAATCGATTAGGTAATCGATTGCAGTTAATCATTCATCAGAACAAATTTGATTAAATCGATTGGCACATAGATTTTGTCAAAACAGCTGAAGGTCTGTAACAAGCACAATCGATTGGCAAATCGATTGATGTTTATGTCTGAGTCATTGTGATCAGCACAATCGATTGGAAAATCGATTGATGTAAAAGTCTGAGTCACTATGATCAGCACAATCGATTGACGAATCGATTGAATCTAATGTTTAAGTTACAGAATGGATTCAGCTCAATGCCAAATCGATTATGACTGTGATTATAAAGTCGACTAAGGAATCGATTGTTTTGATCTCGTTGTTGGAACAAAACATCTATAATCGATTACTCAATCGATTCTGATAAAATCATAGTATCAGTTCTGATTGATGTATTAAAGGAATCGATTGGCAAATCGATTCATGCTTATATGATCAAGATTCAAGAAAAACAAGATGTGCGCAAATCGATTAGGCAAACGATTAAGGCATTATTAAATCGATTGAACAATCGATTGTCCTGGTGTTTTTTCTGAATATATATAAGCTGATTCAATCACTTTTGAAAATAACTTTTAATAATTCTTTTAGAACTTTTCACAATGTTTGAATACCTTTGAAAAACACTTTGAGAGAAAAGTTTTACAACACACAAAATATCCGTTGGCTAAATACTTTTTGTGTGAGATACTATAGTGATTGAGTCAAAGTCTTGATATTCTTTAATTCTTTGAAGAAGACAATTTTCTGTAAATTGAAAGGTTTGGAAATCCATTAAGGAAACTGGTAGTTATCTTTGTTGATGTGAGATCATCAAGAAGAGGCTTTACCTAGATCTTGTGTGAGTTAGGCGATTAACTACAAGGATTAAGTGGGATAGAAACAAGAGTGAAGTGAGTTAGATAGATAGGCTTCAAGGAAGCTGGACAATCTGTAAAAGGTTCTCAATTCATTCTATTGGAAAAAGGCTGAAATCTTGTTGGATTTCAGGACTGGATGTAGGCTATCAATTGATAGCTGAACCAGGATAAATCGTGGTGCAATTGTTTTTTATCCCTACTCTTTTTGATATTACATAAATGCATATTCTTGAATGTATGAATTAATGATTTTATATCTTGTTTAACATTCTGAATTAAGCATTGTTTCTTGTCTCATATATTGATAACATTTGCAAACTGTTTCAATCATTGCTCCTGAATATATTTCGCTGTGATTCTTTGATAATTGGTTTAACAACTCTCATATCTTTAGACTAACAGAGGCCATTATTAGTAATAGTCCAAATGAAATCGAGGACCAGGAAACCCTTATAGCATTCTTATGCTTAATATATAACTGTGTCTCGGGTTGCGCGTCAAATTTCAAACACTAGCCATAGTTTGGTCCGAAAATACCATACGATGGCTACTGTTTGAAATCTGACGCGGAACCCGAAAAAATGTTATATATTTAGGAAAAGAATGATATAAGGTTATCTCGGTCCTCGATTTCATCAGGACTTTTCGGGCGATTTTCGTACCACCTGACAAAAATGGAGAAAATCTGTATTTTCGGGCCAAAAGAGGGCTAGTGTTTGATATTTGATGCGGAACCCAAAACACAGTTATAAACTATGAAGAAGAATGCTATAAGGGTCTCCCGGTCCTCTATTTCATCTGGACTTTTCGGACAATTTTCGTACCAGCTGACTAAAATGGACCAAAATCCGTATTTTTGAACAAGATGATGGTTATTGTTTGAAATATGATGCGGAAACCGAAACACAATTATATGTTTAGAAGAAGAATACTATAAGGGACTCTCGGTCCTCGATTTCATCTGGACTTTTCGGGCGAGTTTCGTACCCCTCGACAAAATTGGACCAAATTTGTATTTTTGGACTAGACCATGGCTAGTATTTGAAATCTGATGCGGAACCCGAATAATTGTTATATATTTAGGAGAAGAATGCTATGAGGGTCTCTCGGTCCTCGATTTCATTTGGACTTTTCGGTGATTTTCGTACTACACGACAAAAATGTAACGAAATCCGTATTTTGGAGCAACACGTGGCTAGTGTTTGAAATCAAAAGCAGAACCCGAAACAAATTTATAAATTTAGGAGATGAATGCTAAAGAGTCTCTTGGTCCTCGATTTCATCTGGACATTTCTGGCGATTTTCGTACCACCCGACTAAAATGGACCGATAACCATGTTTTTGATAAAAATGATGGCTAGTGTTTTAAATCTGACGCGGAACTCGAAACACATTTACAAATTTAAAAGAAGAATGCTATAAGGGTCTCTATGTCCTCGATTTCATCTGGACTTTTTGGGCGATTTTCATATCCCTCTACAAAAATTGATCAAAATATGTATTTTCTGACCAGACGATTGCTAGTGTTTGAAATCTGATGCGGAACCCGAAACCATATATATTAAGGAGAAGAATTCTATAAGGCTATCCCGGTCCTCGAATTCATTTGGACTATTCGGGCGATTTTCGTACCACCCTGACTAAAATGGATCGAAATCCGTATTTTTGAACAAGGGTCTCTCGGTCCTCGATTTGATCTGGACTTTTCAGGCGATTTTCATACCACTCGACAAAAATGGACTGAAATCCATATTTTCGAATAAGACGATGGATAGTGTTTAAAAACTGACACCGAACCCGAAACACAGTTATAAATTTAGGAGAAGAATTCTACAAGAGTCTTCTGGTCCTCGATTTCATCTAGACATTCCGGGTGATTTTCGTACCACCCTACTAAAATGGAACGATTTCCATATTTTTGAACAAGATGTTGGCTACTGTTTGAAATCTGACGCGGAAACCGAAAAACAATTATAAATTTAGAAGAAGAATGCTATAAGGGTCGCTCGGTCCTCGACTAAAATGGACAAAAATATGTATTTTTGGACTAGACGATGGCTAGTGTTTGAAATTTGACGCGATATCCGAAACACTATTATATATTTAGGAGAAAAATGCTATAAGGGTCTCTCGGTCCTCGATTTCATCTAGACTTTTCAGCGATTTTCGTAGCACACGACTAAAATGGATCGTTATCCGTGTTTTGGAACAAAATGATGGCAATTGTTTGAAATCTGATGCGGAACCCGAAACAAAGTTACAAATTTAGAAGAAGAATGCTATAAGGGTATCTGGATCCTCGATTTCATCTGGAATTTTCGAGCGATTTCCGTTTACCTCTACAAAGATGGACCAAAATCTGTATTTTTGGACCAGACGATGGCTAGTGTTTGAAATCTGATGCGAAACAAGAAACACTGTTATATATTTAGGAGAATACTTTTATAAAGGTCTCTCAGTCCTCGATTTCATCTGGACTATTTGAACAATTTTCGTACCACTTGACAAAAAAGGATTGAAATCCGTATTTTCGAACAAGACGATGGATATGTTTGAAATATGAAGCATAACGTGAAACACTGTTATACATTTAGGTGAAGAATGCTGTAAGGGTCTCTCAGTCCTCGATTTCATCTGGAGTTTTCGGGAGATATTCGTACAACCCGACAAAAATGGACCGAAATATGTATTTTCGGACCAGACGAGGGCTAGTGTTTGAAATTTGATGCGGAACACAAAACACAGTTATAAATTTTGGAGAAGAATGCTATAAGGATCTCCCTGTCCTCGATTTCATCTGGACTTTTCGGGCAATTTTTGTACCACCTGACTAAAATGGACTGAAATCCGTATTTTCGAACAAGACAACGGCTAGTGTTTGAAATCTTAGCAAAACCGGAAACGCAAATGTAAATTTAGGAGAAAATTGCTATAAGAGTCTTCTGATCCTCAATTTCATCTAGGCATTTCGGGGAATTTTCGTGCCACCCACCTAAAATGGACAGATATACGTATTTTCGAACAAGATGATGGCTAGTGTTTGAAATCTGACGTTGTGAAGCTTTTATCAGGACTTGTGAATCAAAACTAGTGGTATTAAATGAAATCTGAAACACATTTACCAATTTAGGAGAAGAATTCTATAAGGGTCTCCCGGTCCTCGATTTCATCTGTACTTTTCGGGCGATTTTCATACCACTAGACTAAAATGGATTGAAATCTTTATTTTCACACCAGACAATGGCTAGTGTTTGAAATTTGGCATGGAACCCGAAATACAATTATAAATTTAGAAAAAAAAGGGCCGAAATCTATATTTTCAGACCAGACGATGGCAAGTGTTGAAATCTGGCGCGAAACCCGAAACTCAGTTATATATTTAGGAGAAGAATGCTATAAGGGTCTCCCGGTCCTCGATTTCATCTGGACTTTTCGGGCGATTTTCGTATCACCCGACAAAAATGGACTGAAATTCGTATTTTCGGACCAGACGATGGCTAGTTTTTGAAACATTATGCGGAACACAAAACACAGTTATAAATTTTGGAGAAGAATGCTATAAGGGTCTCCCGGTCCTCGATTTCATCTGGACTTTTCGGGCAATTTTTGTACCACCTGACTAAAATGGACTGAAACCCGTATTTTCGAACAAGACGATGGCTAGTGTTTGAAATCTTAGCAAAATTCGAAACGCAATTGTAAATTTAGGAGAAAATTGCTATAAGAGTCTTCTGGTCCTCGATTTCATCTAGGCATTTCGGGCAATTTTCGTGCCACCAACTAAAATGGACCGATATACGTATTTTCGAACAAGATGATGGCTAGTGTTCGAAATCTGACGCGGAACCTGAAACACATTTATAAATTTAGAAGAAGAATGCTATAAGGGTCTCTCGATCATCGATTTCATCTGGACTTTTCGGGCGTTTTCGTACCCCTTGACAAAAATGGACCAATATCTATATTTTTTGACCAGACGATGACTAGTGTTTTAAATCTGACGCAGAACTCGAAACACCATTATATATTTAGAAGAAGAATGCTATAAGGGTCTCCTAGTCTTCGATTTCATCTGAACGTTTAGGGTGATTTTCGTACCAAATAACAAAAATGGACCGAAATCCATATTTTCGAACTAGACGATGGCTAGGGTTTGAAATTTGACCCAAAACCCGAAACAAAATTATAAGTTTAGAAGAAGAATACTATAAGGGTCTCTCGGTCCTCGATTTCATCTGGACTTTTCGAGCGAGTGTCGTACCCCTCGACAAAAATTGACTAAAATATGTATTTTCGGACCAGATGATGGCTAGTGTTTGAAATTTGACACGGAACACGAAACACGGTTATATATTAAGGAGAAGAATGCTATAAGGCTTTTCGGATCCTCGATTTCATTTGGACTTTTGGATCGATTTTCGTAACACCCGACAAAAATGGACTGAAATGTGTATTTTCGAACCAGAAGAGGGTTAGTGTTTGAAATTTGACGCCGAACCTAAAATATTGTTATAAATTTTGGAGAAGAATGCTATAAGGTTTTCCCGGTCCTCGATTTCATCTGGACTTTTCGGGCGATTTTCGTACCACCCGACAAAAATGGAAAGAAATCTGTATTTTCGAACAAGACATTGGCTAGTGTTTGAAATTTGACGTTGTGAAGCTTTTATCAGGACTTGTGAATCAAAACTAGCGGTATTATATGAAATCTGAAACACATTTACCAATTTAGAAGAAGAATGCTACAAGGGTCTCTCGGTCGTCAATTTCATCTGGGCTTTTCAGGCGACTTTCATACCCCTCGACAAAAATGGACCAAAATCTATATTTTCGGACCAAACGATGGTTAGTGTTTGGAATCTTACCCAGAATCTGAAACACTGTTATATATTTTTGGGTGATTTTCGTACCACCCGACTAAAATGGACTGAAATTCGTATTTTTGCACAAAACAAAGGCTAGTGTTTGAAATCCAACACGGAACTCGGAACATAGTTATAAATTTAGTAGAAGAATGCTATAAAGGTATCTCAGTCCTCGATTTCATTTGGACTTTTCAGGCGATTTTCTTACACTTCGACAAAAAAGGGCCGAAATCTATATTTTAAGACCAGACGATGGCAAGTGTTTGAAATCTGGCGCGAAAACCGAAACTCAGTTATATATTTAGGAGAAGAATGCTATAAGCGTCTTCTGGGTCCTCGATTTCACATAGTCATTTCGGGCGATTTTCGGACCAGACGATGGCTAGTGTTTGAAATTTGGCGCGGAACTCGAAACACAGTTATAAATTTTGGAGAAGAATGCTATAAGGGTCTCCCTGTCCTCGATTTCATTTGGACTTTTCGGGCAATTTTCATACGATCCAACCAAAATAGACCAAAATCCGTATTTTCGAAAAAGACTATGGCTAGTGTTTGAAATTTGGCGCGGAACTCGAAACACAGTTATAAATTTTGGAGAAGAATGCTATAAGGGTCTCCCTGTCCTCGATTTCATTTGGACTTTTCGGGCAATTTTCATACGATCCAACCAAAATAGACCAAAATCCGTATTTTCGAAAAAGACTATGGCTAGTGTTTGAAATCTAGCGCAGAACCCGAAACATAATTATAAATTTTTTAGAAGAATGCTAAAGAGTCTCTGTGTCCTCGATTTAATCTAGACTTTTCGGGCGACTTTCGTACCACCCGACTAAAATGAACCGAAATTTGTATTTTCGAACAAAACGATGGTTTGCGTTTGGAATCAGACACGGAACTCGAAACACAGTTATAAATTTTAGAGAAGAACGTTATGAGGGTCTCTCGTACACATGAAAAAAAATGGACCGAAATTCATATTTTCGAACAAGCAATGGATAGTGTTAGAAATCTGACATGGAACTCGAATCACATTTATAAATTTAGGAGAACAATGCTATAAGAGTTTCCTGGTCCTCGATTTCATCTAGACTTTTCGGGGTATTTTCATACAAGACGATGGCTTGTGTTTGAAATCTGGCGCAGAACATGAAACAAAGTTATAAAATTTGGGGAAGAATGCTATAATGGTCTCCCGGTCCTCGATTTCATTTGTACTTTTCGAACGATTTTCGTACCCCTCGTCAAAAATGGACCAACATCTGTATTTTCGGACCAGACAATGTCTAGTGTTTGAAATATGGCGCGGAACTTGAAACATAGTCATAACTTTTAGAGAAGAATGCTATAAGAGTTTCTAGGTCCTCGATTTCATCGGGACTTTTCGTGCGATTTTCGTACCACCCGACTAAAATGGATCGAAATCCGTATTCTCGAACAAGACGATTGCTAGTGTTTGAAATATGACGCGGAACCCAAAACAAAATTATAAATTTAGAAGAAGAATGATATAAGGGTCTCTCGATCCTCTATTTCATTAGGACTTTTCGAACGATTTTTGGACCACTTGACAATGGCCAAAATCAGTATTTTCAGACCAGACGATGGCTAGTGTTTGAGATCTAGCACAGAACCCGAAATGCAGTTATAAATTTTGGAGAAGAATGCTATAAGGGTCTCATGAGACCTGATTTCATCTTGACTTTTCGGGGGATTTTCATACCACCGGACTAAAATGGACCAAAATCCATATTTTCGAACAAGACGATGGCTATTGTTTCAAATCTTACGCGGAACCCGAAACACAATTATAAATTTAGATCAAGAATTCTATAATGGTCTCCCGGTTCTCGATTTCATTTGGACTTTTCGAGCGACTTTCAGATCCATCGATGATAAATGACTAACATCTGTATTTTCGGAGTAGACGATGGTTAGTGTTTGAAATCTGGCACGGAACCCGAAACAAAGTTATAAATTCTGTGAAAGAATGCTATAATGGTCTTCCGGTCCTTGATTTCATTTGGACTTTTCGAGCGACTTTCGTACCCCTCGACAAAAATTGACCAACATTTGTATTTTTGGACTAGACGATGGCTAGTGTTTGAAATCTGGTGCGGAACCTGAAACGTAGTTATAAATTTTAGAGAATAATGCTATAAGAGTCTCTCAGTCCTTGATTTCATCTGGACTTTTCAGGCGATTTTCGTACCACCTGACAAAAATGGACGGAAATCAGGTGGTACGAAAATCCCCGATTTCATCTAGACTGTACTTTTCAGGCAATTTTCGTACCACTCGACAAAAATGGAACAAAATTTGTATTTTTAGACCAAATGATGGCTAATGTTCAAAATATGACCCGAAACACTATTATAAATTTAGGATTTTAATGTTTGACTGCATAACGAAGTTGTAATATCATTTAATAAAATAGAGTTGTCAAATAAAGTAATAATTACATAGTTCTTTTACAACTAAATTTTGTTATATTTTATTATTATTTTCGTTATATAGTACAACTACAAAACGAAGATACTAATAACATATTATAAAATAAAGTTGTCATATAAATATGTAATTATTACTTTATTTGACAACTCTATTTTATTATATGTTATTACTATCTTTGTTTTGCAGTCAAACTTTAAAAGGAAGATAATAATAACATATAATAAAATAGAGTTGTCAAATAAAGTAATAATTACATATTAATTTTACAACTCAATTTTGTTATATGTTATTATTATCGTCGTTATGAAGTAAAACTATAAAACGAATATAACAATAACATTTAATAAAATAGAGTTGTCAAATAAAGTAATAATTACATATTAATTTTACAACTCAATTTTGTTATATGTTATTATTATCGTCGTTATGAAGTAAAACTATAAAACGAATATAACAATAACATTTAATAAAATAGAGTTGTCAAATAAAGTAATAATTACATATTAATTTTACAACTCAATTTTGTTATATGTTATTATTATCTTCGTTTTGTAGTTGTACTAAATAACGAAAATAATAATAACATATAATAAAATAGAGTTGTCAAATAAATATGTAATTATTACTTTATTTAACAACTATATTTAATTATTTGTTAGTATTGTCTTCGTTATGTAGTACAACTATATAACGAAAATAATAGTTATAACATAATATAAAATAGAATTGTCAAATAAATGTTGTCAAATAAATTAATTATTTGATATTTATTTGCCAACTAAATTTTGTTATATTTTATTATTATCTTTGTTATTAAGTATAACTAGAAAATGAAGATAATAATAACATATAATTAAATAGTGTTGTCAAGTAAAGTAATAATTAATTATTTATTAGACAATTTTATTTTATTAAATATTATTATCATCTTCATTTTTTATTTGTCAAGTAAAGATAATAATAACATATAATAAAATAGAGTTGTCAAATAAAATAATAATTACTTATTTATTTTACAACTCTATTTTATTATATGTTAGTATTGTCTTCGTTATGAAGTACAACTATATAACGAAAAGAGTAATAACATAAAATAAAATAGAGTTGTCAAATAAAGTAATAAGTATATATTTATTTGATAAACTCAATTTTATTAAATATTATTATTATCTTCGTTATGTAGTAAAACAATAAAACGAAGATAAATAATAAGATATAAAAATTTTAGTCCATTTTTGTCGTGTTATACCAAAATCGCCCGAAAAGTCTTGATGAAATCGAGGACCAGGAAATCCTTATAGCATTCTTCTCCTAAATTTATAACTCTATTTCGGGTTCTGCGTCAGATTTCAAACATTAACCATCGTTTGTTTTGAAAATACGGACTTTGGTCCATTTTTGTTAGGTGGTAAGAAAATTGCCCGAAAAGTCCAGATGAAATCGAGGATCGGGAGACCCTTATAGCATTCTTCTCCAAAATTTATAACTGTGTTTTGGGTTCCGCGTCAGATTTCAAATACTGCCATCGTCTGGTATGAAAATACTGATTTTGGTCCTTTTTTGTCGAGGGTTACGAAAATCTCCCGAAAAGTCCATACGAAATCGCGGACCAGAAGACTCTTATTATAGCATTCTTCTCCTGAATTTATAATTGTGTTTCAGGTTCCGCGTCTGATTTTAAACATTGGCCATCGTCTGGTCTGAAAATACAGAATTTGGTCCATCATCATCGATGGGTAAGAAAATTGCCTGAAAAAGTCCAGATGAAATCTAAGACCAAATGGCCCTTATAGAATTCTTATTCTAAATTTATAATTGTGTTTCGGGTTCTGCGTCAGATTTCAAACACTAGCCATCGTCTTGTTCGAAAATACGAATTTCGGTCAATTTTAGTCGGTTGGTCCGAAAATCGCCAGATCTCAAACACTAGCAATCGTCTTGTCGGAAAATACTGATTTTGGTCATTTTTAGTCGAGAGGGACGAAAATCGCCCGAAAAGTCCAAATGAAATCAAAGACCGAGAGTCCCTTATATCATTCTTATTTTAATTTATAATTTTCCTTCGGGTTACGCGTTAGATTTCAAACAATAGCCATCGTCTTGTTCGAAAATACAGATTTCGTCCATTTTAGTCGGGTGGTACGAAAATCGCTCGAAAAGACCCGACGAAATCGAGGAACGAGAGACCCTTATAGCATTCTTCTCTGAAATTTATAACTATGTTTCAGGTTTCGCGCCAGATTTCAAACACTACCCATCGTCTGGTCCGAAAATGTAGATGTTGGTCCATTTTTGTCGAGGGGTATGAAAATCACCCGAAAAGACCAAATGAAATTGACGACCGCGAGACCATTATAGCATTCTTCCCTAAAATTTATAACTTTGTTTCGGGTTCTGCTCCAGATTTCAAACACTATCCATCGTCTTGTACGAAAATACCCCGAAAAGTCTAGATGAAATCGAGGACTAGGAGACTCTTATAGTGTTCTTCTCCTAAATTTATAAACGTGATTCGGGTTCCACATTAGATTTCAAACACCATCCATTGCTTGTTCGAAAATATGAATTTCGGTCCATTTTTGCCATGTGTACGAGAGACCTTTATATCATTCTTCTCCAAAATTTATAACTGTGTTTCAGGTTCCGTGTCAGATTCCAAACACAAACCATCATTTTGTTCAAAAATAAAGATTTTGGTCCATTTTTGTCGGGTGGTACGAAAAATCGTCCAAAAAATCTAGATGAAATCGAGGACCTGGAGACCCTTATAACATTCTTCTCCAAAATTTATAATTGTGTTTAGGGTTCCGCGCCAGATTTCAAACACTAAATATCGTTTTGTTTGAAGATACGAATTTCGGTCCGTTTTAGTTGGGTGGTACGAAAATCGCCAGAAAAGTCCAGATGAAATCGACGACCAAGAGACCCTTATAGCATTCTTTTCCAAAATTTATCACTGTCTATCGGGATCCACCCTAGATTTTAAACACTAGCCATCGTCTCGTCCAAATATACGAATTTCTGTTCATATTTGTTGGGTGTTACGAAAATCTCCCGAAAAGTCCAGATGAAATCGAGGACCAAGAGACCATTATACCATTCTTCTTCTAAATTTATAACTGTGTTTCGGGTTCCATGAAAATTTCAAACACTAATCATCGCTTTGTTCGAAAATACAGATTTTGGTTCATTTTAGTAGGGTGGTACACGAAAATCTCTCGAAAAGACCAGAGTAAATCGAGGACCAGGAAACCCTTATAGCATTCTTCTCCAAAATTTATAATTGTGTTTTGGTTTTCGTGACATATTTCAAACACTACCCATCGTTTATTTCGAAAATACGAATTTTGGTCCATTTTACTCGTGTGGTACGAAAATCTCTCGAAAAGACCAGAGTAAATCGAGGACCAGGAAACCCTTATAGCATTCTTCTCCAAAATTTATAATTGCGTTTCTGGTTCCGCATCAGAATTCAAACACTAGCCATCGTCTTGTATGAAAATACAGATGGCGGTCGATTTTTGTCGGATTATACAAAAATCGCCCGAAAAATCTAGATGAAATCGAGGACCAGGAGACCCTTATAGCATTCTTCGGGTTCTGCGTCTTATATTTCAAACACTAACCATCATTTGATCTGAAACTACGGACTTTGGTTCATTTTCGCTGGGTGGTACGAAAATTGCCCAAAAAGTCCAGATTAAATCGAGTAGCGGCAAACCCTTATAGCATTCTTCTCCAAAATTTATAATTGTGTTTCAGGTTTTGTGCCAGTTCTCAAACACTAGCCATCGTCTGGTCTGAAAATACTGATTTTGGTCCTTTTTGTCGAGTGGTACGAAAATCGCCCGAAAAATCCAGATGAAATTGAGGACCAAGAATCCTTTATATAATTCTTCTTGTAAATTTATAATTTTTTTCGGTTTCCGCGTCAGATTTCAAACAATAGCCATCGTCTTGTTCGAAAATACGGATTT
>NC_021162.2:15978821-15982470 GCF_000331145.2 Cicer arietinum | reverse complement strand
CGCTCGAAAAGTCCCAATGAAATCGAAGACCGAGAGACCCTTGTAGCGTTGTTCTCTAAAATTTATAACTATGTTTTGGGTTATGCGCCAGATTTCAAACACAAGCCATCGTCTGGTCCGAAAATACATATGTTGGTCCATTTTTGTCGAGGGTTACGAAAATCGCCCGAAAAGTCCAAATGATATTGAGGACCTCGAGACCATCATCAAGTACGAAAATACACCAAAAAGTCTAGATGAAATCGAGGACCATGAGACTTTGTATTGGGTTTTGTGTCAGATTCCAAACACAAATCTCGTTTTGTTCGAAAATACAGATTTTTGTCCATTTTAGTCGGGAGTTACAAAAATCGTCCAAAAAATTCAGATGAAATCGAGGACATGGAGACCCTTATAGCATACTTCTCCAAAATTTATAATTGTGTTTCGGGTTCCGCCCTAGATTTCAAACACTAACCATTGTTTTGTTTGAAGATACAACTTTCGGTCCGTTTTAGTCGGGTGGTACAAAAATCACCAGAAAAGTCCAAATGAAATAGAGGAGTGGGAGACCCTTATGTCATTCTTCTCCAAAATTTATATATGTGGTTCGGGTTCCGAGTCAAAATTCAAACACTAGCCATCGTCTGGTCCAAAAATACATATTTTGGCATATTTCGTGTCAGATTTCCAACACTACCCCTCGTCTATTTTGAAAATACATATTTAGGTCTTTTTTTGTCGAGGGTTACAAAAATCGCCCGAAAAGTCTAGATGAAATCGAGGACCGAGATACCCTTATAGCATTCTTCTCCAAAATTTATAAATGTGTTACAGGTTATGTGTCATATTTCAAACATTAATCCTCTTTTTGTTCGAAAATACAGATTTTGGTTCATTTTAGTAGGGTGGTACGAAAATCGTCCAAAAAGTCCAGATGAAATCGAGGACTGGGAGACCTTTATAGCATTCTTCTAAAAAATTTATAATTGTGTTTCAGGTTCTGCGACAGATTTCAAACACTAACTAGGAGACCCTTATAGCATTCTTCTCCAAAATTTATAACTGTATTTTGGGCTCCACGCCTGATTTTAAACACTAGCCATCGTCCGGTCCGAAAATACGAAATTCGATCTGTCTTTGTTGGGTGGTATGAAAATCGCAAACACTAGCCATCGTTTTGTTCGAAAATATGAACTTCGGTCCATTTTAGTCGGATGGTATAAAAATCGCCTGAAAAGTCCAGATGAAATCGAAGATCGGCAGACCCTTATAGCATTCTTCTTCTAAACTTATAACTGTGTTTCGGGTTCCGCATCCATTTTCAAACACTAACCATAGTTTTGTTCGAAAATACGAATTTCGGTCCATTTTAGTCAGGTGTTACGTAAATCTCCCGAAAAGTCCAGAGGAAATCTAGGACCGGGAGACCCTTATATCATTCTTCTCCAAAATTTATAACTATGTTTCAGGTTCCGCATCATATTTCAAACACTAGCCATAGCATTTTTCAAAAATATGGATTTCGGTCCTTTATTGTCGATTGTGCGAAAATCGCCTCAAAAGTCCAGATGAAATCGATGACCGGGAAAACATAGTAGCATTCTACTCCAAAATATATAATTGTGCTTCAGGTTCCGCGTCATATTTCCTACACTAGCCTCATAGGATTCTTCTTCTAAATTTATAATTGTGTTTCAGGTTCTGCGTCAGATGTTAAAAACTAGCCATCGTCTTGTTCAAAAATACGGATTTAGGTACATTTTAGTCGGGAAGTACGAAAATCGCCCAAAAAGGCCAAATGAAATCGAGGACCGAGAGATCCTTATAAATTTATAATTGTATTTCGGGTTCCGCGTCAAAATTCAAACACTAACAATCGTCTTGTTCAAAAATACGGATTTCGGTCCATTTTAGTCGGGTGGTACGAAAGTCCCCGAAAAGTCTAGATGAAATCTAGGACTAGGAGACCTTTTTAGCTTTCTTCTCCAAAATTTATAACTGTATTTCGGGTTCCATGTAAGATTCCAAACACAAACCATTGTTTTGTTCGAAAATACGGGTTTCGATCCTTTTTTGTCGATGGTACGAAAATCGCCTGAAAAGTCAAGATGAAATCGAGGACCTGGAGACCCTTATAACATTCTTCTCCAAAATTTATAACTGTGCTTCGGGTTTCTTGTCATATTTCAAACACTAGCCATCGTTTATTCCGAAAATACGGATTTCGGTTCATTTTAGTCAGGTGCTACGAAAATCACTGGAAAATTCTAGATGAAATCGAGGACTGAGAGACCCTTATAGCATTCTTCTTCTAAATTTATAACTGTTTTTCGGGTTCTGTGCAGATTTCAAACACTAACAATCGTCTTGTTTGAAAATACGGATTTCGGTCCATTTTAGTCTGGTGGTACGAAAGTCTCCCGAAAAGTCTAGATGAAATCTAGGACCGTTATATCATTCTTCTCCAAAATATATAATTGTGTTTCAGGTTCTGCATCAGATTCTAAACACTAGCAATAGTGTTTTTCGAAAATACAGATTTCGGTCCATTTTAGTTGGATCGTATGAAAATCGCCTGAAAAGTCCAGATGATATCGAGGACCAGGAGACCCTTATAGCATTCTTCTCAAAAATTTATAACTGTGTTTCGAGTTCCGCGCTAGATTTCAAACACTAGCCATTGTCTGGTCCGAAAATACAGATTTTAGTCCATTTTTGTCGAGGGGTACGAAAATCGCCAGAGAAGTCCAGTAAAATCGAGGAAAATCGCCTCATAGGATCCCTTATAATTGAGTTTCGGGTTCTGCCTCAGATTTCAAACATTAGCAATTGTCTTGTTCAATAATTAGGATTTCGGTCCATTTTTGTCGGGTAGTACAAACATCGCCCAAAAGCCGAGATTAAATCGAGGGCCGGGAAACCCTTATAGTATTCTTCTCCTAAATTTATAACTGAGTTTCAGGTTCCGCCTCAGATTTCAAACACTAGCAATTGTCTTGTTAAAAAATACGGATATCGGTCCATTTTTGTCGCCCGAAAAGCCCAGATGAAATTGAGGACCGGGAGACGCTTATAGCATTCTTTTCCTAAATTTATAACTGAGTTTCGGGTTCCGTGTCAGATTTTAAACAATAGCAATCATCTTCTTCGAAAATACGGATTTCGGTCCATTTTAGCTCGAAAAGTCTAGATGAAATCGAGGACCGGGAGACCCTTATAGCATTATTCCTCAAAAATTTTAAATGTGATTCGACTTCCGCGCTAGATTTCAAACAGTAGCCCAAGTCTAGCCCGAAAATACAGATTTTAGTCCATTTTTGTCGAGGGGTACGAAAATCGCCGGAAAAGTCTAGATGAAATCGAGGTCCGAGATACCCTAATAGCATTCTTCTCCAAAATTTATAATTGTGTTTCAGGTTTCGCGCCAAATTTATAAACACTAGCCATCCTCTTGTCCAAAAATAAGAATTCCGATCCCTTTTTGTCGGGTGGTACGAAAATCACCCGAAAAGACATGATGAAATCGAGGACCAGGAGACCCTTATAGCATTCTTATCCTAAATTTATAACTGAGTTTCGGGTTCTATCTCAGATTTCAAACACTAGCAATTGTCTTGTTCAAAAATACGGATTTCGGTCCATTTTTGTCGAGTGGTACAAAAATCGC
>NC_021162.2:15976129-15978631 GCF_000331145.2 Cicer arietinum | reverse complement strand
TTATAGCATTCTTATCCTAAATTTATAACTGAGTTTCGGGTTCTATCTCAGATTTCAAACACTAGCAATTGTCTTGTTCAAAAATACGGATTTCGGTCCATTTTTGTCGAGTGGTACAAAAATCGCCTGAAAAGCCAAGATGAAATTGAGGACCGGGAGACCCTTATAGCATTTCCCATAAATTTATAACTGAGTTTCGGGTTCTGTCTCAGATTTCAAACACTAGAAATTGTCTTGTTCAAAAATACGGATTTCGGTCCATTTTTGTCGAGTGGTACAAAAATCGCCCAAAAAGTTTAGATGAAATCGAGGACCGGGAGACCCTTATAGCATTCTTCTCCTAAATTTATTACTAAGTTTCGGGTTCCGCGTCAGATTTCAAACACTAGCAATCGACGACCATTTTAGTACATTTTAGTTGGATCGTTTGAAAATCGCCCAAAAAGTTTAGATGAAATCGAGGACCGGGAAACCCTTCTATCATTCTTCTAAAAAATTTATAACTGTGACTCGAGTTCCGCGCAAGATTTAAAACACTAGCCCAAGTCTGGTCTAAAAATACATATTTTAGTCCAATTTTGTCGAGGGGTACGAAAATCGCCCGAAAAGTCCAGATGAAATCGAGGACCGGGAGACCCTTATAGCATTCTTATCCTAAATTTATAATTGAGTTTCGGGTTCTGCCTCAGATTTCAAACACTAGCTATCGTCTGGTCCGAAAATACGAATTTCGGTCCATTTTTGTCAAGTGGTACGAAAATCTCCCAAAAAGACCAGATGAAATCGAGGACCAGGAAACCCTTATAGCATTCTTATCCTAAATTTATAATTGAGTTTCGGGTTCTGCCTCAGATTTCAAACACTAGCAATTGTCTTGTTAAAAAATATGAATTTCGGTCCATTTGGGTCGGGAGGTACAAAAATCGCCCGAAAAGCCCAGATGAAATCGAGGACCAGCACACCCTTATAGCATTCTTCTCCTAAATTCATAACTTAGTTTCGGGTTCCGCATCAGATTTCAAACACTAGCAATTGTCTTGTTAAAAAATACGGATTTCAGTCCATTTTTGTCGGGTTATACAAAAATCGCTCGAAAATCCCAGATGAAATCGAGGACCGGGAGACCCTTATAGCATTATTCTCCTAAATTTATAACTGTGTTTCAGGTTCCGCGTCAAATTTCAAACACTAGCCTTCGTCTGTTCCGAAAATATAGATTTTGGTCCTTTTTTGTCGAGGGGTAAGAAAATCGTTCGAAAAGTCCAGATGAAATCGAGGACTGGGAAACCCTTATAGCATTCTTATCCAAATTTTATAACTGTGTTTTGGATTCCGCGGCAGATTTCAAACACTAGCTATCTTCTGGTTCGAAAATACAGAATTTGATCCATTTTTGTCAACGGGGACGAAAAGTACCCTAAAAGTATAGATGAAATCAAGGAGAAGAAGATTCTTGTAGCATTTTTCTCCTAAATTTATAATTGAGTTTTGGGTTTTGCGTCAGATTTTCAAACACTAGACATCGTCTGGTCCGAGAATACAAATTTCGGTCCATATTTATCAGGTGGTACGATAATCGCCTTAAAAGTCCAGATGAAATCAAGGACCAGGGGACCCTTAAAGCTTTCTTCTCCAAAATTTATAACTGAGCTTCAGATTCCGGGTCAAATTTCAAACACTAGCCCTCGTCTAGTCCGAAAATACAGATTTCAGTCTTTTTTTGTTATTTGGTACGAAAATCCGTATTTTTGAACAAGTTGATTGCTAGTGTTTGAAATATGAAGCAGAACCCGAAACTCAATTATAAATTTTGGAGAAGAATGTTATAAGGGTCTCTCGGTCCTCGATTTCGTTCAGTCTTTTAGGGCAATTTTCGTACCCCTCGACAAAAATGGACCGAAATTTGTATTTTCGAACCAGACGATGGCTAGTATTTGAAATCTGGCGCGAAACCCGAAACACAGTTATAAATTTTTGAGAAGAATGCTACATGGGTCTCCCAGTCGTTGATTTCATCTGGACTTTTCGAGAGATTTTCATAGGATCCAACTAAAATGGACCGAAATTCGTATTTTTGTAAAAGACTATGGCTAGCGTTTGAAATCTGACGCGGAACCCGAAACACAGTTATAAATTTAGAAGAAGAATGTTATAAGGGTCTCTCGGGCCTCGATATCATCTCAACTTTTCGGGTGATTTTGGTACCCCTCGACAAAAATAAACCGTAATCTGTATTTTCGGACTAGATGATGGCTAGTGTTTGATATCAGACGCGGAACTCGAAACACTGTTATAAATTTAGGAGAAGAATGCTTTAAGGTTCTCTAGGTCCTCGATTTCATCTGGACTATTCAGGTGATTTTCGTACCACTCGACTAAAATGGACCGAAATTCGTACTATCGAACAAGACAAAGGCTTGTGTTTGTATTCCGAAGCGAATACCTATACACAGTTATAAATTTAGATGAAGAATGTTATAAGGGTCTCTCGGTCCTCGATTT
>NC_021162.2:15974278-15975852 GCF_000331145.2 Cicer arietinum | reverse complement strand
TAGTGTTTGAAATCTGACCCGAAATGAGAAACATTGTTATATATTTAGGAGAAGAATGCTATAAGGGTCACCCGATCCTCGATTTCAGCTATACTTTTTGGGTGATTTTCGTACACCCCAACAAAAATGGACGGAAATCCATAATTTCCAACAAGACGATGGCTAGTGTTTGAAATCTGACGCGGAACCCGATATAAATTTATAAATTTAGGAGAAGAATGCTATAAGAGTCTTTTTGTCCTTGAATTCATCTGGACTTTTGGGGCGAATTTCGTACCACCTAACAAAAATGGACCGAAATATGTATTTTCGGTCCAGACGAGGGCTAGTGTTTGAAATTTGACGTGGAACCCGAAACACATATATTAATTTTGGAGTAGAATGCTTTAAGGGTCTCCCGATCCTCGATTTCATCTGGACTTTTTATTGCGATTTTTGTACCACCCGACAAATATGGACCGAAATTCGTATTTTCGAACTAGACAATGGCTAGTGTTTGAAAATATAACGCAAAATCGGAAACTTAGTTATAAATTTAGGAGAAGAATGCTACAAGGATCTTCTTCTCCTCGTTTTCATGTGGACTTTTCCGGCAATTTTCGTACCCCTTTACAAAAATGAACCAAAATCTCTATTTTCGAACCAGGGGATAGCTAGTGTTTGAAATCTGCCACGGAACGCGATACATAGTTATAAATTTTGGATAAGAATACCATAAGGGTTTCCCGGTCCTCGATTTTATCTAGACTTTTCGGGCGACATTCATACCACCTGACAAAAATGGACCGAATTCAGTATTTCCGAAACACACGAGGGCTAGTGTTTGTAATTTGATGCGGAACCTGAAACCCAATTATAAATTTTGGAGAAGAATGCTATAAGGGTCTCATGGTCATCGATTTCATCTGGACTTTTTGGACGATTTTCATACCACTAGACTAAAATGGATTGAAATCTTTATTTTCGGACCAGACGATGGCTAGTGTTTGAAATTTGACATGGAACCCGAAATACAATAAAAAATTTAGAAGGAGAATGCTATAACAGTATCTCGGTCGTCGATTTCATGTGGACTTTTCATGCGATTTTCGTAACCCTCGACAAAAATGGACCAAAATCTATATTTTCGGACAAGACGATGGCTAGTGTTTGAAATCTGACTCAGAATCCAAATCACTGTTATATATTTAGGAGAAGAATGCTATAAGGGTCTCCTGGTCCTCGATTTTATCTGGTATTTTCGGGTGATTTTCATACCACCTTACTTAAATGGACCGAAATTCGTATTTTTGAACAAAACCATGGCTAGTGTTTGAAATCTGAAACGGAACTCGAAACACAGTTATCAATTTAGGAGAAAAATGCTATAAGGGTCTCTCGGTCCTCAATTTCATCTATATTTTCGGACCAGACGATGCCTAGTGTTTGAAATCTGACTCGGAATCTGAAACACTGTTATATTTTTAGGAGAAGAATGTTGTAAGGGTCTCCCGGTCATCGATTTTATCTGGTATTTTCGGGTGATTTTCGTACCACTCGTCTAAAATGGACCGAATTTCGTATTTTTGAACAAG
>NC_021162.2:15973016-15973727 GCF_000331145.2 Cicer arietinum | reverse complement strand
ATAAGGGCCTCCCGGTCCTCGATTTCATCTGGACATTTCTGGCAATTTTCGTACCACCCAACAAAAATGGACCAAAGTCTGTAGTTTCTGACCAAACGATGGTTAGTGTTTGAAATATGACGCATAACCTGAAATAGAGTTATAAATTTAGGAGAAGAATGCTATAAGGGTCTATTGGTCCTCGATTTCATGTAGACTTTTTGGGCGATTTTGGCATCTCCCGACAAAAATGGACTAAAATTTGTATTTTCTGAGCAGACGATGGCTAGTGTTTGAAATCTAACCCAAAACACAAATATAAATTTAGGAGAAGCATGCTAAAAGTCTCTCCCGCTGCTCATTTTCATCTGGACTTTTTGGGTGATTTTTGTACCACCCGACAAAAATGGACTAAAATCCGTAACATATAATAAAAGAGAGGTCAAATAAATATGTAATTATTACTTTATTTGACAACTCTAATTTAATTTATGTTATTATTATCTTCATTTTATAGTTTTACTTTATAACAAATATATAATAATAACATGTAAAAAAAATAGAGATGTCAAATAAGGTAATTGTTACATCTTTATTTTATTAGGATTTAAGGTTTAAGGTTTTGGGTTTGAGGTTCGGGTTATAGTATATAGGGTTATCTTCATTGCAAAATATTACTACAAAACGATCATAATAATAACATATAATGAAATATAGTTGTCAAATAAAGAT
>NC_021162.2:15971460-15972841 GCF_000331145.2 Cicer arietinum | reverse complement strand
CTATTTTATTATATGTTATTATTATCTTCGTTTTGTAGTTATACTTAATAATAAAGATAATAATAAAATATAACAAAATTGAGTTGTCAAATAAATATGAAATAATTAATTTATTTACCAACTCTATTTTATTATATGTTATTATTATCTTGGTTACTGAGTAGAACTACAAAACGAATATAATAATAATAATTAATAAAATAGAGATGTCTAATAAATAAGTAATTACTACTTTATTTGAAAACACTATTTTATTATATGTTATTATTATCTTCGTTTTATTGTTTTACTACATAATGAAGATAATAATAACATATAATAAAATTGAGTTTATCAAATAAATTTGTACTTATTACTTTATTTGACAACTCTATTTTATTATATGTTATTATTATCTTAGTTATGACGTCGAACTATAAAACGGTGATAATAATAACATAGAACAAAATTGAGTTGTCAAATAAACAAATACTTATATATTTATTTGAAAACTCTATTTTATATATGTTATTGTCGTCTTGGTTATGAACTAAAACTATAAAACAAAGATAATAACAATATATAACAACATAGAGTTGTCAAATAAATATGTAATTATTACTTGATTAGATAACTCTATTTTATTATATGTTTGTATTATCTTCGTTATAAAGTACAACTACATGACGAAGATAATAGTATCATATAATAAAATAGAGTTGTCAAATAAAGTAATAATTACATATTAATTTTACAACTCAATTTTGTTATATGTTATTATTATTTTATTTAATTAGTACAACTACAAAACGAAGATAATAATAACGTATAATAAAACAGAGATGTCAAATAAATATGTAATTATTAATTTATTTGATAATTCTATTTTATTATTAATTTATTATTATTATCTTCTTTTTAAGGTTTGACTGCATAAAGAAGATAGTAATATCATTTAATAAAATAGAGTTGTTAAATAAATATGTAATTATTAGTTAATTTTACAACTCTATTTTATTATATGTTATTATTATCATTGCTATGAAGTAAAACTATAAAACAAAGACAATAATAACATATAATTAATTAGAGTTGTCAAATAAAGTAATAATTATATATTTATTTAACAACTCTATTTTATTAAAGGATATTACTATCTTCGTTATGCAGTCAAACCTTAAAAAGACGATAATAATAATAAATTAATAATAAAATAGAATTATCAAATAAATTAATAATTACATATTTATTTGACATCTCTGTTTTATTATACGTTATTATTATCTTCGTTTAGTAGTTGTACTAATTAAATAAAATAATAATAACATATAACAAAATTGATTTGAAAATTAATATGTAATTATTACTTTATTTGACAACTCTATTTTATTATATGTTATTA
>NC_021162.2:15955443-15970671 GCF_000331145.2 Cicer arietinum | reverse complement strand
ATGAAATCGAGGACCGAGAGACCCTTATAGCATTCTTCTCCAAAATTTATAACTGTCTTTCGGGTTCCGCGTTAGATTTTCAACACTAGCCATCGTCTGGATTGAAAATATAGATTTCGGTCCTTTTTTTGTCGAGGGTTACGAAAATTGCCCGAAACGTCCACATGAAATCGAGGACCGAGAGACCCTTATAGCATTCTTCTCCAAAATTTATAACTGTGTTCCGGGTTCTGTGTCAGATTTCAAACACTAACCATCGTTTTGTTCGAAAATACATATTTTGGGTCATTTTAGTAGTGTGGTATGAAAATCGTCTAAAAAGTCCAAATCAAATCGAGGGCTGGAAGACCTTTATTTCATTCTTCACCAAAATTTATAATTATGTTTAAGCTTCTGCGACAGATTTCAAATACTTACAATCGTTTTGTTCAAAAATACGAATTTAAATCCATTTTAGTTAAGTGGTATGAAAATCGCCCGAAAAGTCCAGATGAAATCAAAGACTGGGAAGCCCTTATAGCATTCTTCTCCAAAATTTATAACTGTCTTTTGGGTTCCGCGCCAGATTTCAAACACTAACCATTGTTTGGTCCGAAACTACGAATATCGATCCATTTTTGTCGGGTGGTACGAAAATCCCCCGAAAAGTCTAGATAAAATCGAGGACCAGGAGACCCTGACATCATTCTTCTCCTAAATTTATAACAGTGTTTCGGGATTTACATCAGATTTCAACAACTAGCCATCGTCTTGTTCAAAAATACGGATTTCGGTCCATTTTAGTCGGGAAGTACGAAAATCGAACGGAAAGTCAAGATGAAATCGAGGACCGAGAGACCCTTATAGCATTCTTCTTCTAGATTTATAATTGTGTTTCGGGTTTCGCGTTAGATTTCAAACACTAACAATCAGCTTGTTCGAAAATACGCATTTCGGTCTATTTTAGTTGGATGGTACAAAAGTTGCCCGAAAATTTATAACTGTGTTTCGTGTTCCGCGCTCGATTTCAAACACTAACAAATGTCTGGTTCGAAAATACAGATTTTGGTCCATTTTTGTCGAGGGGTATGAAAGTCGCCCGAAAAGTTAAGATGAAATCGAGGACCAAGAGACCCTTATTGCATTCTTCTCCAAAATTTATAACTGAGTTTCGGGTTCCGACTCAAATATCAAACACTGGCAATCCTCTTGTTTGAAAATACGAATTTCCGTCCATTTTTTGTCGGGTGGTACGAAAATCACCCGAAAAGTCCAGATAAAACCGAGAACCGGGAGACCCTGGTAGCATTCTTCTCCAAAATTTATTACTGGTTTTTAGGTTCCGCACCACATTCCAAACACTTGCCATCGTCTTGTCCAAAAATATAGATTCCGGTCCTTTTTTGTCAAGGGGTAAGAAAATCGCCTGCAAAGTCCAGATAAAATCGAGCACCGAGAGACCCTTATAGCATTCTTCTCCTAAATTTATAATTGTATTCTGAGATCTGTGTCGGATTTCAAACACTAGCCATTGTTTTGTTCAAAAATACGAATTTCGGTCTATTTTAGTCGGGTAGTACAAAAATCACTTGAAAATACCAGCCATCGTCTGAAAATCGACGATGAGAGACCCTTATAGCATTCTTCTTCTAAATTTATAATTGTATTTCGGTTTCCATGATAAATATCAAACACTAGCCATCGTTTGGCCCGAAAATACGGATTTCAATCCATTTTATTCTAGTGGTATGAAAATTGCCCGAAATGTCCAGATGAAATCCAGGATCGGGAGACCCTTATAGCATTCTTCTCCAAAATTTATAATTGTGTTTCAGGTTCCGCGTTAAATTTCAAACCATAGCTCTCGTCTGGTCTTGAAATACTGATTTCGGTCCATTTTTTTTCGGGTGGTATGAAAATCGCCCGAAAAGTCCAGATCAAATATAGGACTGAGAGATCCTTATAGCATTCTTTTCCAAAATTTATAATTGTGTTTCGGGTTCCGTGTCAAATTTCAAACACTAGCACTCGTCTGTTCCAGAAATACTGATTTCGGTCCATTATTGTCGGGAAACCCTTATAGCATTCTTATCCAAAATTTATAACTTTATTTCGGGTTCCGCGACAGATTTCAAATTGCATGAAAAGTCCAGATGAAATCGAGGAGAAAAAAATTCTTGTAGCAATCTTCTCCTAAATTTATAACTGAGTGGTACGAAAATCGCCTAAAAAGGCTAGATGAAATCGAGGACGGAAGACCCTTAAAGCATTATTCTCCAAAATTTATAACTGTGTTTCGGGTTTCGCATCAAATTTCAAACACTAGCCCTCGTCTGGTCCGAACTACAGATTTTAGTCCATTTTTGTTATTTGGTACGAAAATCGCCCAAAAAGTCCAGATGAAATCAAGGACTAGAAGACTCTTATAGCATTCTTCTCCTAAATTTATAAATGTATATCAGGTTCCGCGTCAGATTTCATACACCAGCCACCGTCTTGTTGGAAATTACGGATTTCGGTCCATTTTTGTCAGGGAGTACGAAAATCGCCTGAAAAGTCCAGATGAAATCGAGGACCGAGTCACCGTTATAACATTCTTCTCCTAAATATATAACAATGTTTATCATTTCCTGACAGATTTCAAACACTAGCCATCGTCTGGTCTGAAAATACAGATTTGTTAGGTGGTACGAAAATCACCCGAAAAGTCCAGATGAAATCAAGGAACGAGAGACCCTGATATCATTCTTCTCCAAAATTTATTACTAGTTTTTAGGTTTTGTGCCAGATTTCAAACACTTGCCATCGTCTTATCTGAAAATATAGATTTCGGTCCTTTTTGGTTGAGGGGTAAGAAAATCGCCTGAAAAGTCCAGTTGAAATCGATGACCGAGAGACCCTTATAACATATTTCTCCTAAATTTATAATTGTGTTCCGAGTTACGTTTCAGATTTCAAACACTAGCCATTGTTTTGGTCAAAAATATGAATTTCAGTCCATTTTAGTTGAGTGGTACGAAAATCACCCGAAAATACCAGATGAAATCGAGGACCGGGAGACCCTTATAACATTCTTCTCCAAAATATATAACAGTGTTTCGGATTCCGGGTCAACAACCGAGAGACCCTTATAGCATTCTTCTTCTAAATTTAATATTGTATTTCGGGTTCCATGTCAAACTTGAAACACTAGCCATCGTCTGATCTGAAAATACATATTTCATACCATTTTAGTCTAATGGTATGAAAATCGCCCGAAAAGTCCAGATGAAATCGAGGACCGGGAGACCCTTATAGAATTCTTCTCCTAAATTTATAAATGTGTTTCATATTCCTTATAATACTACTAGTTTTGATACGAAAGTCTTGATAATATCTTCACAACGTCATATTTCAAATGAAAATCGATCCAAAAGTCCAAATAAAATCGAGGACCGGGAAACCCTTATAGCATTCTTCTCCTTAATATATAACCTTGTTTTGAGTTCCGGTTCAGATTTCAAACACTAGCCATCGTCTTGTTTGAAAATACATATTTTGGTCAATTTTTGTCGAGGGGTACAAAACTCGCCCGAAAAGTCCCGATGAAATTGAGGACCGAGAGAACCTTATATCATTCTTTTTCTAAATTTTTAACTATGTTTCGGGTTCTACGTCAGATTTCAAACACCAGCCATCGTCTTGTTCGAAAATTCAGATTTTGGTCCATTTTAGTCGGGTTGTACGGAAATCGCCCAAAATGTACAAATGAAATTGAGGGCCGTGAGACTCTTATAGCATTTTTCTCCTAAATTTATAACTTTGTTTCAAGTTTTGCGTCATATTTTAAACATTATCAATCGTCTTGTTATAAAATACGGATTTCGGCCCATTTTTGTCATGTGGTACGAAAATCTCCTGAAAACATTTTTTGTCGTCCCATTTTTGTCGTGTGGTACAAAACCCTTATAACATTCTTCTCCTAAAAATATAACTATTTTCAGTTCCACGTCAAATATCAAGCACTAGCCCTCGTCTGGTCCGAAAATACAAATTTTGGTCCATTTTTGTAGAGGGTGGTACGAAAATTGCCCGAAAAGTCCAGATGAAATCGAGGACCGAGAGACATTTTTAACATTCTTCTCAAAAATATATAACAGTGTTTCAGGATCCGCTTCATATTTCAAACACTAGCCATCGTCTGGTTTGAAAATACAGATTTTTGTCCATTTTATTCGAGTAGTACGAAAATTGCTGAATAGTCCAGATGAAATCGGTAACCGAGACACTCTTATAGCGTTCTTCTCCTAAATATATAACAGTCTTTCGGGTTCCGCGTCTGATTTCAAACACTAGCCATTGTTTAGTCCAAAAATTAGGATTTAGATCCATTTTATTCGAGTGGTACGAAAATAACGCAAAATGTCTAGATGAAATCAAGGACAAGGAGACTCCATAAGCATTCTTCTCCTAAATTTATAACTGTGTTTCGGGTTCTGCGTCAGTTTTCAAACACTATCCATTGTCTTGTTCGAAAATACGGATTTCGGTCCATTTTTGTCGGGTGGTACGAAAATCGCCACAAAATCCAGATTAAATCGAGGACCGAGAGACCCTTATAGCATTATTCTTCTAATTTTATAACTGTGTTTCGAATTACGCGTCAGATTTCAAATACTAGCCATCATCTTGTTCAAAAATACATATATCGATCCATTTTAATCGGGAGGTACGAAAATCTCTCGAAATGTCCAGATGAAATCGAGGACCTCGAGACTCTTATAACATTCTTCTCCTAAATTTATATTTGTTTTTCGGGTTCCGCGTCCCATTTCTAATACAAGCCATCGTATGGTCCGAAAATACAGATTTCGGTCAATTTTTGTCTTGTGGTACGAAAATCGTCCGAAAAGTCCAAATGAAATCGAGGACAGGTGAAACCCTTATTGCATTCTTCTCCTAAATTTATAAAAGTATTTCGGGTGAGATTTAAAAAACTAACCATCGAGGACAGGGTTCCGTGTCAGATTTAAAAAACTAACCATCATCTGGTTCGAAAAAAAGGATTTTGGTCCATTTTTGTCCTAGTGCTCGATTTCATCTGGACGTTTCGGGAGATTTTCGTACCACCAGACTAAATGGACCGATATCCGTATTTTTGAACTCCAAACACAATTATAAATTTAGAAGAAGAATGCTATAAGGGACTCTCAATCCTCGATTTCATCTTGACTTTTGGAGAGATTTTCGTACCACCCGCAAAAAAGGGACTGAAATCCGAATTTTCGAATAATGAATAGTGTTTGAAATCTGACACGGAACCCGAAACACAATTATAAATTTAGGAGAAGAATGCTATAAGATACTCTGGGTCCTCGATTTCGTCTCGACATTGCAGGCGAATTTTGTACCGCCATACTAAAATGGACCGAAATCCGTATTTTCGAACAATATGATGGCTTGTTTTTGAAATTTGACGCGGTTTCCGAAACACAGTTATAAATTTAGGAGAAGAATGCTATAACAGTCTCCTGGTCCTCGATTTCATCTGGCCATTTCGGGCGATTTTTGTACCACCTGACTAAAATGGATCGAAATCCGTATTTTTAAACAAGATTATGGCTAGTGTTTAAAATCCGATGTGGAAACTGAAACACTGTTATAAATTTAGAAGATGAATGCTATAAGGGACTCTCGGTCGTCGATTTCATCTGGACTTTTCGTGCGATTTTCGTACCACCCGACAAAAATGGATCGAAATCTATTTTTTCGAACCTTACTTTGGTTAGTTTCTTAAATCTGATGCGGAACCCGAAATACTGTTATAAATTTAGGAGAAGAATGCAACAAGGGTTTTCCTGTCCTCAATTTCATTTGGACTTTTCGAGCGATTTTCGTACCACCCGACAATAAGGGACAAAAAGGTGTATTTTCGGACCAGATGATTGCTTGTATTAGAAATGTGACTCAGAACCCGAAACACAATTATAAATTTAGGAGAAGAATGCAATAAGAGTCTCTTGGTCCTCGATTTCATCTGGACATTTCAAGATATTTTCGTACAACCAGACTATATTGGACCAATATTCGTATTTTCGAACAAGATGATGGCTAGTATTTAAAATCTGACATAGAACTCGAAACACAGTTATAAATTTAGAAGAAGAACACTATAAGGGACTCTTAATCCTCGATTTCATCTAGGCTTTTGGGCGATTTTCGTACCACCCGCAATAACTGGACCGAATTCCGTATTATCGAACAAGACGATGGCTTGTGTTTGAAATCTGACGCAGAACCCGAAACACAATTATAAATTTAGGAGAAGAATGCTATAAGAGACTCCTGGTCCTCGATTTCATCTGGACTTTTCGTGCGATTTTCGTACCACATGACAATCATGACCCAAAATTCGTATTTTCGAACAAGACGATGGCTTGTGTTTGAAATCTGACGCAGAACCCGAAACACTGTTATATATTAAGGAGAAGAATGATATAAGGGTTGCTCGATCCTCGATTTCATCTAGACTTTTCGGGATATTTTCGTATTGTTGAACAAAACAATGGCTAGTGTTTGAAATCTGACACATAACTCGGAAACAGTTATAAATGTAGTAGAAGAATGCTATAAGGGTCTCTCGGTCCTCGATTTCATCTGGACTTTTCAGGCGATTTTCGTACCACATGACAATCATGACCCAAAATTCGTATTTTCGAACAAGACAATTGCTAGTGTTTGAAATCTGAGGCGGAACCCAAAACTCAGTTATAAATTTAGGAGAAGAATGCTATAAGAGTTTTCTGGTCCTCGATTTCATCGGGTCTTTTTGGGCGATTTTCGTACCATTCGACAAAAATGGCTAGTATTTGAAATCTAGCGTGATACCCGAAACACAGTTATAAATTCTGGAGAAGAATGCTATAAGGGTCTCTCGGTACTCGATTTCATCTGGACTTTTCGGGAGATTTTCGTACCATTCGACAAAAAAGGACAAAAATTTGTATTTTCGGACCACACTTTGGCTAGTGTTTGATATCTAGCGTGGAACTCGAAACACAGTTATAAATTTTGGAGAACAATGGTACAAGGGTCTCCTTATCCCCGAAACACAGTTATAAATTTTGGAGGAGAATGATGTAAGGGTCTCCCGGTCCTAGATTTCATCTGGACTTTTCGGGCGATTTTCGTACCAACCGAATTATATAAGATGATTGTTATTGTTTGATATTTGACGCCGAACCTGAAACACTGTTATATATTTAGGAGAAGAATGCTTTAAGGTTCTTCAAGTCTTCGATTTATTCTGGAATTTTAAGGGCGATTTTCGTACCACCCGACTAAAATGGGCCGAAATCCGTATTTTCGAACAAGACGATGGCTTGTATTTGTATTTTGACGCAGAACCCGATTCACAAATATAAATTTAAATGAAGAATGTTATAAGGGTCTCTCGGCCCTCGATTTCATCTAGACTTTTCGAGCAATTTTCGTACCCCTCTACAAAAATGGACCAAAATCTGTATTTTAAGACCAAACAATGGCTAGTGTTTGAAATCTGAACCGAAATGAGAAACATTGTTATATGTTTAGGAGAAGAATGCTATAAGGGTCACCCGGTCCTCGATTTCATTTGGACTTTTTGGGTGATTTTCGTACACCCCGACAAAAATGGACATAAATCCGTAATTTCCAACAAGACGATGGCGAGTGTTTGAAACCTGACGCGGAACCCGATATACATTTACAAGACGATGGCGAGTGTTTGAAATTTCCAACATGACTTTTTAGGCGATTTTAGTGCCACACAAAAAATATGGACTGAAATTCGTTTTTTCGGACCAGACGATGGCTAGTGTTTGAAATTTGACGAAGAACCCGAACCTCAGTTATAAATTTAGGAGAAGAATGCTACAAGAATCATCTTTTCCTCGCTTTCATCTGGACTTTTTGGGCGATTTTCGCACCCCTCAACAAAAATGGACCAAAATCTGCATTTTTAGACCAGTTTAAAATGTGCTGCGGAACCCGAAACACAGTTATATATTTCGGATACGAATGCTATAAGGGTTTTCGAGTCCTCGATTTCATCTGGACTTTTCGGGCGATTTTCATACCACAAGAAAAAAATGGACCGAAATCAGTATTTCTTGAAAACAGACGAGGGCTAGTGTTTGAAATTTGACACGGAACCCGAAACACAATTATAGATTTTGGAGAAGAATGCTATGAGGGTCTCCAGGTCCTCGATTTAATCTAGACTTTTCGTGCGATTTTCATACCACCCGACAAAAATGTACCGAAATCAGTATTTCAAGAGCAGACGAGGGCTAGTGTTTGAAATTTGACCCAGAACCCGAAATAGAGTTATAAATTTAGAAGAAGAATGCTATAAGGGTTTCTCGATCGTCGATTTCATCTGGTGATTTCGGGTGATTATCGTACCACGCGACTAAAATGGCCCGAAATTCTTATTTTTGAACAAAACAATGGCTAGTGTTTGAAATATGATACGGAACTTAGAACACAATTTTAAATTTAGGAGAAGATTGTTATAAGGGTCTCTCGGTCCTCGATTACATCTGGACTTTGCAGGCGATTTTCATACCCCTCGTTAAAAAATGATCGAAATCTATATTTATGGACTAGACGATAACAGGTATTTGAAATTTGGCGCGAAACCTGAAAACCAATAATAAATTTTGGAGAAGAATGCTGTCAAGGTCTCCCAATCCTAGGTTTCATCTGGACTTTTCGGGTGATTTTCGTACCACCCGACAAAAAATGGACGGAAATCCGTATTTTCAAACAAGATGATTGCTAGTGTTTGAAATCTGACGTGGAACCCAAAACTCAGTTATAAATTTAAGAGAAGAATGCAATAAGGGTCTCCCGGTCATTGATTTAATATGGGCTTTTCGGGAGATTTTCGTACCACCCGACAAAAATGGACCGAAATTCGTATTTTCAAACAAAACGACGATTAGTGTTTGAAATTTGACCCGAATCTAAAATCTGTATTTTCATACCAGACTTTGGCTAGTGTTTGAAATTTGACCCGAATCTAAAATCTGTATTTTCATACCAGACTTTGGCTAGTGTTTGAAATCTGGCGTGAAACCCGAATCACAGTTATAAATGTTGGAAAAGAATGCTATAAGGGTCTCCTCGTCCTCGATTTCATTTGGTCTTTTCGGGTAATTTTCGTACCACACGACAAAAATGGACCGAAAGTCATAATTTCAGACCAGACGATGGCTAGTGTTTGAAATCTGGCGTGAAACCCGAATCACAGTTATAAATGTTGGAAAAGAATGCTATAAGGATCTCCCGGTCCTCAATTTCATCTGGACTTTTCGGGCGATTTTCGTATCCCTCGACCAAAATCAACTAAAATCTGTATTTTCATACCAGACTTTGGCTAGTGTTTGAAATCTAGTGCGGAACTCGAAACACATTTATAATTTTTGGAGAAGAATGCTATAAGGGTCTCCCAGTCCTAGATTTCTTCTAGACTTTTCGGGCGACTTTCGTACCATCCGACTAAAATGGACCAAAATCAGTATTTTCGAACAAGACGATGGATAGCGTTTGAAATTTGACATGGAACCCGAAATACAATTATAAAATTAGAAGAAGAATGCTATAAGGGTCTCTCGGTCCTTGATTTCATCTGGACTTTTCTTGTGATTTTCGTACTACCCGACTTAAATGGATCGAAATCCGTATTTTGGAACAATATGATGGCTAGTTTTTGAAATATGACGCGGAACCCGAAACACAGTTATAAATTTAGAAGAAGAATCCTATCAGGGTCTCCAAGTCCTCGATTTCATCTGGACTTTTCGGGGGATTTTCGTACCGCTCGACAGAACTGGACCAAAATCCGTATTTTCAGACCAAACGATGGTTAGTGTTGGAAATATGACGCGGAACCCGAAACACAGTTATAAATTTAGAAGAAGAATCCTATCAGGGTCTCCAAGTCCTCGATTTCATCTGGACTTTTCGGGGGATTTTCGTACCGCTCGACAGAACTGGACCAAAATCCGTATTTTCAGACCAAACGATGGTTAGTGTTTGAAATATGACGCGGAACCCGAAGCACATTTATAAATTTTGGAGAAGAATGCTACTAGGGTTTCCCAGTCATCGATTACATCTGGACTTTTCAGGCAATTTTCATATCATCGACAAAAAAAGACCGAAATTCGTATTTTCGAAAAAGACTATGGCTAGTGTTTGAAATCTGACACGAAACCTCGAACACAATTATAAATTTTGGAGAAGAATGATATAAGGGTCTCCCAGTCCTAGATTTCATTTGGACTTTTCGCGAGATTTTCGTGCCACCCGACTAAACTGGACCGAAATTCTTATTTTCGGACAAAACGATGGCTAGTGTTTGAAATATAACGCGGAACCCGAAACACAGATAAAAACTTAGAAGAAGAATGCTATAAAGGTCTCTCGGTCATAGATTTCATTAGGACTTTTCAAACGATTTTCGTACCACCCGACTTAAATGGACTGAAATTCGTATTTTCAAACAAAACGACGATTAGTGTTTGAAATTTGGCGCGGAACCCGAAACACAATTATAAATTTTGGAGAAGAATGCTATAAGGGTCTCCCGGTCTTCGATTTCATTTGGACGTTTCGGGCGATTACATACCACCTAACTAAAATGGACCAAAATTCATATTTCCGGACCAGACGATGGCTAGTGTTTAAAATCAGGCGCGGAACCCGAAAAATAGTTATAAATTTTGGAGAAGAATGCTATAAGGGTCTCTTGATCCTCGATATCCTCTAGTCTTTTCGGGCGATTTTCGTGCCACACGACTAAAATGGACCGAAATTCGTATTTTTGAACAAAACGATGGTTAGTGTTTGAAATATGTCACGAAACCTGAAACACAATTATAAATTTTGGCGAAGAATGCTATAAAGGTCTTCCGGTCCTCGATTTGATCTGGACGTTTTCGACGATTTTCGTACCACCCTACTAAAATGAACCAAAATCTATATTTTCGAACAAAACGATGGTTAGTGTTTTAAATGTGACGCGGAACCCGATACACATATATAAATTAAGATGAAGAATGTTATGAGGGTCTCACAGTCCTCGATTTCATTTGGACTTTTAGGGCAATTTTCGTACCCCTTGACAAAAATGGACGAAAATCGGTATTTTCAGACTAGACGATGGCTAGTGTTTGAAATCTGACCCGAAATGAGAAACATTGTTATATATTTAGGAGAAGAATGCTATAAGGGTCACCCGGTCCTCGATTTCATCTGGACTTTTCGGGCAAATTTCGTACACCCCGACAAAAATGGACCCAAATCCGTAATTTCTAACAAGACGATGGCTAGTGTTTAAAATCTGACACGGAACCCGATATACATTTACAAATTTAGGAGAAGAATGCTATAAGAGTGTTCTGGTTCTGGATTTCATCTTGATTTTTCGGGCGATTTTTAGTACCACTTAACAAAAATGGACCGAATTATGTATTTTAAAACCAAAAGAGGGCTAGTCTCCGAAATTTGACGCAGAACCTGAATCTCAGTTATAAATTTATGAGAAGAATACTACAAGAATCTTCTCCTCGATTTCATCTGCACATTTCGGGCAATTTTCGCACCCCTCGACAAAAATGGACCAAAATCGGCATTTTCAGACCAAACGATAGCTAGTGTTTGAAATCTGCCGCGGAACCCGAAACACAGTTATAAATTTTGGATAAGAATGCTATAAGGGTTTCCCGGTCCTCGATTTTATCTGGACTTTTCAGGCGATTTTGGTACCAACCGACAAAAATGGACCGAAATCAGTATTTCCTGAAAACAGACGAGGGCTAGTGTTTGAAATTTGACCCGAATCCCGAAACACAGTTATAAATTTTGGAGAATAATGTTGTCAGGGTCTCCCGGCCCTTGATTTGATACGGACTTTTCGGGCGATTTTTGATACCACCCGAAAAAAATGGACCGAAACCAGTATTTCCAGACCAAACGAGGGCTAGTGTTTGAAATTTGACGCGGAACCTGAAACATAGTTATTCATTTTTTAGAAGAACTCTATAAGGGTCTCTTGGTCCTCGATTTCATTTGGAATTTTCTGTTGATTTTCATACCACTTGAATAAAATGGATCGAAATCCGTATTTTTGGACCAGACGATGGCTAGTATTTGAAATTTGACATGGAACTCGAAATACAGTTATAAATTTAGAAGAAGAATGCTATAAGGGTCTCTCGATCGTCGATTTCATCTGGACTTTGCATGTGATTTTTTTACCGCTCGACAAAAAATGATCGAAATCTATATTTTTGGACCAGACGACGGGAAGTATTTGAAATCTGGCGCGGAACTTAAAAACAAGTAATAAATTTTGGAGAAGAATGCTATCATGGTCTCCTAGTTCTTGGTTTCATCTGGACTTTTCGGGTGATTTTCGGACCACCCGACAAAAAATAGACGAAAATCCGTATTTTCACCCAATATGATTGCAAGTGTTTGCAATCTGGCGCGAAACTCGAAACACAGTTATAAATGTTGGAGAAGAATGCTAATAGGGTCTCCTTGTTATCGATTTCATATGGACTTTTCGGGCGATTTTCGTACCCCTCGACAAAAATGGATTAAAATCTGTATTTTCGCACCAGACTTTGGCTAGTGTTTGAATTGTAGCGCGGAACTCGAAACACAATTATAAATTTTGGAGAAGAATGCTATAAGGGTCTCCCAGTCCTAGATTTCATCTAGACTTTTTAGATGACTTTCGTACCACCCGACTAAAATGGACAGAAATCCGTATTTTCGAACAAGACGATGGATAGTGTTGGAATTTTGACATGGAACCCGAAATACAATTATAAATTTAGAAGAAGAATGCAATAAGGGTCTCTCGGTCCTCGATTTCATCTGGACCTTCTGTGCAATTTTCGTACTACCCGACAAAAATGGACAGAAATTCATATTTTTGAACAATACGATGGCTAGTTTTTGAAATCTGATGTAGAATACGAAACACTGTTATAAATTTACGAGAAGAATATTATAAGGGTCTCCCGATCCTCGATTTCATTTGGACTTTTCAGGGGATTTTCGTTCCACCCGACACAAATGGATCGAAATCTGTATTTTCGGACCAAACGATGGCTAGTGTTTCCCTGTCATTGATTTCATCTGGACTTTTCAGGAGATTTTCGTACCATCGACAAAAAAGGACTGAAATCTGTATTTTTGAAAAAGACTATGGCTAGTGTTTGAAATCTGACGCGGAACCTGAAACAGAGTTATAAATTTTGGAGAAGAATGATATAAGGGTCTCCCAGTCCACGATTTCATATGGACTTTTCAGGCGATTTTCGTACCACCCGACTAAAATGGCCCAAAATTTGTATTTTCGAACAAAACGATGGTTAATGTTTGAAATCTGTCGCGGAACCAGAAACAGAATTATAAATTTTGGAGAAGAATGCTATAAAGGTCTTCCGGTCCTCTATTTGATCTGGACTTTTTGGACGATTTTCGTACCACCCTACTAAAATGAACCAAAATCTGTATTTTCGAACAAAACGATGGTTAGTGTTTGAAATCTGACACGGAACCCAGAACACAATTATAAATTTTGGAGAAGAATGCTATAAAGGTCTTCCGGTCCTCTATTTGATCTGGACTTTTTGGACGATTTTCGTACCACCCTACTAAAATGAACCAAAATCTGTATTTTCGAACAAAACGATGGTTAGTGTTTGAAATCTGACACGGAACCCAGAACACAATTATAAATTTTGGAGAAGAATGCTATTAGGGTCTCTCGGTCCTCGATTGCAACTGGACTTTTCGAACGATTTTCATACCACGCGACTAAAATGGACCGATATCCGTATTTTCGAACAAGACGATGGCTAGTGTTTGAATTCTGACGTTGAAAACTTTATTATGAAGATAATAATAACATATAATAAAATAGAGTTGTCAAATAAAGTAATAATTACATATTTATTTGACAAGTCTATTTTATTAAATGATATTACTATCTTCGTTATGCAATCAAACTTTAAAATGAAGATAATAATAACATATAATAAAATAGAGTTGTCAAATAAAGTAATAATTACATATTTATTTGACAAGTCTATTTTATTAAATGATATTACTATCTTCGTTATGCAATCAAACTTTAAAATGAAGATAATAATAACATATAATAAAATAGAGTTGTCAAATAAAGTAATAATTACATATTTATTTTACAACTCAATTTGGTTATATGTTATTATTATTTTGAAATCAATATTTATGAACCAGATGATGGCCAGTGTTTGAAATCTGATCCGAAACTCGAAACCCGAAATACAATTTTAAATTTAGGAGAAGAATGCTATAAGAGTCTCACAGTCCTCGATATCATCTGGACTTTTCGGGCGAAAATCGTAACACCTGACAAAAATGGACCAAAATTCTTATTTTTGTACAAGATGATGGCTAGGGTTTGAAATCTGATTGCTAGGGTTTGAAAATCGTACCAAACAACAAAAATGGACCGAAAACCGTATTTTCAGACCAGACGATGGCTAGTGTTTGAAAACTGACACGGAACCCGAAACACATTCTTTAATGTAGGAGAAGAATTCTATAAGAATCTTCCGAACCTCGACTTCATTTGGACTTCTTGGGCGATTATCGTACCACTCAACAAAAAAGGATAGAAATCTGTAATTTTTGACCAGGACATGGCTAGTGTTTGAAATCTGACGCGGAACCGGAAGCACATTTATTAGTTTTGGAGTAGAATTCCAAAAGAGTCTCTTGGTCCTCGATCTCATTTGGATTTCTCGGGTGATTTTCGTACTTCACAACAAAAATGGACTGAAATTTGTATTTTTGGTTTAAACGACGGCTAGTGTTTGAAATATGACGCCGAGCCCGACACACAGTTACCAATTTAGGAGAAAAATGCTATAAGGGTCTTCTAGTCCTCGATTTCATCTGGACTTTTCGATCGATTTTCGTACCACCTGACAAAAATGGACTAAAATTTGTATTTTCGGACCAGACGATGGCTAGTGTTTGAAATCTAACCCGAAACACAATTATAAATTTAGGAGAAGCATGTTCAACGTCTCTCCCGCTCCTCATTTTCATCTAGACTTTTTAGGCGATTTTCGTACCACCCGACAAAAATGGACTAAAATCCGTAACAAATAATAAAATAGAGTTGTCAAATAAATATGTAATTATTAGTTTATTCGA
>NC_021162.2:15947509-15954926 GCF_000331145.2 Cicer arietinum | reverse complement strand
AATACTATTTTATTATATGTTATTATTATCTTTGTTATGAAGTAAAACTATAAAACGAAGATAATAATAACTTATAATAAATTAGAGTTTTCAAATAAAATAATAATTACATATTTATTTGACAGCTCTATTTTATTAAATAATATTACTATCTTCGTTATGCAGTCAAACTTTAAAAGAAGATAATAAAATAGAATTATCAAACAAATTAATAATAATTTCATATTTATTAGACAACTCTGTTTTATTATATGTTATTATTATCTTCGTTTTATTGTTTTACTACATAACGAAGATAATAATAACATATAATAAAATTATGTTTATCAAATAAATATGTAATTAGAACTTTATTTGAAAACTTTATTTAATTATATGTTATTATTATCTTCGTCATGTAGTACAACTATATTATGAAGATAATAATAACATATATTAAAATAGAGTGGTCAAATAAAGTAATAATTACATATTTATTTGACAAGTCTATTTTATTAAATGATATTACTATCTTCGTTATGCATTCAAACTTTAAAATGAAGATAATAATAAAATATCATAAAATAGAATTATCAAATAAACTAATAATTACTTATTTATTTGACAACTCTGTTTTATTATACGTTATTATTGTCTTCGTTTTGTAGTTGTACTAAATAACGAAAATAATAATAACATATAACCAAATTGAGTTGTAAAGTTGTCAAATAAAGTAATAATTATTTGACAACTTTACAACTCAATTTGGTTATATGTTATTATTATTTTCGTTATTTAGTACAACTACAAAACGAAGATAATAATAACGTATAATAAAATTTAGGAGAAGAATGCTATAAGAGTCTCACAGTCCTCGATATCATCTGGACTTTTCGGGCGAAAATCGTAACACCCGACAAAAATGGACCAAAAACCATATTTTCGGACCAAACGATGGCTAGTGTTTGAAACACAGTCTTTAATGTAGGAGAAGAATTCTATAAGAATCTTCCGAACCTCGACTTCATTTAGAATTCTTGGGCGATTATCGTACCAGTCGACAAAAAAGGACAAAAAACTGTAATTTTGGACCAGAACATGGCTAGTGTTTGAAATCGGACGCGGAACCGAAAACACAGTTATTAAATTTGGAGTAGAATTCCAAAAGAGTCTCTTGGTCCTCAATCTCATTTGGACTTCTCGGGTGATTTTCATACTTCACAACAAAAATGGACTGAAATTTGTATTTTTGGTTTACACGACGGCTAGTGTTTGAAATATGACGCCGAGCCCGACACACAGTTACCAATTTAGGAGAAAAATGCTATAAGGGCTTCTAGTCCTCGATTTCATCTGGACTTTTCGGGCTATTTTCATACCACCTGACAAAAATGGACTAAAATTTGTATTTTTTGACCAGACGATGGCTAGTGTTTGAAATCGAACCCGAAACACAATTATAAATTTAGGAGAAGCATGCTAAACGTCTCTCCCGCTCCTCATTTTCATCTAGACTTTTTAGGCGATTTTCTTACCACCCGACAAAAATGGACTAAAATCCGTAACAAATAATAAAATAGAGTTGTCAAATAAATATGTAATTATTAGTTTATTCGAAAACTCTAATTTAATTTATGTTATTATTATCTTTGTTTTATTGTCTTACTTTATAACAAATATATAATAATAACATATAAAAAAAAATAGAGATGACAAATAAAGTAATAATTACGTCTTTATTTTATTAGGGTTTAATGTTTTAGGGTGTTTAGGGTTTAAGAAATCACGTTTAGGGATTAAAGTTTAGAGTTTAAAATTCGGGATTTTGGGTTTAGTGTTTAGGATTTAGGGTTTAAGGTTTAGGATTTAAGGTTTAAGGTTTAGGATTTAAGGTTTAAGGTTTTGGGTTTGAGGTTTGGGTTATAGTATATAGGGTTATCTTCATTGCAAAATATTACTACAAAACGATCATAATAATAACATATAATAAAATAGTGTTGTCAAATAAACATCTAAGTATTACATTATTTGACAACTCTATTTTATTATATGTTATTCTAATCTTATTTGTTAAATAATAATATTATCTTCGTTTTGTAGTTGTACTTAATAACAAAGATAATAATAACATATAATAAAATAGTGTTGTCAAATAAACATCTAAGTATTACATTATTTGACAACTCTATTTTATTATATGTTATTCTAATCTTATTTGTTAAATAATAATATTATCTTCGTTTTGTAGTTGTACTTAATAACAAAGATAATAATAACATATAATAAAATAGTGTTGTCAAATAAACATCTAAGTATTACATTATTTGACAACTCTATTTTATTATATGTTATTCTAATCTTATTTGTTAAATAATAATATTATCTTCGTTTTGTAGTTGTACTTAATAACAAAGATAATAATAACATATAATAAAATAGTGTTGTCAAATAAACATCTAAGTATTACATTATTTGACAACTCTATTTTATTATATGTTATTCTAATCTTATTTGTTAAATAATAATATTATCTTCGTTTTGTAGTTGTACTTAATAACAAAGATAATAATAACATATAATAAAATAGTGTTGTCAAATAAACATCTAAGTATTACATTATTTGACAACTCTATTTTATTATATGTTATTCTAATCTTATTTGTTAAATAATAATATTATCTTCGTTTTGTAGTTGTACTTAATAACAAAGATAATAATAACATATAATAAAATAGTGTTGTCAAATAAACATCTAAGTATTACATTATTTGACAACTCTATTTTATTATATGTTATTCTAATCTTATTTGTTAAATAATAATATTATCTTCGTTTTGTAGTTGTACTTAATAACAAAGATAATAATAACATATAATAAAATAGTGTTGTCAAATAAACATCTAAGTATTACATTATTTGACAACTCTATTTTATTATATGTTATTCTAATCTTATTTGTTAAATAATAATATTATCTTCGTTTTGTAGTTGTACTTAATAACAAAGATAATAATAACATATAATAAAATAGTGTTGTCAAATAAACATCTAAGTATTACATTATTTGACAACTCTATTTTATTATATGTTATTCTAATCTTATTTGTTAAATAATAATATTATCTTCGTTTTGTAGTTGTACTTAATAACAAAGATAATAATAACATATAATAAAATAGTGTTGTCAAATAAACATCTAAGTATTACATTATTTGACAACTCTATTTTATTATATGTTATTCTAATCTTATTTGTTAAATAATAATATTATCTTCGTTTTGTAGTTGTACTTAATAACAAAGATAATAATAACATATAATAAAATAGTGTTGTCAAATAAACATCTAAGTATTACATTATTTGACAACTCTATTTTATTATATGTTATTCTAATCTTATTTGTTAAATAATAATATTATCTTCGTTTTGTAGTTGTACTTAATAACAAAGATAATAATAACATATAATAAAATAGTGTTGTCAAATAAACATCTAAGTATTACATTATTTGACAACTCTATTTTATTATATGTTATTCTAATCTTATTTGTTAAATAATAATATTATCTTCGTTTTGTAGTTGTACTTAATAACAAAGATAATAATAACATATAATAAAATAGTGTTGTCAAATAAACATCTAAGTATTACATTATTTGACAACTCTATTTTATTATATGTTATTATCATCTTCGTTACGAACTAAAACTATAAAACAAAGTTTATAACAATATATAACAAAATAGAGTTGTCAAATAAATATGTAATTACATATTTATTTGACAACTCTGTTTTATTAAATGATATTACTATCTTCGTTATGCAGTCAAACCTTAAAATGAAGATAATAATAATATATAATAAAATAGAATTATCAAATAAAATAATAATTACATATTTATTTGACAACTCTGTATTATTATACGTTATAGTAAATAATGAATATAATAATAACATATAACAAAATTGAGTTGCAAAATTAATATGTAATTATTACTTTATTTGACAACTCTATTTTATTATATGTTATTATTATCTTCATTATGTAGTAAAACTATATAACAAATATAATAATAACATTTAATAAAATAGAATTGTCAAATAATGTATTAATTACAAAGCATTCTTCTCCTAAATTTATAATTGTGTTTTGGGTCATATTTTGAACATTAACCATCATTTGATCTAAAAATACAAATTTCGTTCCATTTTTGTCGGGTGGTACAAAAATTGCCTGAAAAGTCTAGACCATATCGGGGCTTGAGAGACTCTTATAGCATTCTTCTCTAAAATTTATAACTATGTTTGAGGTTCCGCGCCAGATTTCAAACACTAGTCATCGTCTGGTCCGAAAATACATACGGTTGTCCATTTTTGTCGAGGGGTACGAAAATCGCCTGAAAAGTCCAAATGAAATCGAGGACCGTGAGACCTTTATAGCATTCTTCTTTTCCAAAATTTATAATTGTGTTTCGGGTTCCGCATCAGAATTCAAACACTAGCCATCGTCTTAAATGAAAATACGGATTCCTGCCAATTTTTTTCGGGTGATACAAAAATCGCACGAAAAATCTAGATGAAATTGAGGACAAGGAGACCCTTATAGCATTCTTCTCCTAAATTTGTAACCGTGTTTTCGGTTCTGTGTCTTATACTTCAAACACTAACCATCGTTTGGTCCGAAACTAGGGACTTTGGTCCATTTTTGTTGGGTGGTACGAAAATTGTCCAAAAAGTCCAGATAAAATTGAGGATCGGCAGACCCTCATAGCATTCTTCTCCAAAATTTATAAATGTGTTTCAGGTTCTGCGTCAGATCTCAAACACTAGCCATCGTCTGGTCTGAAAATACTGATATTGGTCCTTTTTTATAATTTTCTTTCGGGTTCCGCGTCAGATTTCAAACACAAGCAATCGTCTTGTTCGAAAATACGGATTTCGGTCCATTTTAGTCGGGTGGTACGAAAATCGCTCGAAAAGTCCTAGCATTCTTCCCTAAAATTTATAACTATGTTTCAGGTTCTGCGCCAGATTTCAAACACTAGCCATCGTCTGGTTCGAAAATACCGCGAGACCATTATAGCATTCTTCTGCAAAATTTATAACTTTGTTTCGGGTTCCGCGCCAGATTTCAAACACTATCCATTGCTTTTTCAAAAATACGAATTTCGATCGATTTTTGTCATGTGTACGAGATACCCTTATAGCATTCTTCTCCAAAATTTATAACTGTGTTTCGGGTTCGGTGTCAGATTCCAAACACAAACCATCGTTTTGTTCAAAAATACAGATTTTGGAAAAGTCTAGATGAAATCGAGGACCAGGAAACCCTTATAGCATTCTTCTACAAAACTTATATCTGTTTTTCGGGCTCGACCCCAGATTTTAAACACTAGCCATCATTTGTTCTGAAAATACGATTTTTAGTCTATTTTTGTCGGGTGATACAAAAAGCGCTCGAAAAGACCAGATGAAATCGAGGGCCAGGATACCCTTCTAGCATTCTTCCCTAAAATTTATAATTGTGTTCCGGGTTCCGCATCAGATTTCAAGCACTGCCACCGTCTTGTAAGAAAATACGGATTTTGGTCCATTTTTGTCGGGTGATAAAAAACTCGCCTGAAAAGTCTATATGAAATCGAGGACCGGGAGACCCTTATAGCATTCTTTTTCTAAATTTGTAACTGTGTTTCGGGTTCTGTGCAAGATTTCAAACACTAACCATCGTTTTGTTTGAAAATACGAATTTCGGTCCATTTTAGTCGGGTGGTACGAAAATCGACCGAAATATCCAAGTGAAAATTTATAACTGTGGATCGGGTTGCGCGTCAAAATTCAAACACTAGCCATCGTTTGGTCCAAAAATACAGATTTTGGCATATTTTTGTCGATGGGTATGAAAATCGACCGAAAAGACCACATGAAATCAAGGAACGTGAGACCCTTATAGCATTCTTCTCCAAAATTTAAAATTGTGTTTCGATTTCTGCATCAGAATTCAAACACTAGCCATCATCTGGTCCGAAAATACAGATTTTGGCATATTTTGTCAATGGGTACGAAAATCGACCGAAAAGACCACATGAAATCAAGGAACGTGAGACCCTTATAGCATTCTTCTCCAAAATTTAAAATTGTGTTTCGATTTCTGCATCAGAATTCAAACACTAGCCATCGAGGACCAGAATTTATGTCCACTTTAGTCGGGTGGTATGAAAATTGCCCGAAAAGTCCAGATGAAATCGAGGACGGGGTGACCCTTATAGCATTCTTCTCCAAAATTTATAACTGTGTTTCAAGTACTAACCAATGTTTTGTTCGAAAATACAGATTTTGGTTCATTTTAGTAGGGTGGTACGAAAATTGTCCAAAAAGTCCTGATCAAATCGAGGACCGGAAGACTTTTATAGCATTCTTCTCCCAAATTTATAATTGGATTTCAGGTTCCACGACAGATTTCAAATACTAATCATCGTTTTGTTCGAAAATACGAATTTCGGTCCATTTTAGTCGTGTGGTACGAAAATCGCTCGAAAAGTCCAGCTGAAATCTAGGACCGAGAAACCGTTATAGCATTCTTCTTCTAAATTTATAACCTTGTTTCGAGTTCCGCATTAGATTTCAAACACTTCCCAGCGGTTTGTTCGAAAATACGAATTTCAGGCCATTTTATAATTTAAAACATTAGCCATAGTCTTTTTTGAAAATACGGATTTCGGTCCTTTTTTGTCGATGGTTCAAAAATCGCTTGAAAAGTCTATATGAAATAGATGACCGGAAACCCTAGTAGCATTCTTTTCCAAAATTTATAATTGTGCTTTGGGTTCCGCGTCATATTTCAAACACTAGCCATCATTTGGTCCGAAAATACGGATTTCGGTCCATTTTTGTCTTGTGGTAAGAAAATCCCCCGAAAATTCCAGATGAAATTGAGGACCGGGTGACCTTTACAACATTCTTCTCCTAAATTTATAAAAGTTTGGTCCGAAAATACGCATTTCGGTCCATTTTTGTCTTGTGGTAAGAAAATCCCCCGAAAATTCCAGATGAAATTGAGGACCGGGTGACCTTTACAACATTCTTCTCCTAAATTTATAAAAGTGTTTCAGATTCCACATCAGATTTAAAACACTAGCCATCATCTGGTCTGAATAATACATTTCGTTCCATTTTTTTTTAGCGGTAAGAAAATCGCCCAAAAAGTCCAGATGAAATCGAGGACTTGGAGACCCTGTGAGGATTTCAAAATCTAGCCATTGCTTGTTCAAAAATACCGATTTCGGTCCATTTTAGTCGGGTAGTACGAAGATTGCACTAAAAGTCCACATGAAATCGAGGACCAAGAGACCCTTATAACATTCTTCTTCTAAAGTTAAAAATGTGTTTCAGGTTCCGCATCAGATTTCAAACACAAACAATCGTCTAGTTCAAAAATACG
>NC_021162.2:15945824-15946204 GCF_000331145.2 Cicer arietinum | reverse complement strand
CACAGGTGTGGTAAGCAGGGTCACATGGAATATGAATGTAGAGATGCTGGAATTACTTGTTTTAATTGTCAACAACAAGGCCACATTAGCACCACATGCCCCTACCCAAGGAAAACTCCACAACCTGGAAACCAGAGTTCCCAAGCCAGCCAACCTAAATCCAATGGAAAAGTCTTTGCCCTCAGTGGTGCAGGAGCGTCTGAGAAAGACAACTTGATCCAAGGTGCATGTCTCATAAGTGATACTCCTTTATTTATGCTATTTGATTGTGGTGCCACTCATTCCTTTGTGTCTCTTGACTGTTTAGACGTTTAGGACTACCTGTATCTCATTTGCAGTATGATTTGATTGTGAATACCCCAACTAGTGATTATGTTGAT
>NC_021162.2:15941248-15945796 GCF_000331145.2 Cicer arietinum | reverse complement strand
AGTTGACTTAGTGTGTTTACCTTTGCGTCTGGTTGATGTGATTCTTGGTATGGATTGGCTATCTGCCAACCGTGTCCGTGTAGATTTTTTTAGTAAAACCATTGAATTCATGGAGTCAGAAGAGAGGGATAAGCCTAGCAATATATCCGCCAACCAAGTGAAGGCACTCTTGAAAGAAGATGCCCAGTTATACATGATCCTAGCCTGATTAGAATTTGATAAAAAAAGTGGTAATACGAGATGTTCCTATTGTGTGTGAATTTCCTGAAGATGTCACTAGTTTACCACCAGAGCGTGAGATTGAGTTTAGCATTGACCTTGTATTCCCTTAAGATGTCACTAGGATGTCTCCCTTCGAATTGTTTGAGCTAAAGAAGCAATTGGAAGAGCTTTTAGATAAACAATTTATAAGGCCTAGTGTGTCACCATGGGGTGCACCTGTGTTGTTGGTTAAGAAGAAGGATGGCTCTGTGAGGTTGTGTGTGGATTACCGCCAACTTAATAAAGTGACAATCAAGAATAAGTATTCGCTACCCAAGATAGATAACCTTATGGGCCAATTGAGAGGATTTTGTGTGTTTAGTAAGATCGACTTGAGATCAGGTTATCATCAGATCCGAGTGAAGTCTTTTGATATCCCTAAAACTGCCTTTAGAACCCATTATGGCGATTATGAGTATTTGGTTATTCCTTTTGGTGTGACTAATGCACCAGTAGTGTTTATGGATTACATGAACCGGATCTTTCACCCTTACCTAGACTCATTTGTGGTTGTGTTTATAGATGATATCTTTGTGTACTCTAAGACTAAGGAAGAGCATGGCGAACATTTAAGGATGGTTTTGCAAACCCTTAAAGAGAAACAATTATTTACCAAGTTTTCTAAGTGTGAATTTTGGTTAGAAGAAGTAAGTTTCCTAGGACATGTAATTTCAAAATGTGGAATAGCCGTTGATCCTGCCAAGGTGGAGAGTGTATTAGAATGCAAAGCACCTAAGTCAGTGATTGAGATTAGAAGTTTCCTAGGATTGGCTGGTTATTATCGTAGGTTCATAGAAGGATTTTCCAAGTTGGCCTTACCTTTAACTAAGTTGACCCGAAAAGGGGAATTTTTCGTGTGGGATACCCATTGTGAGAATAGTTTCCAAGAGCTTAAGAAACAATTGAGCTCTGCATCAATCTTAGCATTACCTGACCTGAGTGAACCCTTCGTAGTATATTGTGATGCATATGGCTCAGGATTAGGTGGAGTAATTATGCAAGATGGGAAGGTGGTAGCATATGCTTCTAGGCAACTGAAGATTCATGAGAGGAACTACCCTACCCATGACCTAGAACTAGCAACAGTTGTCTTTGTACTTAGGATGTGGAGACATTATTTATATGGATCTAGATTTGAGGTTTTTAGTGACCATAAGAGCCTTAAGTATCTTTTTTACCATAAGGAGTTGAACATGAGACAACGTAGGTGGATGGAATTTCTTAAAGATTTTGATTTTGAGCTTAACTATCATCCTGGAAAGACCAATGTAGTGGCTGATGCCTTGAGTAGGAAGACTTTGAGTGTGCCCGCTTTAATGGTTAAGCATAGTGAGTTGTTGGAACAGTTTAGAGACCATAGTTTAGTTTGTGAAGTGACACCAGAAAGTATTAAATTGGGAATGTTGAAGGTAAATAGTGGACTATTGGAAGAGATTGAAAAGAATCAGAAATTGGATTATACCTTTTAGATAAGTTACAGTCGATTGACCAAGGGAGAGAACCTGATTTTTAAAATAGGTGTGGATGGAATTTTGAGATTTAAGGAGAGAATTTGTGCGCCCGATGTAGAGGAGTTAAGAAAGATGATCTTAGAGGAAGGACATAGGAGTTGTCTAAGTATTCACCCTGGAGCCACAAAGATGTATAAAGACCTCAAGAAGATATTTTGGTGGCCTAAAATGAAAAAAGATGTTGCTGAATTTGTGTATGCTTGTTTGATCTATCAACAGTCTAAGGTAGAACACCAAAAACCTTCAGGTTTGATGCAACCTTTGAGTATTCCTGAGTGGGATAGCATCTCTATGGACTTTGTTGTAAGCTTACCCCGAACTCCAAAAAGGTACGATAGTATTTGGGTTATTGTGGATAGATTAACTAAATCTGCTCACTTTATTCCAATAAACATAACTTATTCTATGGAAAGGTTAGCTGAAATATACATAAAGGAAATTGTGAAGTTGCATGGAATCCCATCAAGTGTAGTCTCAGACAGAGACCCTAGGTTTACCTCTAAGTTTTGGCAAGGCTTACATAGCGCTTTAGGTACGAACCTTAGGATGAGTTCAGCATACCACCCACAAACATATGGTCAGACTGAGTGAACCAATCAATCCCTAGAAGACTTGTTGAGAGCTTGTGTGTTGGAACAAAATGGAAGTTGGGATAGCTTTTTGCCACTTATAGAGTTTACCTATAACAATAGTTTCCACTCTAAAATTGAAATGACCCCTTTTGAGGCGTTGTATGGAAGAAGGTGTAGGACCCCTCTGTGTTGGTTTGAGACGAGTGATAACCTTGTGTTAGGACCTGCGATTGTTCAACAGACTACTGGTAAAGTAAAAATAATTCAGGAAAAGATGAGAGCATCTCAGAGTAGGCAAAAGATACCATGATAAAAGAAGCAAAAACCTCGAATTTCAAGAAAGTGATCATGTATTTCTGAGAGTTACTCCAACAACTGGGGTTGGTCGGGCATAAAAAATGCAAAAGCTTACTCCTCGGTTTATAGGACCTTACCAGATTCTTAAACGTGACGGTAACGTGGCATATCAGATCACATTACATCGTTCTCTTTCTAATCTTCATAGTGTCTTTCACGTGTCTCAACTTCCCAATTACATTTCCGATCCCTCACACGTGATTGAGTCAAACAAGGTCCAAATAAAAGAGAATCTAACTTTTGAGACCTTACCGCTACAGATTGAGGACCAAAAGACCAAAGAATTTCATTGGTTAAGGTTGTCTGGGGAGGTGCTAATGGTGAAAGTGCTATGTGGGAAGTCCAAAGCCGGATGCGCGATTCTTATCCAGAACTGTTTCTGTCAGGTAAATTTAGAGGATGAAATTTTCTTCAACTGGGGGAGAAATGTAACACCCCAATTTCTCATTACCTTATTTTAGTAGTATAATGATACATTACTATTATTATATGAGTGTTAATATGTGTTCTAATTTCCTAATTTCTTTAGGTGTGTCTGTGTGTTTGCCATAGTAATTGATTTAAAGCATTAATATTAACTATATTTAACCTACAAAAATAAATAAAATAATACAATGAGTGAATTTGTGTTGTTACACTAGTTGTTACCTTTAGCTCTAATAGAAATAATAATAATAATAATAATAATAATAATAATAATAATAATAATAATAATAATAATAATAATAATAATAATAATAATAATAATAATAATAACCTAGGCTAATACTAGGTATATATATAGAGGAGCGCTAGTTCTCACATTAGGAAGCAGAGATTAGCACGGAGCCGCCTTTCATCATCACCAAAACCATAAGGTATTCTTCCTCTCTCTGTACCTTGATCGAAACATGTAGTAGTAAAAGGAAGATTTTTTTAGTGCTAATCTGAGTATTCCCTTTTAATTATAATAACAATTTCCTTCCATTTGAACTATATTCCTGAAGCAATGTTTTCACAAATTTAGCGGCGATAGCAAACATCATTTGGATTGTTGTAATATTTTATCAGGTATTCAAGCCTAATGCATTGCTAAATAATTTCCTTAAACAATGAGTTACCGTCCTTTCCATATTTTATTTGATAATTTAGGTTCGTAATTAAAATAAGATACTAACTATATTTTATTTATTAGTTATATTATGTTTGAATACCAATTATTTATAGAAATAGGAGAAATGCATCAGTACTATTTATTTTCCTCTATAAAGTGAGTATATTTTATGTACCTATTCAGATTTTTCTATAGTACTTTGAAATTAAGTTTGAATTATAAAATTGGGCATGTGTCGTTTTTATTTTAATTATTTTGTAATGATAAAGTTGCTAATTATATTGCACAAAATGGTCCAAATACCAATTAATCCTTGCTGATTTCTGAAACAAAGAACTTGCACATATCACTTCATTTAATTTAACAAATTTATTTTTTACATGTTTACTTTGTTATTTCATAGTTCATGTTATTTGTATTCCTTAATACTATTTACAATATTATTATTAGCATAATTATTTTAGCATACTACATTGAGTTTAAATAAATAAAGTTAAATTAATGTTTGGATCAAATAATATGAGCTCTTGTTGAATACAACTTCTCTAGACATTCCTCTATTGTTTTATCTATAAATTCCCTTTTAGATAAACATGTGCAATTGTATTCTCTATCTTATATATATCTATATATAAATAAATAAATAATCTCAATTTGTTTAACATCCAAAGACTTGAGTTATTCTAATTATAATTTAAAATTGTTATAGTGTTCATTGCATCGTAAATTTTTAAGATAACATATACTGCATTTA
>NC_021162.2:15939584-15941030 GCF_000331145.2 Cicer arietinum | reverse complement strand
ACCGACAAAGAAACGACCCGTTAGCATATCAGATTAATTGGACGAAATCTTCAGTCGAGGTAAGGGGTGAGATGAGGTTCGATTTTATGAGTATAAAATAACGTGAGATGAACGGGAATGCTGAAATTCCCAGATGTTCATTCAGGGCTTACTACATACAGTTGAGCCCTATTGAGTTATAATAATTAATTAATAAAATGTGAATGGTAATAGTGAGGACGAAAATATAATTTAGCAACCTATAGAATTGTCGTGAATTTATTTATATCAAGATTGCATGCCGTCTGATTTTATGAATACTATGTTGATTGTTACTGTGTGAATGAGATGTACTGGAGTGTTCTTGCTACTTGAATGAAATTGTGATATTACTTGAATGTGCAAGTTGTTTGATCTTTTATTTTGTTATTGATAAGACTGGATGATGCATTGTGAGTAGTGCAAACCAAAATATTGGATTATATTGTGATTGACTGATATACATATATAATGATGAATGTGGTGAAGTCTAACTGAAATTTATTGGGTTGTGATTTTGGAGTTAGACCTATTTTGTCATCATATAGTGAGGGTTTGACAAACCTAGTGATTCAGGGAAGTACAACTGAATGAGCTTGATCGTGGAGGGCTACAGTCGAACTGTAAGGTACGACTGAAAAACCTTGGGGTACCTCTATTGGGGAATTCCTAAGTGGATTGGTGGGTTATTCCCTAAGGCCGGGAGCTACCGTGCAACACAAGAGTACCCCGACCGTCGCGTATATGTGTCTCGGGTTGAGTTGAGGGGATATATGAGGACTTGGCCATTCATGAATTATCCGTCTGCTCTTGTAGTGGCATAGTATCAGGCCTCCTAGCCAAGTACTTCAGAGTAGAATAGTACCAAATGATGAAGTATAGAGTATAGGACATCCATAGCATTTCATCCTTGTGATTGTCTTATTGTGAATGAATTTGATGAATCATTGATATTATACACTTGACTGCTTTTGAGGTTGTCATAATTTGATTGCTTGTGTGTTCTCCTCGTGTATTTTATACTGTTACATAATTTCGATACTCACCCCTCATTGTTTGTGTTTGGCGTTTGCGACCGACGCAGACGAGTTGTAAGTTGAAGGTAATGACTAGTACCATCAGAGAGGTGGAAGCCATCATGTCTTGGAGACTCTTATTATATGCATTGTGTTGATGTTATTTTGAGCATTTTTATTTTGGGTATTCCCGCTCTTATAGTGACATCGGGTTGGGACTACATTTGCACTTAATTTAAAACATAAGTGTGTGTACTTCAAAAAGGATTATGTTGTCTGATATTGTGATTTCATGTTGTTAAGTGGATGGAACCTTTGAATTTATTTGACGTGTTTAGGATTATGTGATACTCTTTATCTTAATAATAAATAAATATGTTTGGAAGTTTTTATATTTAGTTATTTGAAGTTC
>NC_021162.2:15935670-15938969 GCF_000331145.2 Cicer arietinum | reverse complement strand
CGAAAAGTCCAAATAAAATCGAGGACCGGGAGACCCTTATTGCATTCTTCTACTAATTTTATAACATTGTCTCGGGTTCCACATCATATTTTAAACACTAACCATCGTGTGGTCCAAAAATACGGATTTCATTCCATTTTTGTCGGATAATACGAAAATCTCCCAAAAAGTTCAGATTATATCGAGGACTAGGAGACCCTTATTGAAATATTTTCCTAACTTTAAAATTGTGTTTCAGGTTCCGCGTTAGATTACAAACACTAGCTATCGTTTGCTCCGAAAATACGGATTTCAGTCAATTTTTGTCGTGTGGTACCAAAATTGCCTAAAAAGTCCATATGAAATCGAAGACATGGAGACCCTTATAGTATTTTTTCTCTTAAGTTTATAACTAATTTCGAGTTTCGCGTCAGATTTCAAACACTAGCCATCGTTTGGTCCAAAAATAAGGATTTCAGTCTATTTATGTCTTGTGGTATAAAAATCGGCCAAAAAGTCTAGATGAAATCGCAACTTGGAGACCCTTATAGCATTCTTCTCCTAAATTTATTACTGTGATTTGGGTTCCGTGTCAGTTTTCAAATACTAGCCACCATTTGGTCCGAAAATACGTATTTTGGTTCGTTTTTGTCGGTTGGTACGAAAATCGCCCGAAAAGTCCAGTTGAAAATGAGGACAGGGAGATCCTTTTAGCATTCTTCTCCTAAATTTATAACTTTGATTCTAGTTTCGCGTCAAATTTCAAACACTAGCCATCGTGTAGTCCGAAAATATGGATTTTGGTCCGTTTTTGTCGGGTGGTAGGAAAATCACCCGAAACGTCTAGATGAAATCGAGGACCGAGAGACCCATATAGCATTGTTCTCCCAACTTTATCATTGTGTTTCAGGTTTCAAGTTCCTTGTCTAATTGCAAATACTAGTCTTTGTCTAGTCCGAAAATACGAGTTTTGGCCCATTTTTGTTTAGTCGTATGAAAATAGCATGTAAAGTTCAAATGAAAACGAGGACCTGAAGAACCTTATAGCATTCTTCTCCTAAATCTAAAATTGTGTTTCGGGTTTTGGTTTATATTTCAAACACTTGCCATCGTCTGGTCCGAAAATATGGATTTCGGTCCATTTTTGTCAGGTGGTATGAAAATTGCCCGAAAAGTCCAGATGAAATTGACGACCGCGAGACCCTTATAGCATTCTTCTCCTAAACTTATAATTGTGTTTCGAGATCCGTGTCATATTTCAAATACTAGTGATCGTGTGGTCCGAAAATACGCATTTTGATTCATTTTTGTCAAGTGGTACAAAAATCGCCCGAAAAGTTCAGATGAAACACTAGCCATTGTTTGGCTGGAAAATATGGATTTCAGTTTATTTTTGTCGGGTGGAACAAAAATCGCCCAAACTGTTCAAATGAAATTGAGGACCCGGAAACCCTAAAAGCATTATTCTCCTAAATTTATAACTATTGTTTCTAGTTCAAGATTAGATTTCAAACACTAGCCACTGTCTTGTTTGAAAATACGGAGTTCGGTCCATTTTTGTTAGATGGTACGAAAATCGCATGAAAAGTCCTAATGAAATCGAGGACCTAGAGACTCTTGAAGAATTTCTCTCCTAGATTTATAACTGCGGTTCGGGTTCCACGTCAGATTTAAAATAATAGTCATCGTCGGGTCCGAAATACGGATTGCGGTCCATTTTTTTTGAGGTGGTACGATAATCACCCAAAACGTCTAGATGAAATCGACGACCCGAAGACCCTTATAGCATTCTTCTCCTAAATTTATAATTGTGTTTAGGGTTCCGCGTCAGATTTCAAATACTAACTATCATCTTGTACGAAAATATGGATTTCCGTCCATTTTTGTCGGGTAGTACAAAAATTGCCCGAAAAGTCCAGATGAAATCGAGGACCGGGAGACCCTTGTAGAATTCTTCTCATACATTTATAACTTTGTTTTGGGTTCCACATTTGATTTCTAAAACTAGCCATCATTTGGTCCGAAAATACGGATTTTGATCCATTTTGTAGGGTGGTACGATAAATGCCCGAAAAGTCCATATGAAATCAAGGACCGGGATACCCTTATAGCATTCTTCTCCTAAATCTATAAATGTGTTTCGGGTTCCACGATAGATTTCAAACACTAGCCATCGTTTGGTCCAAAAATACGGATTTCAATCCGCTTTTGTCCGGTGGTACGAAAATCGTCCGAAAATGCCAAATGAAATCGAGGACCCGGAAACACTAATATTCTTCTCCTAAATTAAACACTACCCATCGCCTAAACCCGAAATCCTAAATCCTATTCCCTAAACGTGATTTCTTAAACCCTAAACAGGATTTTTTTTTAAACCCTAAACATCCTAACACACTAAACCCTAATAAAATAGAGTTGACAATTAAAGATGTAATTATTACTTTATTTCACAACTCTATTGTATTATATGTCATTATTATCTTCCTTATGAATTAAAACTATAAAACAAAGATAGTAATAACATATAGGCTAAATACCACTCGTGGTCCCTTAACTTTATTTTAGTTTAACATTTTAGTCATTTATCTTCTTTTTTTTTCCGATTTGGTCTTTTATTTTTATTTTAAGTGACAATTTGATAATTTATGTTTTAAAATGTCAACAACGTTATCCTTATTTTTTCCAAAAATTCATAAAAAATTTCAAACAAACCCATAAAATTAATTATCATCGTCAATATAATACAATTTCATCAAATTCATAACTTAAATCTTTAAATAAACTCATATTTTCATCTCTAACACTATCAAATAAAGAATGACAAATATGTGTTTATTTGAGTTACAAATTTGATGAAATTTGTTTTATATTAAAAAATATAATTAATTTTATGGGTTTTGTTTAAAAATTTTGATGAAATTTTGAATTTTTGAAAAAAAAAGGATAACATTGTAGACACTTTAAAACATAAAAGATTAAATTGTCATTTTAGTGTGTTAGGCTGTTTAGGGTTAAAAAAAAATCATGTTTAGGGTTTCAGAAATCACATTTAGGGATTGGGATTTAGAGTTTAGGGTTCAGGATTTAGGGTTAACAGTTTAGGGTTTAGGATTCAGGGTTTAAGGTTTAGGTTTAAGGTTTAGGATTTAGGGTTTTGGCCTTAAGGTTATGTGTTTAGTATTAAGAGTTATCTTCATAACGAAGAATAACTACAAAACAAAGATAATAGTAACATATTATAAAATTAAGTTGTCAAATAAAGATATAATTAATACTTTATTTGAAAATAATATTTTATTATATATTATTATTATCTTCTT
>NC_021162.2:15930844-15933529 GCF_000331145.2 Cicer arietinum | reverse complement strand
TTATTATCTTTGTGTTATGTACAACTACAAATCGAAGATAATAATAATATTTAACAAAATAGAGTTGTCTAATAAATATGTAATTATTACTTTATTTGACAACTCTATTTTATTATATGTTTCTATTATCTTCGTTATGAAGTACAACTACATGATGAAGATAATTGTATCATATAATAAAATAGAGTTGTCTAATAAAATGATAATTACATATTTATTTGACAACTCTATTTTATGATATGTTTTTATTATCTTCGTTATGTAGTTGTTCTTCATAACAACCTAACACACGAAACTTGATTTTTTAAACCCTAAACAACCCAACACACTAAACCCTAACCAAATAGAGTTGTCAAATAAGGTAATTATTACATATTTATTTAAGGTATAGGGTTCAGTGTTTAAGGTTTAGGATATAGGGTTTTGGTTTTAAGGTTCATTATTAAGTATAACTACAAAACAAAGATAATAATACCATTTAATAAAGTAGAGTTGTCAAATAAAGTAATATTTACAATTTATTTGACAACTCAATTTTGTTATTCGTTATTATAATTTTCGTTATTAAATACAACTACCAAATGAAGATAATAATAACATTTAACAAAATAGAGTTGTCTAATAAATATGTGATTATTACTTTATTTGACAACACTATTTTATTATATGTTATTATTATCTTTGTTTTATAGTTTTACTTTATAACTAAGATAATAATAATATATAAAAAAAATAGAGTTGTTAAATAAATATGTCACAATTAATTTATTTGATAGCTTTGTTTTATTATTTGTTATTATTATCTTTGTGTTATGTACAACTACAAATCGAAGATAATAATAATATTTAACAAAATAGAGTTGTCTAATAAATATGTAATTATTACTTTATTTAACAACTCTATTTTATTATATGTTACTCTTATCTTTGATATGAAGTACAACTACCTAATTAAGCAAATCGAGTACTGGGATACCCTTATAGCATTGTTTTCTAAGTTTATACTTTCATTCCATTTTTGTTTAGTGGTACGAAAATCACCCGAAAAGTGAAGATGATATCTAGGACTGGGAGAACCTTATAGCATTCTTCTTCTAACTTTATAATTGTGTTTCGGGTTCTGCGTCTGATCTCAAACACTAGCTATCGATTTGTCTGAAAATATGGATTTCGGTCCATTTTTCTCGTGTGGTACGAAAATTGCCTGAAAACTCTAGATGAAATTGAAGACCTAGAGACCCTTATAGCATTCTTATCCTTAATTTATAATTGTATTTCGGGTTTCGCATCAGATATAGGAAAATACCACACGACTTTTGCTGGAGTAGATTCTTTCTTCTTATATCGAGAGACATTGCATTTCGGACACGCCTTAAGTAGTTCATATTCGTTTCGAAATAAAATGCAATCGTTAGGACACGCATGAATCCTTTCGTAACTCATTCCAATAGAACACAAAATCCGTTTAGCCTCGTAGGTTCGACTGGGAAGTTCATTATCATCTGGCAACATATCTTTTATGAGTGTTAATAATTCTGTAAAGCTTTTATCAGACCATCCATTACTCGCTTTTAAGTTGTACAACTTTAATATCGCTGACAGTCTTGTGAATTTAGTACAACCATTATATAATTCTTTCTCTGCATCACTCAACAAACTTTCAAACATTTTAGGACAATCTCGAAGATCTTCTTCAACTGCTTTTGCAATCTCATCAACTCGGTCCGGCTCATATGTATCTGTATCGAAATCAGTTGAAGCATATGTAGAACTATTCTCAAAATTAATGTTTCCTTTTTTTTTCTCACCATGTCTTATCCAACATGTGTAGCTTTGATCAATTCCATTACATACTAGATGTCCTTCTAATTCATCTTCTCTAACACGTTTTCCAAAACAACATTTTAAACAAGGACAAACTACTCTATTTGGATCTTTTGCATTCTTCACTGCAAACTCAACAAACTCCTTCACTCCAATTTCATACTCTTTTGACAATCGATTGGCTGAAATCCATTTCCTATCCATATTATACCACCTATATAAATGCAGTAACAAAAATAATAAGCTTTCAAAACATATCAACAAGTTTCAAAAAGAAACCAATATCAACTAACAATTTCAAAACAGAACAGATCATGTGGTATGAGTTTTTGACAATTTTTGACAATTTCAAAACAGAACAGATCATGTGGTATGAGTTTTTGACAATTTTTGACAATTTCAAAACAGAACAGATCATGTGGTATGAGTTTTTGACAATTTTTGACAATTTCAAAACATAACAGATCATGTGTAAAAAATACCTTAGACAACGTAGATGGCCGCACAGTACGTAGAGGATATTAGGGTTCGCAACGTATATAATTATTTGAAAGATGTATTTTACAGCGCTTGTGAAAAACGCGCTGTAATAGGTAGTTAAATTCAATGAAAGCGCATGTGTTTTACAGCGCTTGTGAAAAACGCGCTGTAATAGGTAGTTAAATTCAATGAAAGCGCATGTGTTTTACAGCGCTTGTGAAAAAAGCGCTGTAATAGGTAGTTAAATTCAATGAAAGCGCATGTGTTTTACAGCGCTTGCGAAAAAAGCGCTGTAACACTGCATAACGTTATAAGGCGTTTACAGCGCTTTTTTCACAAGCGTTGTAAACACATGCGCTTCCAAATATTTGAACTACCTAA
>NC_021162.2:15929465-15930344 GCF_000331145.2 Cicer arietinum | reverse complement strand
TCCCTCCTCCATTTTCGTTTTTCTTTGCTTCCTTTCTTCAAGATTAGAAACCCAAGGTTTGGAGAGTGTGAAAGAGAAGATTACTCAACTTCATTCTTCTTGTTTGATTCAAAAACGAAGAAAGACAGCGTTAGAGATTTTAAAACCGTCAAACACAAACCTCTCAGTTTCATCTAGATCTAAGCTTCGTTTCGCAAAGAGATAGAAGGGAAAGTTGCTCACTACCACGCTACGATGCTAGTGAACTAACTTTGGAAGCGACGTCGCGAGCGGAGATTTTACCGGATTAGCTCGCGGTACCGGAAACGCACGTTAAAGCTAACGTTAAGGTAAGGGCCCCTTCCAAACTTCTAGTTTGCATTTAGGGACTTATCTGTGGTTGTGTGGAAAAGAATTTTGTTAGGGTTTGAGTATTGATTTGGGGGAAAATGAATCTAAGGCTTTATGGGTAAAATCTTAGAGTTAGGTTTTGGTTATATTTGTGAAATGTTTCGTGGAAAATGAATTTAAAACTCATTATGTATGATTTGAGTAAATGAAACTTGTTGTGTTTGAGTGGTAGATTGTGTTGATTTGTGTTCGTCGTACTTGATGTGTTTTGGTGTGAATGGTGGATTGAATCTGATAATAGGTTTGAGTTTGTTTTGTGTAGAATTTGAAAACCATTAAGTTAAACGAGTATTAAGAATGGGGAATCTCTTAATGTCTGCGTTTACTTAATGATTGGCGTGAAAACCATTAGAGTTAAACGAGTATTAAAAATGGGGAATCTTTTAATATCTCGGTTTACTTAATGTTTTGTTTTGAAAATCGTTTAAGTTAAATGAGTATTAAGAATGGGGAATCTCTTAATGTCTTGTTTACTTAATATTCGTTTTG
>NC_021162.2:15920740-15928202 GCF_000331145.2 Cicer arietinum | reverse complement strand
ACGATCCTACCGGTTCGTACCCTACGGATGGGAATGCTTGACTGGAGCTATGTAGGAGGATCTCACGGGGCGCGTGGAGATCACTCAGGGTGTATAGTTTTTTGGTAGGATGATCAGATTAGGTTGATGTATAGGGACTAGACGTCCTTCTTTTTGGGTTGCAGTATTTTAATTCGAAAAACTGTACCTATACTAATATTGTCTGTTTGACATGTTATTTATGATGGGGTCTATGTACCACCTTTTGAAGTGTAAATACTTTGGATTCGTATTTTGAGAAACTTTTCCGCTGCTTGTAAATTATAATGACTCAATTATTTATCCAAAGGTATTTCCTTATTGGTTTTTCTCTGTTTTATTTTAATTTCTTTTGGAAAAAAAACTACACCCTCGTTTTGAAAAATACACCTTTGCTTTGAAAAACGGGGTGTTACAATCTTCACGCGCCCCGCAAGATCCTCCTGACACAGCTCCAGTCAGGTGTGTCCAACTACCTTCCCATCTATAGGGTACTAACCGGTAGGATTGTCCTGGTCCTCATCTGAGGGCAAAGCCAAGATTTCCACAATAGTTGTAAAGGGTCACCAACCGAAATTAACAATTAACACATAACATTTAAGTTTTTAAATGCACCAAATAATCTTTCAACTTAGCATGCACCTTAAAAGGGTTTCCATATGCCAAACATTCATAAACAAGGTTGAAAAATGAAGTTTTTAACAAAACAGCACTGTTGTATTCGAATACAGCATCTCTGTATTCGAATACAAGGTTGTTTCAGCATTCAGCAGCAAAAACAGCATGTCTGTATTCGAATACAGCCTTCTGTATTCGACTACACATCAGACAACAACAAAAAAACAGCAAAATTCAGCTTTTAAAAGGGTTTTGAAATCAATTAACACTTACAAACAAATCCAAACAACCACACTTAGCAATTATAGCACAATCCCCATGACGACTTGAGTTTCGAAAAGGTTTTGCAATCATTTACACTTACACACAACTTTAAAACATTCACACTTAGGAATTATAGCACAATTACTATGACAACTTGAGTTTCGAAATGGTTTTGCAATCAATCACACTTACACACAATTCCACAACATCCACACTTGGCAATTATAACACAATCACCATGACAACTTGAGTTCAAACACTCAATCATAATCTTGAATCAAACACGACTCGCGTGCCAAGCACCCTAATGCAATGCGTATATGCCAAAATGCATGGACTCAGAATTTCAAACCAAAACCCTCCTCGAAGGGCCGTAAATCATAATTGTACTGCCTATCACAGGCCGAAGTACTAAATTACCGAGATGCCACCTATCACGGGTCAGCACGATTTACTAAAAACGTAAATTGTAATTGTACTGCCTATCATAGGCCGAAGTACTATGTACCGATGTGCCACCTATCACGAGTCAGCATGATTTACTAAAAGAAAAAGCGTAAATCGTAAACGTACCGCCTATCACAGGCCAAAGTACTATTTACCTAGGTGCCACCTACTCGTGGCCCATCCGGTCACCACTATCACAATGGCATATTCGGTCGCCATGTACTATGAAATGCATGAGCATACTCTGACTCTATCCACGACAATCGTTGAGTAAATGCAGATATTAAAATATTCCTCATTTTTAATATCTTTTAACTCTAACAATTTTCAAGACAATCATTAAGTAAACATAGATATTAAAAGATTCCCCATTTTTAATACTTGTTAAACTCTAACAATTTTGACGACAACCAATAAGTAAAGGGATTAGGGTTTAGGGTCTAGGTTTTATAAGAACAAAAGTCAAAATGCATTAATATTTTCGGTCATTTTGGTCTTTATTAGGTTTAAGAATTAGGGTTTAGGTTTTTGGTTTTAGGTTTTAGGTTTTAGGTTTTAGGTTTAGATTTTAGCTTTTAGGATTTAGGTTTTAGGTTTTAGGTTTTAGGTTTTAGGTTTTAGGTTTTAGGTTTTAGGTTTTAGGTTTTAGGTTTTAGGTTTTAGGTTTTAGGTTTTAGGTTTTAGGTTTTAGGTTTTAGGTTTTAGGTTTTAGGTTTTAGGTTTTAGGTTTTAGGTTTTAGGTTTTAGGTTTTAGGTTTTAGGTTTTAGGTTTTAGGTTTTAGGTTTTAGGTTTTAGGTTTTAGGTTTTAGGTTTTAGGTTTTAGGTTTTAGGTTTTAGGTTTTAGGTTTTAGGTTTTAGGTTTTAGGTTTTAGGTTTTAGGTTTTAGGTTTTAGGTTTTAGGTTTTAGGTTTTAGGTTTTAGGTTTTAGGTTTTAGATTTAGATTTTAGCTTTTAGGATTTAGGTTTTAGGTTTTAGGTTTTAGATTTAGATTTTAGCTTTTAGGATTTAGGTTTTAGGTTTTAGGTTTTAGGTTTTAGGTTTTAGGTTTTAGGTTTTAGGTTTTAGGTTTTAGGTTTTAGGTTTTAGGTTTTAGGGTTAACGGTTAAGGGTCTAGGTCTATTATAGACCATTTCACTTCTTAATCAATCTAGTTCATCAAATTAGTGCATCAATCTAACTGGTTTTAGATTTTGGTTATTTTGGTTTTTGATATGTTTCTTTTTGTACATTTTATTTCTTATTCAATGTAGTTCGTCCAATAAGCACAAAATGGACTAGGGTTTAGGGTTTAGGTTTTAGGGTTTATTGTTTAGGGCTTAGGGTTTAGGGTTTTGGGTTTAGGATTTGGGGTTTAGGGTTTAGTGTTTAGGGTTTCGGGTTTAGGGTTTAGTGTTTTGCGGTTCGGGTTTATGGTTAAGGGTCTAGGTCATATCTAGTCCATTTTGTTTCTTAATCAATGTAGTTCGTCGAATAAATGCATAAGTGTTACTAGATTTTGATTTTAGGTCATTTTTTTTTGTTATGTTTCTTTTTGTCAATTTTAGTTCTTATATATTTAGTTTGTTCAATAAGTACAAAAGTATCAATACATTAATATTTTAGGTTATTTTGGTCTTTACTAGGTTAAGGGATTATGGTTTAGGGTTTAGGTTTTATGGTTTTAGGGCCTAGGTCTATTCTAGTCCATTTTGGTTTTAATCAATGTATTTCATGATATAATTAAAAGCATATTTCTCGATGGATATTGATTTTAGGTCATTTTGTTGTTTACTAGGTGGAATCTAGTCCATTTTGTTTCTAGGATATTAAAATTTTAGGTCATTTTGGAATTTGTTATGTTTTTTGTTGTTGTCAACTTTAGTTGTTAATCAATGTACTTCAACCTATTAGTGCAAAAATGTCACTTGATTTAGATTTTAGGACGTTTTGGTTTTTGATAATTTTTTTTATTTTTATTTTTTTTCCGTTTTTGTTCTTATTCATTTTAGGGTTTAGGGTTTGGGGTTTGGGATTTAGGGTTTAAGATTAAGGGTTAAGGGTCTAGGTCTATTCTAGTTCATTTTGGTTCTTAATAAATGTAGTTCGTCGAATAAGTGCATAAGTCTCATTGGATTTAGATTTTAGGTTATTTTGGTTTTTGATATGTTTCTTTTTGTCCATTTTAGTTCTAGTTCATTCTAGTTCATAATGGTTTAAGGTTTAGGGTTAACGGTTAAGGGTCTAGGTCTATTATAGACCATTTCTCTTGTTAGTGCATCAATCTAACTGGTTTTAGATTTTGGTTATTTTTGTTTTTGAAATGTTTCTTTTTGTACATTTTATTTCTTATTCATTGTAGTTCGTCCAATAAGTACAAAAGTCAAAATAGATTAATATTTTAGGTCATATTGGTCTTTTTTAGGTTTTGGGATTACGGTTCAGGTTTTAGGTTTTAGGATTTAGGTCGTAGGAGTTAGGTTTTAGAATTTTTATTTTTGGTTTTAGGTTTTAGGGTTTAGGGTTTAGATTTTAGTGTTTATGGTTTAGGTTTCAGGGTTTAGGGTTTAGGTTTTATGGTTTAAGGGTCTTGGTAGATTTTGGTTATTTTTGTTTTTGAAATGTTTCTTTTTGTACATTTTATTTCTTATTCATTGTAGTTCGTCCAATAAGTGCAAAAGTCTCAATACATTAATATTTTAGGTCATTTTGGTCTTTACTAGGTTAAGGGATTAGGGTTTAGGGTTTAGATTTTAGTGTTTATGGTTTAGGTTTCAGGGTTTAGGGTTTAGGATTTACGGTTTAGGGTTTAGGGTTTTGGGTTTTGGGTTTAGGGTTTTGGGTTTCGGGTTTAGTGTTTAGGGTTTAGGCTTTAGTGTTTTGCGTTACGGGTTTATGGTTTAGGGTCTAGGTCATATCTAGTCCATTTTGGTTCTTAATCAATGTAGTTCCTCGAATAAGTGCATAAGAATTACTAGATTTTGATTTTAGGTCATTTTTGTTTTTGTTATGTTTCTTTCTGTCAATTTTAGTTCTTATATGTGTAGTTCGTCCAATAAGTGCAAAAGTCTCAATACATTAATATTTTAGGTCATTTTGGTCTTTACTAGGTTAAGGGATTAGGGTTTAGGGTTTAGGTTTTATGGTTTAAGGGTCTAGGTCTATTCTAGTCCATTTTGGTTTTAATCAATGTATTTCATGAAATAATTAAAAGCATAATTCTCAATGGATATAGATTTTAGGTCATTTTGTTGTTTACTAGGTGTAATCTAGACTATTTTGTTTCTAAAACAATGTAGTGCGTCTAATATGTGCAAAAGATTCAATATATTAAAATTTTAGGCCATTTTTATATGTTTCTTTTTTTTCCGTTTTAGTTCTTATTCATTTGAAGGATTAGGGTTTAGGGTTTGGGATTTAGGGTTTAAGATTAAGGGTTAAGGGTCTAGGTCTATTCTAGTTCATTTTGGTTCTGAAAAAAATGTAGTTCGTCGAATAAGTGTATAAGTCTCATTGGATTTAGATTTTAGGTTATTTTTGTTTTTGATATGTTTCTTTTTGTCCATTTTAGTTCTTATTCATTGTAGGGTTTAGGTTTAGGGTTAACGGTTAATGGTTAACTGTTAAGGTTCTAGGTTTATTATAGACCATATCTCTTCTTAATCAATGTAGTTCGTCGAATTAGTGCATAAATCTAACTTGTTTTAGATTTTGGTTATTTTTGTTTTTGAAATGTTTCTTTTTGTACATTATATTTCTTATTCATTGTAGTTCGTCCAATTTAGGTTTTATGTTTTAGGTTTTAGGTTTTAGGTTTTTGGTTTTAGGTTTTAGGTTTTAGGTTTTAGGGTTTAGGGTTTAGGGTTTATATTTTAGTGTTTATGGTTTAGGTTTCAGGGTTTAGGGTTAGGGTTTAGGGTTTAGGGTTTAGTGTTTAGAGTTTAGGGTTTAGTGTTTAGAGTTTAGGGTTTAGTGTTTAGAGTTTAGGGTTTAGTGTTTAGAGTTTAGGGTTTAGTGTTTAGAGTTTAGGGTTTAGTGTTTAGAGTTTAGGGTTTAGTGTTTAGAGTTTAGGGTTTAGTGTTTAGAGTTTAGGGTTTAGTGTTTAGAGTTTAGGGTTTAGTGTTTAGAGTTTAGGGTTTAGTGTTTAGGGTTTTAGGGTTTTAGGGTTTAGGTTTTATGGTTTAAGGGTCTTGGTCTATTCTAGTCCGTTTTGGTTTTAATCAATGTATTTCATGAAATAATTAAAAGCATAATTCTCAATGGATATAGATTTTAGGTCATTTTGTTTTTTACTAGTTGTAATCTAGTCTATTTTGTTTCTAAAACAACGTAGTTCGTCTAATTTGTGCAAAAGATTCAACATATTAAAATTTTAGGTCATTTTGATATGTTTCTCTTTTTTTCAATTTTAGTTCTTATTCATTTTAAGGTTTAGGGTTTGGGATTTACGGTTTAAGATTAAGGGTTAAGGGTCTAGGTCTATTCTAGTTCATTTTGGTTCTTAAAAAAATGTAGTTAATCGAATAAGTGTATAAGTCTCATTGCATTTAGATTTTAGGTTATTTTGGTTTTTAATATGTTTCATTTTGTCCATTTTAGTTCTTATTCATTGTAGGGTTTAGGTTTTAGGTTTTAGGTTTTAGGTTTTAGGTTTTAGGTTTTAGGCTTTAGGTTTTAGGTTTTAGGTTTTAGGTTTTAGGTTTTAGGTTTTAGGTTTTAGGTTTTAGGTTTTAGGTTTTAGGTTTTAGGTTTTAGGTTTTAGGTTTTAGGTTTTAGGTTTTAGGTTTTAGGTTTTAGGTTTTAGGTTTTAGGTTTTAGGTTTTAGGTTTTAGGTTTTAGGGTTTAGGGTTTAGGGTTTCGGGTTTAGGGTTTAGTGTTTTGCGGTTCGGGTTTATTGTTAAGGGTCTAGGCCATATCTAGTCCACTTTGTTTCTTAATCAATGTAGTTCGTCGAATAAATGCATAATTGTTACTAGATTTTGATTTTAGGTCATTTTTTTTTGTTATGTTTCTTTCTGTCAATTTCAGTTCTTATATATGTAGTTTGTTCAATAAGTACAAAAGTATCTGTACATTAATATTTTAGGTTATATTGCTCTTTACTAGGTTAAGGGATTATGGTTTACGGTTTAGGTTTTATGGTTTAAGGGCCTAGGTCTATTCTAGTCCATTTTGGTTTTAATCAATGTATTTCATGATATAATTAAAAGCATATTTCTCGGTGGATATAGATTTTAGGTCTATTTGTTGTTTACTAGTTGAAATCTAGTCCATTTTGTTTCTAAAACAATGTAGTTCGTCTAATAAGTGCAAAAGACTCAATATATTAAAATTTTAGGTCATTTTGGTATTTTTTATGTTTTTTCTTGTTGTCTATTTTAGTTGTTAATCAATGTAGTTCAACCTATTAATGCACAAGTGTCAATTGATTTAGATTTTAGGACGTTTTGGTTTTTGATATTTTTCTTTTTTTTTTTTCGTTTTTGTTCTTATTCATTTTAGGGTTTGGGGTTTGGGATTTAGGATTTAAGATTAAGGGTTAAGGGTCTAGTTCTATTCTAGTTCATTTTGGTTCTTAAAAAAATGTAGTTAATCGAATAAGTGTATAAGTCTCATTGCATTTAGATTTTAGGTTATTTTGGTTTTTAATATGTTTCATTTTGTCCATTTTAGTTCTTATTCATTGTAGGGTTTAGGTTTTAGGTTTTAGGTTTTAGGTTTTAGGTTTTAGGGTTTAGGTTTAGGTTTAGGGTTTAGGGTTTAGGGTTTTGGGTTTAGGGTTTAGGGTTTAGGGTATAGGGTTTAGTGTTTTGCGGTTCGGGTTTATGGTTAAGGGTCTAGGTCATATCTAGCCCATTTTGTTTCTTAATCAATGTAGTTCGTCGAATGAATAAATGCATTAGTGTTACTAGATTTTGATTTTAGGTCATTTTTTTTTTGTTACGTTTCTTTCTGTCAATTTCAGTTCTTATATATGTAGTTTGTTCAATAAGTACAAAAGTATCAGTACATTAATATTTTAGGTTATATTGGTCTTTACTAGGTTAAGGGATTATGGTTTAGGGTTTAGGATTTATGGTTTAAGGGCCTAAGTCTATTTTAGTCCATTTTGGTTTTAACCAATGTATTTCATGATA
>NC_021162.2:15918759-15920014 GCF_000331145.2 Cicer arietinum | reverse complement strand
ATTTAGATTTTTGGACGTTTTTGTTTTTTATATTTTTCTTTTTTTTTTTTCGTTTTTGTTCTTATTCATTTTAGGGTTTGGGGTTTGGGGTTTGGGATTTATTGTTTAAGATTAAGGGTTAAGGGTCTAGTTCTATTCTAGTTCATTTTGGTTCTTAATAATTGTTGTTCGTCGAATAAGTGCATAAGTCTCTTTGGATTTAGATTTTAGGATATTTTGGTTTTTGATTGGTTTCTTTTTGTCCATTTTAGTTCTTATTCATTGTAGTTCGTCCAATAAATTGAAAAGTCTCAATCCATTGATATTCTAGGTCATTTTCGTCTTTACTAGGTTAAGGGATTAGGGTTTTGTGTTTATGGTTTAAGGTTTAGGGTTAACAGTTAAGGGTCTAGGTCTATTATAGACCATTTCACTTCTTAATCAATGTAGTTCGTCAAATTAGTGCATCAATTTAACTGGTTTTAGATTTTGGTTATTTTGGTTTTTGATATGTTTCTTTTTGTACATTTTATTTCTTATTCAATTTAGTTCGTCCAAAAAGTACAAAAGTCAAAATAGATTAATATTTTAGGTCATATTGGTCTTTTTTAGGTTTTGGGATTACGGTTCAGGTTTTAGGTTTTAGGATTTAGGTCGTAGAAGTTAGGTTTTAGAATTTTTATTTTTGGTTTTAGGTTTTAGGGTTTAGGGTTTAGATTTTAGTGTTTATGGTTTAGGTTTCAGGGTTTAGGGTTTAGGGTTTAGGGTTTAGGGTTTAGGGTTTAGGGTTTAGGGTTTATGATTTAGGGTTTAGGGTTTAGGGTTTTGGGTTTTGGGTTTCGGGTTTTGTGTTTAGGGTTTAGGCTTTAGTGTTTTGCGTTTAGGTTTCAGGGTTTAAGGTTTAGGGTTTAGGCTTTAGTGTTTATGGTTTAGGATTCAGGGTTTAGGGTTAGGGTTTAGGGTTTAGGGTTTAGGGTTTATGGTTTAGGGTTTAGTGTTTAGAGTTTAGGGTTTAGGGTTTAGGGTTTACGGTTTAGGTTTTATGGTTTAAGGGATTAGGGTTTAGAGTCTAGGTCTAGTGCATTTTGGTTTTAATCAATGTATTTCATGAAATAATTAAAAGCATAATTCTCAATGGATATAGATTTTAGGTCATTTTGTTGTTTACTAGGTGTAATCTAGTCTATTTTGTTTCTAAAACAATGTAGCTCGTCTAATATGTGCAAAAGATTCAATATATTAAAATTTTAGGCCATTTTGATATGTTTCTTTTTTT
>NC_021162.2:15914514-15918515 GCF_000331145.2 Cicer arietinum | reverse complement strand
GGATTTAGATTTTAGGTTATTTTGGTTTTTGATATGTTTCTTTTTGTCCATTTTAGTTCTTATTCATTGTAGGGTTTAGGTTTACGGTTAACGGTTAAGGGTTAACTGTTATGGTTCTAGGTTTATTATAGACCATATCTCTTCTTAATCAATGTAGTTCATTGAATTAGTGCATCAATCTAACTGGTTTTAGATTTTGGTTATTTTTGTTTTTGAAATGATTTTTTTGTACATTTTATTTCCTATTCATTGTAGTTCGTCCAATAAGTACAAAAGTCAAAATGGATTAATGTTTTAGGTTTTATTGGTCTTTTTTAGGTTTAGGGATTACGGTTCAGGTTTTAGGTTTTAGGATTTAGGTCGTAGGAGTTAGGTATTAGGATTTTTGTTTTTGGTTTTAGGTTTTAGGTTTTAGGTTTTAGGGTTGAGGGTTAGGGTTTATGGTTTAGGGTTTAGGGTTTAGAGTTTAGAGTTTAGGGTTTTGGGTTTAGGGTTTTAGGGTTTAGGTTTTATGGTTTAAGGGTCTTGGTCTATTCTAGTCCGTTTTGGTTTTAATCAATGTATTTCATGAAATAGTTAAAAGCATAATTCTCAATGGATATAGATTTTAGGTCATTTTGTTTTTTACTAGGTGTAATCTAGTCTATTTTGTTTCTAAAACAACGTAGTTCGTCTAATATGTGCAAAAGATTCAACATATTAAAATTTTAGGCCATTTTGATATTTTTCTCTTTTTTTCCATTTTAGTTCTTATTCATTTTAAGGTTTAGGGTTTGGGATTTACGGTTTAAGATTAAGGGTTAAGGGTCTAGGTCTATTCTAGTTCATTTTGGTTCTTAAAAAAATGGAGTTAATCGAATAAGTGTATAAGTCTCATTGGATTTAGATTTTAGGTTATTTTGGTATTTGATATGTTTCTTTTTGTCAATTTTAGTTCTTATTCATTGTAGGGTTTAGGTTTGGGGTTAACGGTTAAGGGTTAACGGTTAAGGTTCTAGGTTTATTATAGACAATCTCTCTTCTTAATCAATGTAGTTCGTTTAATTAGTGCATCAATCTAACTGGTTTTAGATTTTGGGTATTTTTGTTTTTGAAATGTTTCTTTTTGTACATTTTATTTCTTATTCATTGTAGTCCGTCCAATAAGTACAAAAGTCAAAATGGATTAATATTTTAGGTCATATTGGTCTTTTTTAGGTTTAGGGATTACGGTTCAGGTTTTATGTTTTAGGATTTAGGTCGTAGGAGTTAGGTTTTAGTATTTTTGTTTTTGGTTTTTGGTTTTAGGTTTTAGGTTTTAGGTTTTAGGGTTTAGGGTTTAGAGTTTAGATTTTTGTGTTTATGGTTTAGGTTTCAGGGTTTATGGTTTATGGTTTAGGGTTTTAGGTTTTGGGTTTTGGGTTTAGGGTTTTGGGTTTAGGGTTTAGGGTTTAGGGTTTTGGGTTTAGTGTTTAGTGTTTAGGCTTTAGGCTTTAGGCTTTAGTGTTTTCCGTTTCAGGTTTATGGTTAAGGGTCTAGGTCATATCTAGTCCATTTTGGTTCTTAATCAATGTAGTTCCTCGAATAAGTGCATAAGAATTACTAGATTTTGATTTTAGGTCATTTTTGTTTTTTTTGTGTTTCTTTTTGTCAATTTTAGTTCTTATATGTGTAGTTCGTCCAATAAGTGCAAAAGTCTCAATACATTAATATTTTAGTTCATTTTGGTGTTTACTAGGTTAAGGGATTATGGTTTAGGGTTTAGGTTTTATGGTTTAAGGATCTAGGTCTATTCTAGTCCATTTTGGTTTTATTCAATGTATTTCATGAAATAATTAAAAGCATAATTCTCAATGGATATAGATTTTAGGTCATTTTGTTGTTTACTAGGTGTAATCTAGTCTATTTTGTTTCTAAAACAATGTAGTTCGTCTAATATGTGCAAAAGATTCAATATATTAAAATTTTAGGCCATTTTGATATGTTTCTTTTTTTCCGTTTTAGTTCTTATTCATTTTAAGGTTTAGGGTTTGGGGTTTGGGATTTAGGGTTTAAGATTAAGGGTTAAGGGTCAAGGTCTATTCGAGTTCATTTTGTTTCTAAAAAAAATGTAGTTCGTCGAATAAGTGTATAAGTCTCATTGGATTTAGATTTTAGGTTATTTTGGTTTTTGATATGTTTCTTTTTGTCCATTTTAGTTCTTATTCATTTTAAGGTTTAGGGTTTGGGGTTTGGGATTTAGGGTTTAAGATTAAGGGTTAAGGGTCTAGGTCTATTCTAGTCCATTTTGGTTCTTAATCAATGTAGTTCGTTGAATTATTGCATCAATCTAACTGGTTTTAGATTTTGGTTATTTTTGTTTTTGAAATGTTTCTTTTTGTACATTTTATTTCTTATTCATTGTAGTTCGTCCAATAAGTACAAAAGTCAAAATGGATTAATATTTTAGGTCATATTGGTCTTTTTTAGGTTTAGGGATTACGGTTCAGGTTTTATGTTTTAGGATTTAGGTCGTAGGAGTTAGGTTTTAGGATTTTTGTTTTTGGTTTTAGGTTTTAGGTTTTAGGGTTTAGGGTTTAGGGTTTAGAGTTTAGATTTTTGTGTTTATGGTTTAGTTTTCAGGGTTTAGGGTTAGGGTTTAGGGTTTAGGGTTTAGGGTTTATGGTTTATGGTTTATGGTTTAGGGTTTAGGGTTTAGGGTTTTGGGTTTTGGGTTTTGGGTTTTGGGTTTTGGGTTTAGGGTTTTGGGTTTAGTGTTTAGTGTTTAGGCTTTATGCTTTAGTGTTTTGCGTTTCGGGTTTATGGTTAAGGGTCTAGGTCATATCTAGTCCATTTTTGTTCTTAATCAATGTAGTTCCTCGAATAAGTGCATAAGAATTACTAGATTTTGATTTTAGGTCATTTTTGTTTTGGTTGTGTTTCTTTCTGTCAATTTTAGTTCTTATATGTGTAGTTCCTCCAATAAGTGCAAAAGTCTCAATACATTAATATTTTAGGTCATTTTGGTCTTTACTAGGTTAAGGGATTAGGGTTTAGGGTTTAGGTTTTATGGTTTAAGGATCTAGGTCTATTCTAGTCCATTTTGGTTTTATTCAATGTATTTCATGAAATAATTAAAAGCATAATTCTCAATGGATATAGATTTTAAGTCATTTTGTTGTTTACTAGGTGTAATCTAGTCTATTTTGTTTCTAAAACAATGTAGTTCGTCTAATATGTGCAAAAGATTCAATATATTAAAATTTTAGGCCATTTTGATATGTTTCTTTTTTTCCGTTTTAGTTCTTATTCATTTTTAGGGTTTAGGGTTTGGGGTTTGGTCTATAAGTCTCATTGGATTTAGATTTTAGGTTATTTCGGTTTTTGATATGTTTCTTTTTGTAAAAATGTAGTTCGTCGAATAAGTGTATAAGTCTCATTGGATTTAGATTTTAGGTTATTTTGGTTTTTGATATGTTTCTTTTTGTCCATTTTAGTTCTTATTCATTGTAGGGTTTAGGTTTAGGGTTCACGGTTAAGGGTTAACGGTTAAGGTTCTAGGTTTATTTTGAACCATCTCTCTTCTTAATCAATGTAGTTCGTTGAATTATTGCATCAATCTAGCCGGTTTTAGATTTTGGTTATTTTTGTTTTTGAAATGTTCCTTTTTGTACATTTTATTTCTTATTCATTGTAGTTCGTCCAATAAGTACAAAAGTCAAAATGGAATAATATTTTAGGTCATATTGGTCTTTTTTAGGTTTAGGGATTACGGTTCATGTTTTAGGGTTTAGGATTTAGGTCGTAGGAATTAGGTTTTAGGATTTTTGTTTTTTGTTTTAGGTTTTAGGTTTTAGGTTTTAGGTTTTAGGTTTTAGGTTTTAGGGTTTAGGGTTTAGGGTTTAGGTTTTATGGTTAGGGTTTAGGGTTTAGGGTTCAGGGTTTAGGATTTATGGTTTAGGGTTTAGGGTTTAGGGTTTAGGTTTTAGTGATTATGGTTTAGGTTTCAGGGTTTAGGGTTAGGGTTTAGGGTTTAGGGTTTA
>NC_021162.2:15913613-15914440 GCF_000331145.2 Cicer arietinum | reverse complement strand
TAAGGGTCTAGGTCATATCTAGTCCATTTTGGTTCTTAATCAATGTAGTTCCTCGAATAAGTGCATAAGAATTACTAGATTTTGATTTTAGGTCATTTTTGTTTTTGTTATGTTTCTTTCTGTCAATTTTAGTTCTTATATTTGTAGTTCGTCCAATAAGTGCCAAAGTCTCAATACATTAATATTTTAGGTCATTTTGGGCTTTACTAGATTAAGGGATTAGGGTTTAGTGTTTAGGTTTTATGGTTTAAGGGTCTAGGTCTATTCTAGTCCATTTTGGTTTTTATCAATGTATTTCATGAAATAATTAAAAGCATAATTCTCAATGGATATAGATTTTATGTCATTTTGTTGTTTATTAGGTGTAATCTAGTCTATGTTGTTTCTAAAACAATGTAGTTCGTTTAATATGTGCAAAAGATTCAATAAATTAAAATTTTAGGCCATATTGATATGTTTCTTTTTTTTTCCGTTTTAGTTCTTATTCATTTTAAGATTTAGGGTTTGGGGTTTGGGATTTAGGTTTTAAGATTAAGGGTTAAGGGTCTAGGTGTATTCTAGTTCATTTTGGTTCTGAAAAAAATGTAGTTCGTCGAATAAGTGTATAAGTCTCATTGGATTTAGATTTTAGGTTATTTTGGTTTTTGATATGTTTCTTTTTGTCCATTTTAGTTCTTATTCATTGTAGGGTTTAGGTTTAGGGTTAACGGTTAAGGGTTAATGGTTAAGGTTCTAGGTTTATTATAGACCATATCTCTTCTTAATCAATGTAGTTCGTTGAATTAGTGCATCAATCTAACTGGTTTTAGATTTTGGTTATTTTTGTT
>NC_021162.2:15903509-15913119 GCF_000331145.2 Cicer arietinum | reverse complement strand
GCCTGCGACGGTTCTGAAATAACCGCCCTCACCTTCACATTGCGACGGTTTTGGAGGCGGTTTTCGTCAACCGCCGCAACCGTACTACACCGTATAAAGCACACGAGTTGCGTTTTTCAATCTGGCCGCCAGTTTGCGACAGTTCCTGGGGCGGTTTTAATCAACCGCTGTCGTCGTTTAGGGCATAAACGTGTTTTATTTTTCCAGATTTTGTAAGTTCATTCCTCACTCTCTCTTTCGTTTACTCCTTTGTTATCCCCGTACACATCCTTTCACAACCGTAAAATTTCTGAAAACCCCCAAATTTGTCAACCCTAAAACTTCTGAAGGAAACGAAATCGAAGAGAAAAGAGAAACGAAAGCAAAGGGAAACGAAATCTACTCTGTAAAAGAAGGTGATTTATCATCTTGGAAACAAAATCAACTCTTGCAAAGGTAATCATTTAGTTCCATTTAACAGTTTAGTTCCAATTTTTTTGTGCGGAAAGTGTTATCTTAATTTTGAAATTAATCATAATGAATGAAAAGCATCACAGATTGTTTTCTGTAAATTGGGGCACTGGTACAACACGATATATTGCATAATTTTATTAAATAAAAAAACTAAATGAATACTCTGTCCATAATGGTCTAACTTGAAGTTTTCAACAAAATTCCTTGCTGTATATAAAGTAAAAATTTCTATAAAGGGGCACAAAGGGATGAAATAGCCATTGTTTCATTTAGAAGCAAAACAAACAACAGAGTAGCCAAACTTAGTGTCTTTATATGGATTGGTTTGTAGTTGAGTGATGTTGGCTTATTGTGATGCTTAACTCAAATGTGTTCAGACAACTGATAATATAATTTGAGGGGAAAAGAGAAAGTATATTGGGGTACAAACCCAGTGAGTTCCTGTACTAGCTAGTTACAGTAAGCATTAAGAGTATCCATCTATCATTAGAGGATGAAAAGCTTGTTGTTGTTTCCTTAAATCTTATGAGAATGAGGACACTGTTTAGGTTCATAACTCACAAGTGTATATTTTATGCTGCTGAGTGCTGACATAAAGATTTAGATTGGTGCACAAGGTCAGGGGATGATTTTAATTGAGCCTTGCTTGTGTTATGCTTGCAACTTTTCTTTTAATGACTGAGGTGTTGATAGCCTTATGGGCTTTCTTTTAATTTTTCAAATTATCATTCATATTTTTTTGAAGAGATATCTTTGTTTACTCAATATAACATAAATGCAGCATTCTGCAGCTTGACAGATTCTCGTAAAGTTGTGGTTTGCAACATTCATGTGCTTTACAATCCAAATAGAGGAGAAATCAAGCTTGGCCAGGTATGCGATGTTTGTTTGATATAACGTTCTCTTGGTTTGATTGTTTGATATATGTCAATGATTGGTTTGTTTGAGATTGGTTTGTTTTCTTTTAAAAATAATTTCCAGATTGTTTGTTGCCTTTGAAACTTTGAATGAAACAATATGTGTTTGAATGATGGTCTCCAGTAATGTAAAACTTGTAAAGTAGTGGCAATGTCAATGATATTTATGCTGGACCTGTGTCCTGGAGATATAACCGGAGAAACTAGAAATGTGAAACAAAACTGTTTATGGTTTTTCTCTTCATCTTTTCATTTGATTTAGCTAAATGGTTATGTAATAGGGTGTTTACAGGTTTGGTTAACAAGAATATTACTTTAAACTGCTCCTGTCCATTCAATATATGCTAAAAGATCCAAAAACTAATCAGCAAATGAGTAATATTATTAGAACCCAAAATTTGACATAAAATAGAACACAAAAACAAATACCGTACCAAATATAGTGGGATTCACATTTCTGTTTTTAATAAAATGTGAGTGTTTTATTTGTGGCAAATTTTATCTTTGAATAACATTACACAATTCTTTTTCACTTTTTTTTGCACATTATATTGGTTGGAGTAATCATTTTTTCTGTCTTTAAACTTTGGACTAGAAATTACATTTGGTTTTGAAATGAATTATAATAAAATCTTAGAATTATGATTATTTGAATTATGATTAGTGATTGGTTTGTTTGAGATTGGTTTGTTTGTTTTTAAAAATAATTTTCAGATTGATTTGTTTGCATTTGAAACTAGTTTACAGATTGATTTGTTTGCATTTAAAACTAGTTTTCAGATTGGTTTGTTGATGATTGGTTTATTGATTGAATTAGTTTCCAGTGACAGTGCTTCTTCGTGCCCATCTCCGGTGACGGCGCTGCTTTCAACCTCTCTCTGGTGACGGTGTAGCGTAATACTTCTCCATCGACCGCGCAGCATAACACAATAGGTAAGATAATTTTATTATGTAAAAGCTGATAGCGTAACACTTCTTCCTTTTTTTGTACTAAAGATGTTTGAGTGCTATGTTCTACACTTTGATTGCTAAATTCTGCACTTTCAGTTCTAATATTTGTTTGCATTTAATGGATAAACTGAAGTAAATAACATATGTTAATGATTGGTTTGTTTGCTTTTAAAAATTTCTAGTTTGATTTGTTTGTCGAGTACTATATACATGTATACCTGGTCTAGTTCTATATTTTGAATGTTTATCGAGTACTATTTTCTATGAGTATGAGGTTGTTATGTTTTGTTCCTTTATGCCTAGTGAATCTATTCTTATTATGTTTAAGATCAATCTTTTTTTTTTGTTCTAAGTTGAATTATGTTATTTCTGTGTCAAAATAACATATGTTAAACTTCTTTATAGAAATGGATAAATCATGGATTAAGAAGCCACACACATCGGATGAATATGATCAAGGGATAAAGGAATTTATTAATTTTGCCTTTCGAGATGAATTAGAAAATGGCGAAATAATATGTCCTTGTAAACGTTGTGGTTTCAAAAAACCGCAGAGTAGAAGTGTAATGTATGATCACTTAAAGTGCAAACCATTTCCAAAGGGATACACCATTTGGGTACATCACGGAGAGTCCATAGGAGAAACTAGTACTATCTCACCTATTAGTATTTCTAATATAGTTCAAGACACAGTTGTCGTTGATGATCAAATGCAAAACATGATTAACGATGCTTTTGGAGTCGAAGATCATGCAAATGAAGTACCCATTGAATCAAATGCAGAGAAGGAGAAAAATGCAAGTCAACAAAGGTATGAAGAGGCCAAAGAGTACTATGAATTAAGTAGAGAAGGAGAAAAACCTTTGTATGAAGGGTGTGTTAAATATTCAAGACTATCTTTTTTGGTAAAGTTGTATCACATCAAATGTTTATGTGGAATGACTAATAAAGCCATGACAATGGTTTTAGAGTTATTAAAAGATGCATTTGAATTTGCAAATATACCAAATTCATTCTATGAAGCCAAGAAAACAATCACCAAGCTTGGTTTAAATTATGAAAAAATCCCTGTTTGTCCGAATAATTGTATGCTTTATTGGGGTAATAAGGAAGATGAAGAAAGGGAGACCTGCAAAATTTGTAATACTTCGAAATGGAAATCAAAAGCAAAAGTTGGTGCAGTTGGAGTGTCTGGTGATGGCAATAATCGAAAGAAAGTTCCTGCAAAAGTTCTTCGCTATTTTCCATTAAAACCACGGTTACAAAGATTATTTTTGTCGTCAAAGTCGGCCGAGGATATGAGATGGCATGCAAATGATAGTAAGAATGATGGAATGTTGAGGCATCCTAGAGATTCTGAAGCATGGAAACATTTTGACTTGACACACCCTTGGTTTGCATCAGACCCGCGAAATGTGCGTCTTGCATTAGCTAGTGATGGTTTTAATCCTTTTGGTATGATGAGTACAAATTATAGTATTTGGCCAGTTATTCTCATTCCATACAACACTCCTCCATGGGTGTGCATGAAACATACATCTTTTATAATGTCAATGATAATTCCCGGTAAAAAAATGCCAGGAAATGATATTGATGTCTATTTACAACCTCTAGTAAAAGAATTAAAGGAGTTATGGACAACAGGTGTCGATACATACGATTCTTTTAAAAAAGAGATGTTCACATTACATGCAACTTTGATGTGGACAATTAGTGATTTTCCAGGGCTGGGTACACTTTCTGGGTGGAACACTTACACTGGACTTGCTTGCCCATCGTGTAACATGGACTCTACTCCTCGTCGTCTTCCACATAGCAAAAAATGGTGTTTTATGGGTCATCGTCGTTTTCTTGATCAGAGACATAGATTTAGATTGAACAAGGTTCGCTTTGATGGTCAACAAGATATGCGTGGTCCACCTAAAATGTTATCTGGGCTTCAAATTCTTGAACAGGTTCAAAATATTGATGTCACATTTGGTAGAAAGCCAGATAAAGAAAGGTCGGGAAAAAGAATACGTGGTGGACGACCTACACAAGGTGTCAATCAACAATGGAAAAAGAAAAGCATATTCTTTGAACTTCCATATTGGAAGGATAATCTTCTGCGCCACAATCTTGACATGATGCATATTGAGAAAAATGTGTGCGATAATATCATATTTACTTTGCTAAATGATAGCACAAAAAGTAAAGATCATCTTAATGCAAGAAAAGACCTTAAAGCTATGGGCATAAGACCTGACCTTTGGCCCAATGAAAATGGAAGAATTTCTCCAGCCGTCTTTACTCTTACTACTAAAGGTAAGAAGAGATTTTTAACAACTTTAAAGAATATCACTGTGCCTGATGGTTATTCAAGCAACATTTCTAGATGCATTGACATGGAAAATCTTAAGTTGAATGGAATGTTGAAGAGTCATGATTGTCACATATTGATGGAACAACTTCTACCGTTAGCCATTCGAGCAACATTACCTGATGATGTTTCAGCTATAATGATTGAGTTTTGCTCACTTTTTAGACAATTATGCAGTAAAGTATTGAATGTTGATGATTTGGAAAAATTGCAAAATCAGGTTGTCCTCACTTTATGCCACATGGAAATGATATTTCCTCCCTCATTCTTCACTGTTATGGTTCACTTGGTTGTTCACCTTGTTGAAGAAGTTAAACTTGGAGGTCCTGTTCATTATCGATGGATGTATCCTGTTGAAAGGTAAAATATGCGTGTTCTTGTTCCTTCAATAATTAGTAGTTGACAATTTTGTTCTAACTAATATTATTTTGGTTCAATAATAGGTACTTAGGAATACTTAAATCGTATGTACGTAATAAAGCACGACCAGAAGGGTCTATTGCAGAAGGATACCTTGTACAAGAGATTCTTACATTTTGTTCAAGGTATATAGAAAACATTGAGACTAGATGGAATCAACTTGGTCGTGTAGATGATGAGCCTATTAATGAGATACAAACTGACTCACGTGTAGCTGAATTATTTCCTAGAGTTGGAAAATCGGTTGGTGGTTCTTCATACTACACCCTTACACCAATTGAAAAGTTACAAGCTCATAGACACGTTTTAACAAACTGCATCATAGTTGACTACTATCTAAGGTAAGTAATTTTATTATATTTGTATTATTTACCACTAATTTTTTTTCCGTATACATCTAATTTGAAATAACCAAATAGGCAATATAGAAGTATTATTCGAAGCCAAATGAGGAGTGGTGCAAGGAGTACTTCTGAGGTAGACAAGAAGGTTCATAGAGAGTTTCCTCATTGGTTCCGCAATCGTGTTAGTGTTCATGACAAAATTGGTGATTGAGTTGCTTTGATTTTTAATAAGAATGTGACTAATTGTATATTTTATGGTGTTCAGATTTGCAACAATCTCGACAACATTAGTGGATCAGATAAAAATGTTCTCGTTAGTCTTGCTCAAGGTCCTTCTGATAAAGTTAGAAGGTTCACTGCATTTAATGTCAATGGTTTCAAATTTCGAACATTGGCACGAGACAATTTATTAAAAACTCAAAATAGTGGAGTTTTTGGCATGTTCGGAACACGAAGTTACTCAAGCAATAGTGATGCCCAAATGAGATTTGGAGGAGTGCCTTACTATGGAAGATTGATAGATATCATTGAGCTTTCCTATGATGGCTTCAAAGTGCCCATGTTTAAATGCAAATGGGCGAATACCACAAATCCAAGAGGCATTAAGACAGATAAGTTGGGTTTTACCTCTATAAATTTTGCAAGACTAATACATACTGGGGAGCATGAAGATGATGAGCCATACATTAAAGCGTCAGAAGCTCAAATGGTTTATTATGTGGATGATGAAAAGGAACAAGGATGGAGCATACCTATTCATTTAAAGCCACGGGACTTGTATGACATGGGTGGAGATGATGAAATTATGGCACCCATTGAACCATACCCATCTCAAAATTTGGAACACATTTTTTCTAATGAAACCACACATATACAATTGGCAAGAATGACTACAGATGATGATCCTGAAACTTCAACTTTTAATGATGATTTTGATGACAACAATCATGATATGAATTTATGATTGTTAATAATTCTTGTTTGTTGTTTATGACATGGTACTCTTCAATCTATGTTATTTTTTTACTACTTTCTTTTACTGTTGCATTGTGTTTGATGTGCTCATTTTTGTTATTGTGTTCATTTTTGTGTTTAGCTATTTGCATTAGTCTAACTTGGTTGTCATCAATGTTTGCAGTGTAAGTGTGTTTGGAGACTCAATCTTGTGAACAAAATGGAATCATCATATGAGGATATTCGACGTAAAACAATGGAAGAGAATAAAAAAAGGATGGAGGCTCTCAATCTAACTCATCTCTCTCAATCCCTTCACAAATCTTCTTCCACCATTTCAAAAACCTCACCGGTTAGTAATAACTAAAAATACTAAAATTACAAAATGTTTCTTATTTGTATTATATGTTGATTTTTATTTATTTACATTAATAATAAATGATTGTAGCGTTTCACGAAGGGTCAGCCGAGGGTTATACTACCAGGAGATCTTCAAGTAACCAAAATGAAGCACTTGCGGAGACATGGTTTACAACCAACGTTCCAAGTGATAGAACCACTACCATCTCCGATGACAACACCGACAAATCCACCATCTTCTCAAGCACCGCCTTCTCAAGCACCACCTTCTCAAGCACCGCCTTCTCAAGCACCACCTTCTCAAGCGACAACATCGCTAGCTGTGCAAACGATAGAACCACATCTTTCTCCGGTGACAACAACACCAACTACTGTGCAAGCGACAGAAGCAACACCTTCTCAAGTGACAACACCAAGATCAGTGCAAGAGACAGAAACAACACATTTCCAAGAGACATCCTCTCACTCTGAAGATGTGGTAGAAGATGAGCCAGAAATTTCTCAAAAAAGGAATTTTACATTTTGGGATGTAGAAGTCATTAGTATGTTATCTAATGTCTAATTATATTTATAAAATTTAATTGTTTTACATGATTGCAATATGACATATTTCATTGACTTATGTGTTAGATGAGGCGGGACATATTTCAAAGACACACTTAAGGGTATCAGACGTGCTTGAAGCTCCTCCTAATGTTAGCAGAATAATAACTAGATGGAATTCAAATGGGCAACCGGTAGGATCAGCTGCTGGTTTGTTAGGCGGTTTTTTGGGTGAAATTGCAAGGAAGTTTAAGGATTTTCCTATAATGTACGACAATTGGAAACTAGTTCCATCGACAAGAAAAAATGAAATTTTTAAGGATAAAATACAGGTATCAATTATAAACAACTGAATATTCTTTATTGTTTTGATTGTAATCTAATTTTTTTTTTTATGATTATGCTAGAAATTGATAGGCTTAAGAAAAGGGATTCTGAAGTTGATATGTTGAAGGAGCAAATTGCTTTCTTGATGCAAATGCAAAATTCTAGAGACAAACAGGTAAAATTATTTTCATAGCAAACATATTTAAAAATCTTGTGAGAGTTGTTTGTCTTTGATTAAAAATATCAATTGTGTAAAGGTTTCTTATAGCTATAAGAAAATTTAGTTAATTAGTTTTGACAATATTTATCAATATTCATTGAGGTTAATATATACTTTTTTTTTCAGGCAATGGACATAGAATCGCCAATAGATGGTAGACGTTCATCTGAGTCCAGCCACCAACCTGATGATCGTGGAACAACTTCATTAGGGACTAATTAGATATTTGGATGAACTTCTAAGTTTGATGGAGTTGTTTTGTATTGTTAGCTACTCCACTAATTAATGTTTTGAATATTTAAACTATTTTATTTGTTGTTTTAGTTAACTTCAATGTATGAATTGGTGTTATTTGTTTTGAAAAAATTATATAAATTGGATTTTAGGTACAATAGTTATTAATTATGTATTTAAATTATGTGGATGGTATTTATGAATATTTTTTATTTTAATTGATTAAAAATAGGAAAAAAATTGTATCATATTTTTTTATTTTAAATTATTAGGTTTGCGACGGTTCAAACTGCCTCAAAGTAAATATAGCGACGGTTGATAACTGTCGTAATTGTGCAGAAAAAAATAAAATTTGAGTTTTTCTAAGTGTCGCAAAATATATTTAGAGGCGGTTGTGAACCGTCGCAAAAGTTGGCGACGGTTGGAACGACGAATTTGTGAACCGTCGCAAAATGGCCTCGCGACGCACGAATCTGCGACAGTTGTCGAACCGTCGCAAACATCAAATTGCAACGGTTAAAACCGCCGCAAAACATTTTTTTTCTTGTAGTGGTAGTTCGTTCAATTAGTGCATCAATCTAACTGGTTTTAGATTTTGGTTATTTTTGTTTTTGAAATGTTTCTTTTTGTACATTTTATTTCTTATTCATTGTAGTTCGTCCAATAAGTACAAAAGTCAAAATGGAATAATATTTTAGGTCATATTGGCCTTTTTTAGGTTTAGGGATTACGGTTCAAGTTTTAGGGTTTAGGATTTAGGTCGTAGGAATTAGGTTTTAGGATTTTTGTTTTTGGTTTTAGGTTTTAGGTTTTAGGTTTTATGTTTTAGGTTTTAGGTTTTAGGGTTTAGGGTTTAGGGTTTCGGGTTTCGGTTTTAGGGTTTAGTGTTTTGCGGTTCGGGTTTATTGTTAAGGGTCTAGGCCATATCTAGTCCACTTTGTTTCTTAATCAATGTAGTTCGTCGAATAAATTTAGTGTTTATGGTTTAGGATTCAGGGTTTAGGGTTAGGGTTTAGGGTTTAGGGTTTATGGTTGAGGGTTTAGTGTTTAGAGTTTAGGGTTTAGGGTTTAGGGTTTAGGGTTTAGGGTTTTGGGTTTAGGGTTTTGGATTTAGTGTTTAGGGTTTAGGCTTTAGTGCTTTGCATTTCGGGTTTATGGTTAAGGGTCTAGGTCAGATCTAGTCCATTTTGGTTCTTAATCAATGTAGTTCCTCGAATAAGTGCATAAGAATTACTAGATTTTGATTTTAGGTCATTTTTGTTTTTGTTATGTTTCTTTCTGTCAATTTTAGTTCTTATATATGTAGTTCATCCAATAAGTGCAAAAGTCTCAATACATTAATATTTTAGGTCATTTTGGTCTTTACTAGGTTAAGGGATTAGGGTTTAGGGTTTAGGTTTTATGGTTTAAGGGTCTAGGTCTATTCTAGTCCATTTTGGTTTTAATCAATGTATTCCATGAAATAATTAAAAGCATAATTCTCAATGGATATAGATTTTAGGTCATTTTGTTGTTTACTAGGTGTAAT
>NC_021162.2:15902952-15903278 GCF_000331145.2 Cicer arietinum | reverse complement strand
ATTCAATATATTAAAATTTTAGGCCATTTTGATATGTTTTCTTTTTTTCCGTTTTAGTTCTTATTCATTTTAAGGTTTAGGGTTTGGGGTTTGGGGTTTGGGATTTAGGGTTTAAGATTAAGGGTTAAGGGTCTAGGTCTATACTAGTTCATTTTGGTTCTGAAAAAAATGTAGTTCGTCGAATAAGTATATAAGTCTCATTGGGTTTAGATTTTAGGTTATTTTGGTTTTTGATATGTTTCTTTTTGTCCATTTTAGTTTTTATTCATTGTAGGGTTTAGGTTTAGGGTTAACGGTTAAGGTTCTAGGTTTATTATAGACCATCT
>NC_021162.2:15899991-15902871 GCF_000331145.2 Cicer arietinum | reverse complement strand
TTCTTATTCATTGTAGTTCGTCCAATAGGTACAAAAGTCAAAATGGATTAGTCTTTTAGGTCATATTGGTCTTTTTTAGGTTTAGGGATTACGGTTCAGGTTTTAGGTTTTAGGATTTAGGTCGTAGGAGTTAGGTTTTAGGATTTTTGTTTTTGGTTTTAGGTTTTAGGTTTTAGGTATTAGGTTTTAGGGTTTAGAATTTAGTGTTTATGGTATAGGTTTCAGGGTTTAGGGTTAGGGTTTAGGGTTTATGGATCATGGTTTAGGGTTTATGGTTTAGGGTTTTGGGTTTTGGGTTTTGGGTTTAGTGTTTAGGGTTTCGGGTTTATGGTTTATGGTTAAGGGTCTAGGTCAGATCTAGTCCATTTTGGTTCTTAATCAATGTAGTTCCTCGAATAAGTGCATAAGAATTACTAGATTTTTATTTTAGGTCATTATTGTTTTTGTTATGTTTCTTTCTGTCAATTTTAGTTCTTATATGTGTAGTTCATCAAATAAGTGCCAAAGTCTCAATACATTAATATTTTAGGTCATTTTGGTCTTTACTAGGTTAAGGGATTAGGGTTTAGGGTTTAGGTTTTATGGTTTAAGGGTCTAGGTCTATTCTAGTCCATTTGGTTTTAATCAATGTATTCCATGAAATAATTAAAAGCATAATTCTCAATGGATATAGATTTTAGGTCATTTTGTTGTTTACTAGGTGTAATCTAGTCTATTTTTTTTCTAAAACAATGTAGTTCGTCCAATAAGTACAAAAGTCAAAATGGATTAATATTTTAGGTCATATTGGTCTTTTTTAGGTTTAGGGATTACAGTTCAGGTTTTAGGATTTAGGATTTAGGTCGTAGGAGTTAGGTTTTAGGATTTTTGTTTTAGGTTTTAGGTTTTAGGTTTTAGGTTTTAGGTTTTAGGTTTTAGGTTTTAGGTTTTAGGTTTTAGGTTTTAGGTTTTAGGTTTTAGGTTTTAGGTTTTAGGTTTTAGGTTTTAGGTTTTTGAATTTAGGGTTTTGGGTTTAGTGTTTAGGGTTTAGGCTTCAGTGTTTTGCGTTTCGGGTTTATGGTTAAGGGTCTAGGTCATATCTAGTCCATTTTGGTTCTTAATCAATGTAGTTCCTCGAATAAGTGCATAAGAATTACTAGATTTTGATTTTAGGTCATTTTTGTTTTTGTTATGTTTCTTTCTGTCAATTTTAGTTCTTATATGTGTAGTTCGTCCAATAAGTGCAAAAGTCTCAATACATTAATATTTTAGGTTATTTTGGTCGTTACTAGGTTAAGGGATTAGGGTTTAGGTCATTTTGATATGTTTCTTTTTTTCCGTTTTAGTTCTTATTCATTTTAAGGTTTAGGGTTTGGGGTTTTGGATTTAGGGTTTAAGATTAAGGGTTAAGGATCTAGGTCTATTCTAGTTCATTTTGTTTCTGAAAAAAATGTAGTTCGTCGAATAAGTGAATAAGTCTCATTGGATTTAAATTTTAGGTTATTTTGGTTTTTGATATGTTTCTTTTTGTCCATTTTAGTTCTTATGCATTGTAGGGTTTAGGTTTAGGGTTAACGGTTAAGGGTTAATGGTTAAGGGTTAACGGTTAAGGTTCTAGGTTTATTATAGACCATCTCTCTTCTTAATCAATGTAGTTCGTTGAATTAGTGCATCAATCTAACTGGTTTTAGATTTTGGTTATTTTTGTTTTTGACATGTTTCTTTTTGTACATTTTATTTCTTATTCATTGTAGTTCGCACAATAAGTACAAAAGTCAAAATGGATTAATATTTAAGGTCATAATGGTCTTTTTTTGGTTTAGGGATTACGGTTCAGGATTTAGGTTTTAGAATTTAGGTCGTAGGAGTTAGGTTTTAGGATTTTTGTTTTTCGTTTTAGGTTTTAGGGTTTAGGGTTTAGATTTTAGTGTTTATGGTTTAGGTTTCAGGGTTTAGGGTTAGGGTTTAGGGTTTAGGGTTTAGTGTTTAGGGTTTTGGGTTTTGGGTTTTGGGTTTAGTGTTTTGGGTTTTGGGTTTAGGGTTTTGGGTTTAGTGTTTAGGATTTAGGCTTTAGTGTTTTGCGTTTCTGGTTTATGGTTAAGGGTCTAGGTCTATTCTAGCCCATTTTGGTTTTAATCAATGTATTTCACGAAATAATTAAAAGCATAATTCTCAATGGATATAGATTTTAGGTCATTTTGGTCTTTACTAGGTTTAGGGATTACGGTCCAGGCAAAGTCTCAATACATTAATATTTTAGGTCATTTTGGTCTTTACTAGGTTTAGGGATTACGGTCCAGGCAAAGTCTCAATACATTAATATTTTAGGTCATTTTGGTCTTTACTAGGTTTAGGGATTACGGTCCAGGCAAAGTCTCAATACATTAATATTTTAGGTCATTTTGGTCTTTACTAGGTTTAGGGATTACGGTCCAGGCAAAGTCTCAATACATTAATATTTTAGGTCATTTTGGTCTTTACTAGGTTTAGGGATTACGGTCCAGGCAAAGTCTCAATACATTAATATTTTAGGTCATTTTGGTCTTTACTAGGTTTAGGGATTACGGTCCAGGCAAAGTCTCAATACATTAATATTTTAGGTCATTTTGTTGTTTACTAGGTGTAATCTATTCTAGTTCATTTTGGTTCTGAAAAAAATGTAGTTCGTCGAATAAGTGTATAAGTCTAATTGGATTTAGATTTTAGGTTATTTTGGTTTTTGATATGTCTCTTTTTTTCCGTTTTAGTTCTTATTCATTTTAAGGTTTAGGGTTTAAGATTAAGGGTTAAGGGTCTAGTTCTATTCTAGTTCATTTTGATTCTGAAAAAAATGTAGTTCGTCGAATAAGTGTATAAGTCTCATTGGATTTAGATTTTAGGTTATTTTGGTTTTTGATATGT
>NC_021162.2:15897822-15899045 GCF_000331145.2 Cicer arietinum | reverse complement strand
AATAAGTGCATAAGAATTACTAGATTTTGATTTTAGGTCATTTTTGTTTTTGTAATGTTTCTTTCTGTCAATTTTAGTTCTTATATGTGTAGTTAATCCAATAAGTGCCAAAGTCTCAATACATTAATATTTTAGGTCATTTTGGTCTTTACTAGGTTAAGGGATTACGGTTCAGGTTTTAGGATTTAGGTAGTAGGAGTTAGGTTTTAGGATTTTTGTTTTTGGTTTTAGGTTTTTGGGTTTAGGATTTTTGTTTTTGGTTTTAGGTTTCAGGGTTTAGGGTTAGGGTTTAGGGTTTAGGGTTTAGGGTTTAGGGTTTAGGGTTTGATTTTAGTGTTTATGATTTAGGTTTCAGGGTTTAGGGTTAGGGTTTAGGGTTTAGGGTTTAGGGTATAGGGTTAGGGTTTAGGGTTTAGGGTTTAGGGTTTATGGTTTAGGGTTTATGGTTTATGGTTTAAGGTTTAGGGTTTAGGGTTTTGGGTTTAGGGTTTTGGGTTTAGTGTTTCGGGTTTAGGCTTTAGTGTTTTGCGTTTCGGGTTTATGGTTAAGGGTCTAGGTCATATCTTGTTCATTTTTGTTCTTAATCAATGTAGTTCCTCGAATAAGTGCATAAGAATTACTAGATTTTGATTTTAGGTCATTTTTGTTTTTGTTATGTTTCTTTTTGTCAATTTTAGTTCTTATATGTGTAGTTCGTCCAATAAGTGCCAAAGTCTCAATACATTAATATTTTAGGTCATTTTGGTCTTTACTAGGTTAAGGGATTAGGGTTTAGGGTTTAGGTTTTATGGTTTAAGGGTCTAGGTCTATTCTAGTCCATTTTTGTTTTAATCAATGTATTTCACGAAATAATTAAAAGCATAATTCTCAATGGATATAGATTTTAGATCATTTTGTTGTTTACTAGGTGTAATCAAGTCTATTTTGTTTCTAAAACAATGTAGTTCGTCTAATATGTGCAAAAGATTCAATATATTAATATTTTAGGCCATTTTGATATGTTTCTTTTTTTTCCGTTGTAGTTCTTATTCATTTTAAGGTTTAGGGTTTAAGATTAAGGGTTAAGGGTCTAGGTCTATTCTAGTTCATTTTGGTTATGAAAAAAATGTAGTTCGTCGAATAAGTGTATAAGTCTCATTGGATTTAGATTTTAGGTTATTTCGGTTTTTGATATGTTTCTTTTTGTCCATTTTAGTTCTTATTCATTGTAGGGTTTAGGTTTA
>NC_021162.2:15895216-15897248 GCF_000331145.2 Cicer arietinum | reverse complement strand
GGGTTTAGGGTTTAGATTTTAGTGTTTATGGTTAGGGTTTAGGGTTTAGGGTTCAGGGTTTATGGTTTAGGGTTTAGGGTATAGGGTTTAGGGTTTTTGGTTTTGGGTTTTGGGTTTAGTGTTTAGGGTATAATCTTTAGTGTTTTGTGTTTCGGGTTTATGGCTAAGGGTCTAGGTCATATCTAGTCCATTTTGGTTCTTAATCAATGTAGTTCCTCGAATAAGTGCATAAGAATTAATAGATTTTGATTTTAGGTCATTTTTGTTTTTGTTATGTTTCTTTCTGTCAATTTTAGTTTATATATGTGTAGTTCGTCCGATAAGTACAAAAGTCTCAATACATTAATATTTTAGGTCATTTTGGTCTTTACTAGGTTAAGGGGTTAGGGTTTAGGGTTTAGGTTTTATGGTTTAAGGGTCTAGGTCTATTCTAGTTCATTTTGGTTTTAATCAATGTATTTCATGAAATAATTAAAAGCATAATTCTCAATGGATATAGATTTTAGTTCATTTTGTTGTTTACTAGGTGCAATCTAGTCTATTTTGTTTCTAAAACATTGTAGTTCTTCTAATATGTGCAAAAGATTCAATTTATTAAAATTTTAGGCCATTTTGATATGTTTCTTTTTTCCCGTTTTAGTTCTTATTAATTTTAAGGTTTAGGGTTTGGGGTTTGGGATTTAGGGTTTAAGATTAAGGGTTAAGGGTCTAGGTCTATTCTAGTTCATTTTGGTTCTGAAAAAAATGTAGTTCGTGGAATAAGTGTATAAGTCTCATTGGATTTAGATTTTAGGTTATTTTGGTTTTTGATATGTTTCTTTTTGTCCATTTTAGTTCTTATTCATTGTAGGGTTTAGGTTTAGGGTTAACGGTTAAGGTTCTAGGTTTATTATAGACCATCTCTCTTCTTAATCAATGTAGTTCGTTGAATTAGTGCATCAATCTAACTGGTTTTAGATTTTGGTTATTTTTGTTTTTGAAATGTTTCTTTTTGTACATTTTATTTCTTATTCATTGTAGTTCGTCCAATAAGTACAAAAGTCAAAATGGACTAATATTTTAGGTTAAATTGGTCTTTTTTAGGTTTAGGGATTACGGTTCATGTTTTAGGTTTTAGAATTTAGGTCGTAGGAGTTAGGTTTTAGGATTTTTGTTTTTTGTTTTTGGTTTTAGGTTTTAGGTTTTAGGTTAGAGGGTTTAGATTTTAGTGTTTATGGTTAGGGTTTAGGGTTTAGGGTTCAGGGTTTAGGATTTATGGTTTAGGGTTTAGGGTTAGGGTTTTGGGTTTAGTGATTAGGGTTTACGGTTTATGGTTTATGGTTTAGGGTTTAGGGTTTTGGGTTTTGGGTTTTGGGTTTAGGGTTTTGCGTTTAGTGTTGAGGGTTTAGGCTTTAGTGTTTCGCGTTTCGGGTTTATGGTTAAGGGTCTAGGTCATATCTAGTCCATTTTGGTTCTTAATCAGTGTAGTTCCTCGAATAAGTGCATAAGAATTACTAGATTTTGATTTTAGGTCATTTTTGTTTTTGTTATTTTTCATTCTGTCAATTTTAGTTCTTATATGTGTAGTTCGTCCAATAAGTGCCAAAGTCTCAATACATTAACATTTTAGGTCATTTTGGTCTTTACTAGGTTAAGGGATTAGGGTTTAGGGTTTAGGTTTTATGGTTTAAGGGTCTAGGTCTATTCTAGTCCATTTTGGTTTTAATCAATGTATTTCACGAAATAATTAAAAGCGTAATTCTCAATAGATATAGATTTTAGGTCATTTTGTTGTTTACTAGGTGTAATCTAGTCTATTTTGTTTCTAAAACAATGTAGTTCGTCTAATATGTGCAAAAGATTCAATATATTAAAATTTTAGGCCATTTTGATATGTTTCTTTTTTTTAAGTTTTAGTTCTTATTCATTTTAGGGTTTAGGGTTTGGGGTTTGGTCTATAAGTCTCATTGGATTTAGATTTTAGGTTATTTCGGTTTTTGATATGTTTCTTTTTGTCCATTTTAGTTCTTATTCATTGTAGGGTTTAGGTTTA
>NC_021162.2:15892416-15894295 GCF_000331145.2 Cicer arietinum | reverse complement strand
GGTTTTAGGTTTTAGGTTTTAGGTTTTTGGGTTTAGGGTTTAGGGTTTAGATTTTAGTGTTTATGGTTTAGGTTTCAGGGTTTAGGGTTAGGGTTTAGGGTTTAAGGTTTAGGGTTTAGGGTTTAGGGTTTATGGTTTAGGGTTTAGGGTTTTGGGTTTAGGGTTTTGGGTTTAGTGTTTAGTGTTTAGGGTTTAGGATTTAGTGTTTTGCGTTTCGGGTTTATGGTTAAGGGTCTAGGTCATATCTAGTCCATTTTGGTTCTTAATCAATGTAGTTCCTCGAATAAGTGCATAAGAATTACTAGATTTTGATTTTAGGTCATTTTTGTTTTTGTTATGTTTGTTTCTGTCAATTTTAGTTCTTATATGTGTAGTTCTTCCAATAAGGGATTAGGGTTTAGGGTTTTTGTTTTTGGTTTTAGGTTTTAGGTTTTAGGGTTTAGGGTTTAGGGTTTAGTGTTTATGGTTTAGGTTTCAGGGTTTAGGGTTAGGGTTTAGGGCTTATTGTTTAGGGTTTAGGGTTTAGGGTTTTGGGTTTAGGGTTTATGGTTTTGGGTTTAGTGTTTTGGGTTTTGGGTTTAGGGTTTTGGGTTTAGTGTTTAGGGTTTAGGCTTTAGTGTTTTGCGTTTCTGGTTTATGGTTAAGGGTCTAGGTCATATATAGCCCATTTTGGTTCTTAATCAATGTAGTTCCTCGAATAAGTGCATAAGAATTACTAGATTGTGATTTTAGGTCATTTTTGTTTTTGTTATGTTTCTTTCTGTCAATTGTAGTTCTTATTTATTGTAAGGTTTAGGTTTAGGGTTAACGGTTAAGGGTTAACGGTTAAGGTTCTAGGTTTATTATAGACCATCTCTCTTCTTAATCAATGTAGTTCGTTTATTTAGTGCATCAATCTAACTGGTTTTAGATTTTGGTTATTTTTGTTTTTGAAATGTTTCTTTTTGTACATTTTATTTCTTATTCATTGTAGTTCGTCCAATAAGTACAAAAGTTAAAATGGATTAATATTTTAGGTCAAATTGGTCTTTTTTAGGTTTAGGGATTACGGTTCAGGTTTTAGATTTTAGGTTTTAGGTCGTAGGAGATAGGTTTTAGGATTTTTGTTTTTGGTTTTAGGTTTTAGGTTTTAGGGTTAGGGTTGAGGGTTTAGGGTTTAGGGTTTAGATTTTAGTGTTTATGGTTTAGGTTTCAGGGTTTAGGGTTAGGGTTTAGGGTTTAGGGTTTAGGGTTTAGGGTTTCGGGTTTTGGGTTTTGGGTTTTGGGTTTAGGGTTTTGGGTTTTTAGGGTTTTGGGTTTAGTGTTTAGGGTATAGGCTTTAGTGTTTTGCGTTTCGGGTTTATGGGTAAGGGTCTAGGTCATATCTAGTCCATTTTGGTTCTTAATCAATGTAGTTCCTCGAATAAGTGCATAAGAATTACTAGATTTTGATTTTAGGTCATTTTTGTTTTTGTTATGTTTCTTTCTGCCAATTTTAGTTCTTATATGTGTAGTTCGTCCAATAAGTGCAAAAGTCTCAATACATTAATATTTTAGGTCATTTTGGTCTTTACTAGGTTAAGGGATTAGGGTTTAGGGTTTAGGTTTTATGGTTTAAAGGTCTAGGTCTATTCTAGTTCATTTTGGTTTTAATCAATGTATTTCATGAAATAATTAAAAGCATAATTCTCAATGGATATAGATTTTAGGTCATTTTGTTGTTTACTAGGTGCAATCTAGTCTATTTTGTTTCTAAAACATTGTAGTTCTTCTAATATGTGCAAGAGATTCAATATATTAAAATTTTAGGCCATTTTGATATGTTTCTTTTATCCCGTTTTAGTTCTTATTGATTTTAAGGTTTAGGGTTTGGGGTTTGGGATTTAGGGTTTAAGATTAA
>NC_021162.2:15890734-15892176 GCF_000331145.2 Cicer arietinum | reverse complement strand
TAGGTTTAGGGATTACGGTTCAGGTTTTAGGTTTTAGGATGTAGCTCGTAGGAGTTAGGTTTTAGGATTTTTGTTTTTGGTTTTAGATTTTAGGTTTTAGGGTTAGGGTTGAGGGTTTAGGGTTTAGGGTTTAGATTTTAGTGTTTATGGTTTAGGTTTCAGGGTTTAGGGTTAGGGTTTAGGGTTAGGGTTTAGGGTTTAGGGTTTAGGGTTTAGGGTTTCGGGTTTTGGGTTTTGGGTTTTGGGTTTAGGGTTTTGGGTTTGGTGTTTAGGGTTGAGGCTTTAGTGTTTTGCTATTCGGGTTTATGGTTAAGGGTCTAGGTCATATCTAGTCCATTTTGGTTCTTAATCAATGTAGTTCCTCGAATAAGTGCATAAGAATTACTAGATTTGGATTTTAGGTCATTTTTGTTTTTGTTATGTTTCTTTCTGCCAATTTTAGTTCTTATATGTGTAGTTCGTCCAATAAGTGCAAAAGTCTCAATACATTAATATTTTAGGTCATTTTGGTCTTTACTAGGTTAAGGGATTAGGGTTTAGGGTTTAGGTTTTATGGTTTAAAGGTCTAGGTCTATTCTAGTTCATTTTGGTTTTAATCAATGTATTTCATGAAATAATTAAAAGCATAATTCTCAATGGATATAGATTTTAGGTCATTTTGTTGTTTACTAGGTGCAATCTAGTCTATTTTGTTTCTAAAACATTGTAGTTCTTCTAATATGTGCAAGAGATTCAATATATTAAAATTTTAGGCCATTTTGATATGTTTCTTTCTTCCCGTTTTAGTTCTTATTGATTTTAAGGTTTAGGGTTTGGGGTTTGGGATTTCGGGTTTAAGATTAAGGGTTAAGGGTCTAGGTCTATTCTAGTTCATTTTGGTTCTAAAAAAAATGTAGTGTGTCGAATAAGTGTATAAGTCTCATTGGATTTAGATTTTAGGTTATTTTGGTTTTTGATATGTCTCTTTTTTTCCGTTTTAGTTCTTATTCATTGTAGGGTTTAGGTTTAGGGTTAACGGTTAAGGTTCTAGGTTTATTATAGGTCGTAGGAGTTAGGTTTTAGGATTTTTGTTTTTGGTTTTAGGTTTTAGGGTTTAGGGTTTAGGTTTTATGGTTTAAGGGTCTAGGTCTATTCTAGTTCATTTTGATTCTGAAAAAAATGTAGTTCGTCGAATAAGTGTATAAGTCTCATTGGATTTAGATTTTAGGTTATTTTGGTTTTTGATATGTCTCTTTTTTTCCGTTTTAGTTCTTATTCATTTTAAGGTTTAGGGTTTAAGATTAAGGGTCTAGTTCTATTCTAGTTCATTTTGATTCTGAAAAAAATGTAGTTCGTCGAATAAGTGTATAAGTCTCATTGGATTTAGATTTTAGGTTATTTTGGTTTTTGATATGTTTCTTTTTGTCCATTTTAGTTCTTATTCATTGTAGGGTTTAGGTTTA
>NC_021162.2:15889375-15890343 GCF_000331145.2 Cicer arietinum | reverse complement strand
GGGTTTAGAGTTTTGGGTTTAGTGTTTAGGGTTTAGGCTTTAGTGTTTTGCGCTTCGGGTTTATGGTTAAGGGTCTAGGTCATATCTAGTCCCTTTTGGTTCTTAATCAATGTAGTTCCTCGAATATGTGCATAAGAATTACTAGATTTTGATTTTAGGTCACTTTTGTTTTTGTAATGTTTCTTTCTGTCAATTTTAGTTCTTATATGTGTAGTTCGTCCAATAAGTGCCAAAGTCTCAATACATTAATATTTTAGGTCATTTTGGTCTTTACTAGGTTAAGGGATTAGGGTTTAGGGTTTAGGTTTTATGGTTTAAGGGTCTAGGTCTATTCTAGTCCATTTTGGTTTTAATCAATGTATTTCATGAAATAATTAAAAGCATAATTCTCAATGGATATAGATTTTAGGTCATTTTGTTGTTTACTAGGTGTAATCAAGTCTATTTTATTTCTAAAACAATGTAGTTCGTCTAATATGTGCAAAAGATTCAATATATTAATATTTTAGACCATTTTGATATGTTTCTTTTTTTTCCGTTTTAGTTCTTATTCATTTTAAGGTTTAGGGTTTAAGATTAAGGGTTAAGGGTCTAGGTCTATTCTAGTTCATTTTGGTTCTGAAAAAAATGTAGTTCGTCGAAAAAGTGTATCAGTCTCATTGGATTTAGATTTTAGGTTATTTTGGTTTTTGATATGTTTCTTTTTGTCCATTTTAGTTTTATTCATTGTAGGGTTTAGGTTTAGGGTTAACGGTTAAGGGTTAACGGTTAAGGTTTTAGGTTTATTATAGACCATCTCTCTTCTTAATCAATGTAGTTAGTTGAATTAGTGCATCAATCTAACTGGTTTTAGATTTTGGTTATTTTTGTTTTTGAAATGTTTCTTTTTGTACATTATATTTCTTATTCATTGTAGTTCGTCCAATAAGTACAAAAGTCAAAATGGATTAATATTTTAGGTCATATTG
>NC_021162.2:15875593-15880992 GCF_000331145.2 Cicer arietinum | reverse complement strand
TTCTTATTCATTGTAGTTCGTCCAATAAGTACAAAAGTCAAAATGGATTAATATTTTAGGTCATATTGGTCTTTTTTAGGTTTAGGGATTACGGTTCAGGTTTTAGATTTTAGGTTTTAGGTCGTAGGAGATAGGTTTTAGGGTTTAGGGTTTAGGGTTTAGGGTTTAGGGTTTAGGGTTTAGGGTTTAGGGTTCTGGGTTTTGGGTTTAGTGTTTAGGGTATAGGCTTTAGTGTTTTGCGTTTCGGGTTTATGGGTAAGGGTCTAGGTCATATCTAGTCCATTTTGGTTCTTAATCAATGTAGTTCCTCGAATAAGTGCATAAGAATTACTAGATTTTGATTTTAGGTCATTTTTGTTTTTGTGTTTATGGGTAAGGGTCTAGGTCATATCTAGTCCATTTTGGTTCTTAATCAATGTAGTTCCTCGAATAAGTGCATAAGAATTACTAGATTTTGATTTTAGGTCATTTTTGTTTTTGTTATGTTTCTTTCTGTCAATTTTAGTTCTTATATGTGTAGTTCGTCCAATAAGTGCCAAAGTCTCAATACATTAATATTTTAGGTCATTTTGGTCTTTACTAGGTTAAGGGATTAGGGTTTAGGGTTTAGGTTTAATGGTTTAAGGGTCTAGGTCTATTCTAGTTCATTTTGGTTTTAATCAATGTATTTCATGAAATAATTAAAAGCATAATTCTCAATGGATATAGATTTTAGGTCATTTTGTTGTTTACTAGGTGCAATCTAGTCTATTTTGTTTCTAAAACATTGTAGTTCGTCTAATATGTGCAAAAGATTCAATATATTAAAATTTTAGGCCATTTTGATATGTTTCTTTTTTCCCGTTTTAGTTCTTATTCATTTTAAGGTTTAGGGTTTAAGATTAAGGGTTAAGGGTCTAGATCTATTCTAGTTCATTTTGGTTCTAAAAAAAATGTAGTTCGTGGAATAAGTGTATAAGTCTTATTGGATTTAGATTTTAGGTTATTTTGGTTTTTGATATGTTTCTTTTGGTCCATTTTAGTTCTTATTCATTGTAGGGTTTAGGTTTAGGGTTAACGGTTAAGGTTCTAGGTTTATTATAGACCATCTCTCTTCTTAATCAATGTAGTTCGTTGAATTAGTGCACCAATCTAACTGGTTTTAGATTTTGGTTATTTTTGTTTTTGAAATGTTTCTTTTTGTACATTTTATTTCTTATTTATTGAAGTTCGTCCAATAAGTACAAAAGTCAAAATGGACTATTATTTTAGGTCAAATTGGTCTTTTTTAGGTTTAGGGATTACGGTTCATGTTTTAGGTTTTAGAATTTAGGTCGTAGGAGTTAGGTTTTAGGATTTTTGTTTTTGGTTTTAGGTTTTAGGTTTTAGGTTTTAGGGTTTAGGGTTTAGATTTTAGTGTTTATGGTTAGGGTTTAGGGTTTAGGGTTTAGGATTTAGGATTTATGGTTGGTGTTTAGGGTTGAGGCTTTAGTGTTTTGCGTTTCGGGTTTATGGGTAAGGGTCTAGGTCATATCTAGTCCATTTTGGTTCTTAATCAATGTAGTTCCTCGAATAAGTGCATAAGAATTACTAGATTTTGATTTTAGGTCATTTTTGTTTTTGTTATGTTTCTTTCTGTCAATTTGAGTTCTTATATGTGTAGTTCGTCCAATAAGTGCAAAAGTCTCAATACATTAATATTTTAGGTCATTTTGGTCTTTACTAGGTTAAGGGATTAGGGTTTAGGGTTTAGGTTTTATGGTTTAAAGGTCTAGGTCTATTCTAGTTCATTTTGGTTTTAATCAATGTATTTCATGAAATAATTAAAAGCATAATTCTCAATGGATATAGATTTTAGGTCATTTTGTTGTTTACTAGGTGCAATCTAGTCTATTTTGTTTCTAAAACATTGTAGTTCTTCTAATATGTGCAAGAGATTCAATATATTAAAATTTTAGGCCATTTTGATATGTTTCTTTTATCCCGTTTTAGTTCTTATTGATTTTAAGGTTTAGGGTTTGGGGTTTGGGATTTAGGGTTTAAGATTAAAGGTTAAGGGTCTAGGTCTATTCTAGTTCATTTTGGTTCTAAAAAAAATGTAGTTCGTGGAATAAGTGTATAAGTCTCATTGGATTTAGATTTTAGGTTATTTTCGTTTTTGATATGTTTCTTTTTGTCCATTTTAGTTCTTATTCATTGTAGGGGTTTAGGTTAGGGTTAACGGTTAAGGTTCTAGGTTTATTATAGACCATCTCTCTTCTTAATCAATGTAGTTCGTTGAATTAGTGCATCAATCTAACTGGTTTTAGATTTTGGTTATTTTTGTTTTTTAAATGTTTCTTTTTGTACATTTTATTTCTTATTCATTGTAGTTCGTCCAATAAGTACAGAAGTCAAAATGGACTAATATTTTAGGTCAAATTGGTCTTTTTTAGGTTTAGGGATTACGATTCATGTTTTAGGTTTTAGAATTTAGGTCGTAGGAGTTAGGTTTTAGGATTTTTGTTTTTGGTTTTAGGTTTTAGGTTTTAAGTTTTAGGTTTTAGGGTTTAGGGTTTAGGGTTTAGGGTTTAGATTTTAGTGTTTATGGTTAGGGTTTAGGGTTTAGGGTTCAGGGTTTAGGATTTATGGTTTAGGGTTTAGGGTTTGGTTTGGTGTTTAGGGTTGAGGCTTTAGTGTTTTGCTATTCGGGTTTATGGTTAAGGGTCTAGGTCATATCTAGTCCATTTTGGTTCTTAATCAATGTAGTTCCTCGAATAAGTGCATAAGAATTACTAGATTTGGATTTTAGGTCATTTTTGTTTTTGTTATGTTTCTTTCTGTCAATTTTAGTTCTTATATGTGTAGTTCGTCCAATAAGTGCAAAAGTCTCAATACATTAATATTTTAGGTCATTTTGGTCTTTACTAGGTTAAGGGATTAGGGTTTAGGGTTTAGGTTTTATGGTTTAAGGGTCTAGGTGTATTCTAGTTCATTTTGGTTTTAATCAATGTATTTCATGAAATAATTAAAAGCATAATTCTCAATGGATATAGATTTTAGGTCATTTTGTTGTTTACTAGGTGCAATCTAGTCTATTTTGTTTCTAAAGCATTGTAGTTCTTCTAATATGTGCAAGAGATTCAATATATTAAAATTTTAGGCCATTTTGATATGTTTCTTTTTTCACGTTTTAGTTCTTATTCATTTTAAGGTTTAGGGTTTGGGGTTTGGGAGTTAGGGTTTAAGTATAAGGGTTAAGGGTCTAGCTCTGTTCTAGTTCATTTTGGTTCTGAAAAAAATGTAGTTCGTCGAATAAGTGTATAAGTCTCATTGGATTTAGATTTTAGGTTATTTTGGTTTTTGATATGTTTCTTTTTGTCCATTTTAGTTCTTATTCATTGTAGGGTTTAGGTTTAGGGTTAACGGTTAAGGGTCTAGGTTTATTATAGACCATCTTTCTTCTTAATCAATGTAGTTCGTTGAATTAGTGCATCAATCTAACTGGTTTTAGATTTTGGTTACTTTTGTTTTTGAAATGTTTCTTTTTGTACATTTTATTTCTTATTCATTGTAGTTCGTCCAATAAGTACAAAAGTCAAAATGGATTAATATTATAGGTCATATTGGTCTTTTTAAGGTTTAGGGATTACGGTTCAGGTTTTAGGTTTTAGGATTTTGGTCGTAGGAGTTAGGTTTTAGGATTTTTCTTTTTGGTTTTAGGTTTTAGGTTTTAGGTTTTAGGTTTTAGATTTTAGGTTTTAGGTTTTACGTTTTAGGTTTTAGGTTTTAGGTTTTAGGTTTTAGGTTTTAGGTTTTTTATGGTTTAGGGTTTAGGGTTTAGGGTTTAGGGTTTTGCGGTTCGGGTTTATGGTTTAGGGTTAGGGGTTTAGGCTTTAGGGTTTTGCGGTTCGGGTCTAGGTTTAGGGTTTAGGGATTAGGTTTTAGGTTTTAGGTTTTTGGTTTTAGGTTTTAGATTTCAGGGTTTAGGGTTTAGGGTTTAGGGTTTATGGTTTATGGTTTAGGGTTTCGGGTTTTGGGTTTTGGGTTTTGGGTTTTGGGTTTAGGGTTTTGGGTTTAGTGTTGAGGGTTTAGGCTTTAGTGTTTTGCGTTTCGGGTTTATGGTTAAGGGTCTAGGTCATATCTAGTCCATTTTGGTTCTTAATCAATGTAGTTCCTCGAATAAGTGCATAAGAATTACTAGATTTTGATTTTAGGTCATTTTTGTTTTTGTTATTTTTCATTCTGTCAATTTTAGTTCTTATATGTGTAGTTCGTCCAATAAGTGCCAAAGTCTCAATACATTAATATTTTAGGTCATTTTGGTCTTTCCTAGGTTAAGGGATTAGGGTTTAGGGTTTAGGTTTTTGGTTTTATGGTTTAAGGGTCTAGGTATATTCTAGTCCATTTTGGATTTAATCAATGTATTTCACGAAATAATTAAAAGCATAATTCTCAATGGATATAGATTTTCGGTCATTTTTTTGTTTACTAGGTGTAATCTAGTCTATTTTGTTTCTAAAACAATGTAGTTCGTCTAATATGTGCGAAAGATTTAATATATTAAAATTTTAGGCCATTTTGATATGTTTCTTTTTTTCCGTTTTAGTTCTTATTCATTTTAAGGTTTAGGGTTTAAGATTAAGGGTTAAGGGTCTAGGTCTATTCTAGTTCATTTTGGTTCTGAAAAAAATGTTGTTCGTCGAATAAGTGTATAAGTTTCATTGGATTTACATTTTAGGTTATTTTGGTTTTTGATATGTTTCTTTTTGTCCATTTTATTTCTTATTCATTGTAGGGTTTAGGTTTAGGGTTAACGGTTAAGGTTCTAGGTTTATTATAGACCATCTCTCTTCTTAATCAATGTAGTTCGTTGAATTAGTGCATCAATCTAACTGGTTTTAGATTTTGGTTATTTTTGTTTTTGAAATGTTTCTTTTTGTACATTTTATTTCTTATTCATTGTAGTTCGTCCAATAAGTACAAAAGTCATAATGGATTAATATTTTAGGTCATATTGGTCTTTTCTAGGTTTAGGGATTACAGTTCAGGTTTTAGGTTTTAGGATTTAGGTCGTAGGAGTTAGGTTTTAGGATTTTTGTTTTTGGTTTTAGGTTTTAGGGTTTTGGGCTTAGGGTTTAGATTTTAGTGTTTATGGTTTAGGTTTCAGGGTTTAGGGTTAGGGTTTAGGGTTTAGGGTTTATGGTTTAGGGTTTAGGGTTTAGGGTTCAGGGTTTATGGTTTAGGGTTTAGGGTTTAGGGTTTAGGGTTTAGGGTTTTGGGTTTAGTGTTTAGGGTATAGGCTTTAGTGTTTTGCGTTTCGGGTTTATGGTTAAGGGTCTAGGTCATATCTAGTCCATTTTGGTTCTTAATCAATGTAGTTCCTCGAATAAGTGCATAAGAATTACTAGATTTTGATTTTAGGTCATTTTTGTTTTTGT
>NC_021162.2:15871768-15875383 GCF_000331145.2 Cicer arietinum | reverse complement strand
TCCGTTTTAGTTCTTATTCATTTTAAGGTTTAGGGTTTGGGGTTTGGGATTTAGGGTTTAAGATTAAGGGTTAAGGGTCTAGGTCTATTCTAGTTCATTTTGTTTCTGAAAAAAATGTTGTTCGTCAAATAAGTGTATAAGTTTCATTCGATTTACATTTTAGGTTATTTTGGTTTTTGATATGTTTCTTTTTGTCCATTTTATTTCTTATTCATTGTAGGGTTTAGGTTTAGGGTTAACGTTAAAGGTTAACGGTTAAGGTTCTAGGTTTATTATAGACCATCTCTCTTCTTAATCAATGTAGTTCGTTGAATTAGTGCATCAATCTAACTGGTTTTAGATTTTGGTTATTTTTGTTTTTGAAATGTTTCTTTTTGTACATTTTATTTCTTATTCATTGTAGTTCGTCCAATAAGTACAAAAGTCATAATGGACTAATATTTTAGGTCATATTGTTCTTTTCTAGGTTTAGGGATTACAGTTCAGGTTGTAGGTTTTAGGTTTTAGGTTTTAGGTTTTAGGTTTTAGGTTTTATATTTTAGGTTTTAGGTTTTAGGTTTTAGGTTTTAGGTTTTAGGTTTTAGGTTTTAGGTTTTAGGAGGTTTTTGGTTTTATGGTTTAAGGGTCTAGGTCTATTCTAGTCCATTTTGGTTTTAATCAATGTATCTCACGAAATAATTAAAAGCATAATTCTCAATGGATATAGATTTTAGGTCATTTTGGTCTTTACTAGGTTAAGGGATTAGGGTTTAGGGTTCAGGGTTTATGGTTTAGGGTTTAGGGTTCAGGGTTTATGGTTTAGGGTTTAGGGTTCAGGGTTTATGGTTTAGGGTTTAGGGTTCAGGGTTTATGGTTTAGGGTTTAGGGTTCAGGGTTTATGGTTTAGGGTTTAGGGTTCAGGGTTTATGGTTTAGGGTTTAGGGTTCAGGGTTTATGGTTTAGGGTTTAGGGTTCAGGGTTTATGGTTTAGGGTTTAGGGTTCAGGGTTTATGGTTTAGGGTTTAGGGTTCAGGGTTTATGGTTTAGGGTTTAGGGTTCAGGGTTTATGGTTTAGGGTTTAGGGTTCAGGGTTTATGGTTTAGGGTTTAGGGTTCAGGGTTTATGGTTTAGGGTTTAGGGTTCAGGGTTTATGGTTTAGGGTTTAGGGTTCAGGGTTTATGGTTTAGGGTTTAGGGTTCAGGGTTTATGGTTTAGGGTTTAGGGTTCAGGGTTTATGGTTTAGGGTTTAGGGTTCAGGGTTTATGGTTTAGGGTTTAGGGTTCAGGGTTTATGGTTTAGGGTTTAGGGTTCAGGGTTTATGGTTTAGGGTTTAGGGTTCAGGGTTTATGGTTTAGGGTTTAGGGTTCAGGGTTTATGGTTTAGGGTTTAGGGTTCAGGGTTTATGGTTTAGGGTTTAGGGTTCAGGGTTTATGGTTTAGGGTTTAGGGTTCAGGGTTTATGGTTTAGGGTTTAGGGTTCAGGGTTTATGGTTTAGGGTTTAGGGTTCAGGGTTTATGGTTTAGGGTTTAGGGTTCAGGGTTTATGGTTTAGGGTTTAGGGTTCAGGGTTTATGGTTTAGGGTTTAGGGTTCAGGGTTTATGGTTTAGGGTTTAGGGTTCAGGGTTTATGGTTTAGGGTTTAGGGTTCAGGGTTTATGGTTTAGGGTTTAGGGTTCAGGGTTTATGGTTTAGGGTTTAGGGTTCAGGGTTTATGGTTTAGGGTTTAGGGTTCAGGGTTTATGGTTTAGGGTTTAGGGTTCAGGGTTTATGGTTTAGGGTTTAGGGTTCAGGGTTTATGGTTTAGGGTTTAGGGTTCAGGGTTTATGGTTTAGGGTTTAGGGTTCAGGGTTTATGGTTTAGGGTTTAGGGTTCAGGGTTTATGGTTTAGGGTTTAGGGTTCAGGGTTTATGGTTTAGGGTTTAGGGTTCAGGGTTTATGGTTTAGGGTTTAGGGTTCAGGGTTTATGGTTTAGGGTTTAGGGTTCAGGGTTTATGGTTTAGGGTTTAGGGTTCAGGGTTTATGGTTTAGGGTTTAGGGTTCAGGGTTTATGGTTTAGGGTTTAGGGTTCAGGGTTTATGGTTTAGGGTTTAGGGTTCAGGGTTTATGGTTTAGGGTTTAGGGTTCAGGGTTTATGGTTTAGGGTTTAGGGTTCAGGGTTTATGGTTTAGGGTTTAGGGTTCAGGGTTTATGGTTTAGGGTTTAGGGTTCAGGGTTTATGGTTTAGGGTTTAGGGTTCAGGGTTTATGGTTTAGGGTTTAGGGTTCAGGGTTTATGGTTTAGGGTTTAGGGTTCAGGGTTTATGGTTTAGGGTTTAGGGTTCAGGGTTTATGGTTTAGGGTTTAGGGTTTAGGTTTTAGGTTTTAGGATTTAGGTGGTAGGAGTTACGTTTTAGGATTTTTGTTTTTGGTTTTAGGTTTTAGGGTATAGGGTTTAGGGTTTAGATTTTAGTGTTTATGGTTTAGGTTTCAGGGTTTAGGGTTAGGGTTTATGGTTTAGGGTTTAGGGTTTATGGTTTAGGGTTTAGGGTTTTGGGTTTTGGGTTTCGGGTTTAGGGTTTTGGGTTTATGGTTTAGTGTTTTGCGTTTCGGGTTTATGGTTAAGGGTCTAGGTCATATCTAGTCCATTTTGGTTCTTCATCAATGTAGTTCCTCGAATAAGTGCATAACAATTATGAGATTTTGATTTTAGGTCATTTTTGTTTTTGATATGTTTCTTTCTATCAATTTTAGTTCTTATATATGTAGTTCGTTCAAAAAGTGCAAAAGTCTCAATACATTAATATTTTATGTCATTTTGGTCTTTACTAGGTTAAGGGATTAGGGTTCAGGGTTTAGGTTTTATGGTTTAAGAGTCTAGGTCTATTCTAGTCCATTTTTGTTTTAATCAATGTATTTCATGAAATTATTAAAAGCATAATTTTCAATGGATATAGATTTTAGGTCATTTTGTTGTTTACTAGGTGTAATCTAGTCTATTTTGTTTTTAAAACAATGTAGTTCATCTAATATGTGCAAAAGATTCAATATGTTAAAATTTTAGGCCATTTTGATATGTTTCTTTTTTTTCCGTTTTAGTTCTTATTCATTTTAAGTTTTAGGGTTTGTGGTTTGGGATTTAGGGTTTAAGATTAAGGGTTAAGGGTCTAGGTCTATTCTAGTTCATTTTGATTCTGAAAAAAAATGTAGTTCGTCGAATAAGTGTATAAGTATCATTGTATTTAGATTTTAGGTTATTTTAATTTTTGATATGTTTCTTTTTGTCCATTTTAGTTCTTATTCATTGTAGGGTTAACGGTTAAGGTTCTAGGTTAATTATAGACCATCTCTCTTCTTAATCAATGTAGTTCGTTGAATTAGTGCATCAATCTAACTGGTTTTAGATTTTGGTTATTTCTGTTTTTGAAATGTTTCTTTTTGTACATTTTATTTCTTATTCATTGTAGTTCGTCCAACAAGTACAAAAGTCAAAATGGATTAATATTTTAGGCCATAATTGTCTTTTTTAGGTTTAGGGATTATGGTTCAGGTTTTAGGTTTTACGATTTAGGTTGTAGGAGTTAGGTTTTAGGATTTTTGTTTTTGGTTTTAGTTTTTAGGTTTTAGGTTTTAGGGTTTAGGGTTTAGGGTTTAGATTTTAG
>NC_021162.2:15870387-15871342 GCF_000331145.2 Cicer arietinum | reverse complement strand
GGTTATTTTGGTTTTTGATATGTTTCTTTTTTTCCGTTTTAGTTCTTATTCATTTTAAGGTTTGTGGTTTGGGGTTTGGGATTTAAGATTAAGGGTTAAGTGTCTAGGTCTATTCTAGTTCATTTTAGTTCTGAAAAAAATGTAGTTCGTCGAATAAGTGTATATGTAACACCCCGTTTTTCAAAGCGAGGGTATATTTTTTTTCAAAAGAAATTAAAATAAAACAGAGAAATAAATAAGGAAATACCTTTGGATAAATAATTGAGTCATTATAATTTACAAGCAGCGGAAAAGTTTCTTAAAATATATGAATCCATTCAACTAAGATGTCATACTGACAATATTAGTAAAAGTACAGTTTTCCAGTTCAAAATAACGTAATCCAAAAAACATTTGTTCCCTATATGTCATCCTAATCTGATCATTCTTCAAAAAACACTATAGCTATACACCCTGAGTGATCTCCACGCGCCACGTGAGATCCTCCTAACATAGCTCCAGTCAAGCAATCCCATCTACATTCCCATCCGTAGGGTACGAACCGATAGGATCGTCCTGGCTCTCATATGAGGTTTTAGGTTTTAGGTTTTAGGTTTTAGGTTTTAGGTTTTAGGTTTTAGGTTTTAGGTTTTAGGTTTTAGGTTTTAGGTTTTAGGTTTTAGGTTTTAGGTTTAGGTTTTAGGTTTTAGGTTTTAGATTTAGATTTTAGCTTTTAGGATTTAGGTTTTAGGTTTTAGGTTTTAGATTTAGATTTTAGCTTTTAGGATTCAGGGTTTAGGGTTAGGGTTTAGGGTTTACGGTTTATGGTTTAGGGTTTAGGGTTTTGGGTTTAGTGTTCAGGGTTTAGGCTTTAGTGTTTTGCGTTTCGGGTTTATGGTTAAGGGTCTAGGTTATATCTAGTCCATTTTGGTTCTTAATCAATGTAGTTCCTCGAATAAGTGCATAAGAATTACTA
>NC_021162.2:15865227-15869887 GCF_000331145.2 Cicer arietinum | reverse complement strand
TCCCATCTACATTCCCATCCGTAGGGTACGAACCGATAGGATCGTCCTGGCTCTCATATGAGGGCAAAGCCCAGTTTTCCACAATAGTTGTTAAGGGTCACCAACCGAAATTAACAAGTAATACATAACATTTAAGTTTTTACATGCACAAAATAACCTTTCAACTTATCATGCACCTTAAAAGGGTTTTCCACATGCTAAAAGTTCATATAACACATGCCAAATAACAATGAAAACAAAATAAGGTTCTCAATCCATCAAGTAATATATAACTAACCAAGACATTGATAAATCAATGAGCAATCTGTTATCTAACTCAAAATAAGAATTTCTACTAAGCCAATCGATTTCCAAATCGATTTCCTGAAGGTTTTCAGTGAAATTTGAATTCTGGGTTTAACTCAATCGATTGGGCAATCAATTGACAGCATAGCTCATCCCCTGATTTAATGCCAATCGATTTCCAAATCGATTTTTGTCAGTTTTGCTGAATTCCTGCATGGCCAAATCGATTGGGAAATTGATTTTATAAATAGTTGAGCCCCTGTAACTTCCCAAATCGATTGGGAAATCGATTTCCCTGCTTATCCTTCCAAAAATACATAAACTAATTCAATCGCATTCATACACAACTCCAAATCTTAACACTTAGCAATTCCCACACAATCACCACGACAAATTGGGTTTCGAAATAGTTTTACAATCCATCACACTTACACACGCTAATCAATACATAACACATATCAATTCCAACACAATTACCACGACAACTTAAGTTTCGAAATAGTTTACAATCAATCACACTTATACACAAAATCAATAGATAACACTCAATCATAACTTGATTCAAACACGACTCGTGTGCCAAGCACCCTAATGCGACGCGTATATGCCAAAATGCATGGACTCGGAATTCCAAACCAAAACCCTCCTCGAAGGGCCGTAAATCATAATTGTACCGCCTATCGCAGGCCAAAGTACCAATTACCGAGGTGCCACCTATCACGGGTCAGCACGATTTACTAAAATGCGTAAATCATAAACGTACCACCTATCACGGGTCAGTACAGTTTACCGAGGTGTCACCTATCACAGGTCAACACGATTTACTAAAAGAAAAAGCGAGAATCGTAAACGTACCGCCTATCACAGACCAGTACTGTTTACCGAGGTGGTCTGCACAATTTACAAAAAAGCGTAAACCGTAAACGTACTGCCTACCACGGGCCTGTACCGTTTACCGAGGTGCCACATATCACGGGTCTGCACAGTTTACAAAAACATAAATCATAAATGTACCGCCTATCACAGGCCAAAGTACTATTTATCAAGGTGCCACCTATCACGGGTTTGCACGATTTACAAAAAGAATGAAAATGCATGAGCATATACTGACTCCATCCACATAATCGTTAAGAAAATGCAGATATTAAAAGATTCCCCATTTTTAATACTGATTTGACTTAAACGATTTTCACAACAAACATTAAGCAAACAGAAATATTAAGAGATTCCCCATTCTTAATACTCTTTTAACTTAAACGATTTTCAAAACGAACATTAAGTAAACAAGACATTAAGAGATTCCCCATTCTTAATACTCTTTTAACTTAAACGATTTTCAAAACGAACATTAAGTAAACAAGACATTAAGAGATTCCCCATTCTTAATACTCTTTTAACTTAAACGATTTTCAAAACGAACATTAAGTAAACAAGACATTAAGAGATTCCCCATTCTTAATACTCTTTTAACTTAAACGATTTTCAAAACGAACATTAAGTAAACAAGACATTAAGAGATTCCCCATTCTTAATACTCTTTTAACTTAAACGATTTTCAAAACGAACATTAAGTAAACAAGACATTAAGAGATTCCCCATTCTTAATACTCTTTTAACTTAAACGATTTTCAAAACGAACATTAAGTAAACAAGACATTAAGAGATTCCCCATTCTTAATACTCATTTAACTCTAATGGTTTTCAAATTCCACACAAAATAAACTTAAACCTATTATCAGATCCAATCCACAACTCACACCCAAAACACATCAATTTATTTCTCCACAAAGTCCAACCATACACACATCAAATTTCATAAGTATTAATTAAGAATACGTCAACAAGTTTCACTTACTCAAAATCCACCACTCAAACACAACAAGTTTCACTTACTCAAAATCATACATAAATGAGTTTAAATTCATTTTCCACGAAACATTCATCAATATAACCAAAACCTAACTCTAAGATTTTACCCATAAAGCCTTAGATCCATTTCCCCCCAAATCAACACTTCAACCCTAACAAATTCCTTTCCACACAACCACAGATAAATCCCTAAATGCAAACTAGAAGTTTGGAAGGAGCCCTTACCTTCTCGTTAGCTTTAACGTTCGATTACGGTATAGCGAGTAAATCCCGTAAAATCTCCGCTCGCAACGACGCTTCCAAAGTTGGTTCCCTAGCATCGTAGGGTGGTAGTGAGCAACTTTCCCTTCTATCTCTTCGCGAAACGAAGCTTGGATCTAGATGAAACGGGGAGGTTTGTGTTTGACGGTTTTGAAATCCTTAACTCCGTTTTCGAATCCGAGAAGGAGGAAGGAGTTGGGAACTTGATCTTTCTCACCCACTAGCCTTGGGTTTCAATTCTCGAACTTAAAGGAAGCAAAGAAAACGAAAAATGGAAGAAGGAGGGAGGGAGGTTCACGCAAGGCAGGGAGAGAGAAGATGGAAATGTTTCTTTTCTTTTCCTTTTCCTTCCTTCTAATTTCCTTTCTTTCTATTTCCTTTTCTTTCTCCTTTTCCTTCCTTTTTCCTTTCCCTCCAAACATATATTCATTATATATATTAATTATAATTAACAAATATCTCAAAATATCTAGATATTTGTTGATTTACCATTTCACTCATAATGCATTAAATTCTTCATAAAAGATTCACCGCAGTTAATATAATTTATTCATCAACGACTAATTCTAATGGGCATCGAAATATCTTTTTGATCATATAAACTCCAAAATATTAATAACTTTGGCTAAAAAGCCTCCGAGCGAGATATTTCCTCAACTGTGACACATGGAACACGTCATGAATATTGGACAGTATCGGAGGTAATGCAATCCGATAAGCAACCGGCCCAATTCGTGCAGAAATCTGATATGGTCCAATGAATTTCGGAGTCAACTTCTTCGATTTCAAGGCTCTACCTACTCCAGTAGTAGGTGTGACTCGTAGAAATACATGGTCACCCTGTTCGAATTCCAAAAGTCTGCGACGCTTGTCCGCGTAACTCTTCTGGCGATCTTGTGAAGTCTTCATTTTCTCCTTGATCTTCCTTACTTTAGCTGTGGTCTGTTGCACCATCTCTGGTCCGACAATCATATTCTCACCGTCTTTATACCAACACAAGGGCGTTTGACACTTGCGTCCATATAAAGCTTCATATGGTGCCATTCCAATACTTGCGTGGAAACTATTGTTGTAAGTGAACTCAATCAACGGAAGTACATCATCCCAGCTTCCCCTATCATCTAATACACATGCTCTCAACAGATCTTCCAAGGACTGATTCGTCCTTTCAGTCTGTCCGTCCGTTTGTGGATGGTAAGCTGAACTCAATCGTAGCTTCGTTCCCAATGCTTCGTGCAATGCTCCCCAAAAATGTGATGTGAACTTCGGATCACGGTTTGATACAATACTCGATGGTACCCCGTGTAACCTCACAATTTCAGCAATGTAGATCTCTGTTAGCTGATCTACCTTATAGGTGGTCTTTACGGGTAAAAAGTGGGCGGATTTAGTCAGTCGATCCACTATCACCCATATAGAATCATTCTTTCTCCCCGTTTTAGGCAATCCAGTTATAAAATCCATGGAAATGCTGTCCCACTTCCATTCAGGTATATCCAAAGGTTGCAACATCCCAGCAGGTCGCTAATGTTCCACCTTCGCCTTCTGACAAGTTAGACAAGTTGATACATACTCCGCTACATGTTTTTTCATTCCTAGCCACCAATAATGCTGTCTCAAATCTTGATATATCTTTGTTGCTCCAAGATGAATACTCAACTTGCTCTTATGAGCCTCTTCTAAGATTATTTTCCTCATATCTGTAATTCCTGGTACACAGATCCTCCCATTACATTGCAAAATATTATCTGATCCAATCTTGAACTCAGTTGTCTTCCCTTGCACTATTAGGTTCCTCTTCTCTTGTATTAAGACGTCATCTTGAGAATTTGCAATGTCTTCAAGTAGTCCACTCGAAATCTTAATCATTCCGAATTTCAAAATTCCCGGTGCCAACTCTACGTTCAAGTGTAGGTCTCTAAAAGCTTCCCACAACTCTTGTTGTCTAGCCATAATTGTTGAAGACACCGATACACTTCTTCTACTCAACGCATCAGTCACTACATTGGCCTTCCCAGGGTGGTACGGCAGTGTGAAATCAAAATCCTTGGGAGTCTCCATCCATCGTCTCTGGCGCATGTTCAACTCCTTCTGATCAAACAACTATTTCAAACTTTAATGGTCACTGAACACGGTGAACGTGCACCCATATAAATAGTGCCTCCAGATCTTTAATGCAAAAACAACAACAACAAGCTCCAAGTCATGAGTAGGGTAGTTTCTCTCATGAATCTTCAGTTGCCTT
>NC_021162.2:15864916-15865123 GCF_000331145.2 Cicer arietinum | reverse complement strand
ACTGGTGAGGTCGTCAATTTTCTCTTTAGTAACTGAAAATTTTCCTCACACTTCTCCGTCCATGTGAACGGTTGATCTTTTCTGGTAGGTTGTGTCAATGGAGTCACAATCTTTGCAAAACCTTCAATAACCCTTCTGTAGTACCCTGCCAGTCCTACAAAACTTCGTATGTTAGTAACAGTCTGAGGCTGTTTCCAAGCAAGAACC
>NC_021162.2:15864697-15864906 GCF_000331145.2 Cicer arietinum | reverse complement strand
CGATTCCTTCCTGGGTTATTACATGTCCTAAGAAATTCACTTTTTCTAGCCAAAACTCACACTTCGACAAATTGGCATACAACTGCTTCTCGCGTAAAATCTCAAGAACTTGACGTAAGTGTTCTTCATGCTCTTCTTCAGTTCTCGAATAAATTAATATATCATCAATGAACACCACAACAAACTTGTCAAGGAATGGATTAAAGATT
>NC_021162.2:15859199-15864138 GCF_000331145.2 Cicer arietinum | reverse complement strand
GCCAGAGACAAAAACTCATGAGTCCCTTCACTTAGCGACACTCGGAGTTTGTTAGCGGCTAAATACTTAACAACTCCTGGTTCGGGGAAAAGAACCAATTTACGAGCACAATCCAAGATTACATAATGGTACGACATCCAATCCATACCTAGAATGACCTCGAGTGATTGTAGAGGTAAACAAATCAAATTAACCAAGAAATCCCTATTCTGAATAGTTATTTGACAATGTAAACATGCAGAATTTACTGTCAAAGTCTTAGCAGGTGTGGAAACAACCAAATCAAAAGGTAAAGCAGACACAGATAACTTCAAGCGATTCACACAATCCATAGCAATGAAGGAATGGGTTGCCCCCGAATCAAAAAGTGCAGTTAGAGTGTTACCTGCAATCTCACAGTCACGTTGAATCAGATTACCAGATGGATTCCCCTCTTCAGCACTCACACAATAAATGCGTCCTCTAGCAGTAGGACGAGTAGCCCTAGTTACATTCACCACTGGTTCTACCTTCGGAGTCGTGCAATCCTTTGCCATGTGTCCTGGCTTCTGAAAATTGTAGCAGGTGAGAGTATTAGGGGTACAAGAGTTAGCATAATGTCCTTCTTCCCCACATCGAAAACATCGAACCACTCGTCCCAATTGTCTCCCGAAATTCTGGTTCCTCGGGCGATTCTGCCCATCGTTGTTAGTTCGTGGTCGATCATAAGGTTTAGCAACTTGCTTTCCCTTGTTCTGATAATTCACCCGGCTAGGGCCTCCCGAATTAAAATTCCCTCCTCGGCTAGCCCTCTTATTCTTCATATCCTCCACTTCCCTACATTTTTCCACAATAATTGAATTCCCAAGGGCAAGACAGAGTCTTGAATCTCATACTTTAGTCCGTCTCGGAAACGATGACACATGAATGGTTCATCAATCTCTTCACGGAAAAACCTGAAATGTCTCGATAGAGATTCAAACTTAGCAGCATATTCGCCCAGGGTCATGTTCCCTTGATGCAGTTTCAGGAAATCATCACCCAGTTTAGTCCTGGTACTCATCGGGAAGTATTTGTCTAAAAACTTCCTTTTGAATGATTCCCAGTCCACCTCCTCGTGAGCTGCTCTCATCAACAATCTTGTACTCCTCCACCAGTACTCAGCATCCCCTAACAGCATATAAGTGGCATAGTTGACCTTCACTCCCGCCCGACAGTTAATCATTTCGAAGATCTTCTCCACATCTTGGATCCATTGATCCACCTTCTCTGAATTCTCATCCCCCTTAAACTTGGGAGGATTGTAACAACGAATGTCTTCTAATCCTCTTGACTCTGCAGCACGGATCTGTAGTCGAATACAGACTGCTGTATTCGAATACATTTTGCTACTGACTTGCTGTGTAGTCGAATACAGACTGTTGTATTCGAATACAGACATGCTGTTTTTGCCACTGACTTACTGTGTAGTCGAATACAGACTGCTGTATTCGAATACATTTTGCTACTGACTTGCTGTGTAGTCGAATACAGACTGTTGTATTCGAATACAGACATGCTGTTTTTGCCACTGACTTACTGTGTAGTCGAATACAGACTGCTGTATTCGAATACATTTTGCTACTGACTTGCTGTGTAGTCGAATACAGACTGTTGTATTCGAATACAGACATGCTGTTTTTGCCACTGACTTACTGTGTAGTCGAATACAGACTGCTGTATTCGAATACATTTTGCTACTGACTTGCTGTGTAGTCGAATACAGACTGTTGTATTCGAATACAGACATGCTGTTTTTGCCACTGACTTACTGTGTAGTCGAATACAGACTGCTGTATTCGAATACATTTTGCTACTGACTTGCTGTGTAGTCGAATACAGACTGTTGTATTCGAATACAGACATGCTGTTTTTGCCACTGACTTACTGTGTAGTCGAATACAGACTGCTGTATTCGAATACATTTTGCTACTGACTTGCTGTGTAGTCGAATACAGACTGTTGTATTCGAATACAGACATGCTGTTTTTGCCACTGACTTACTGTGTAGTCGAATACAGACTGCTGTATTCGAATACATTTTGCTACTGACTTGCTGTGTAGTCGAATACAGACTGTTGTATTCGAATACAGACATGCTGTTTTTGCCACTGACTTACTGTGTAGTCGAATACAGACTGCTGTATTCGAATACATTTTGCTACTGACTTGCTGTGTAGTCGAATACAGACTGTTGTATTCGAATACAGACATGCTGTTTTTGCCACTGACTTACTGTGTAGTCGAATACAGACTGCTGTATTCGAATACATTTTGCTACTGACTTGCTGTGTAGTCGAATACAGACTGTTGTATTCGAATACAGACATGCTGTTTTTGCCACTGACTTACTGTGTAGTCGAATACAGACTGCTGTATTCGAATACATTTTGCTACTGACTTGCTGTGTAGTCGAATACAGACTGTTGTATTCGAATACAGACATGCTGTTTTTGCCACTGACTTACTGTGTAGTCGAATACAGACTGCTGTATTCGAATACATTTTGCTACTGACTTGCTGTGTAGTCGAATACAGACTGTTGTATTCGAATACAGACATGCTGTTTTTGCCACTGACTTACTGTGTAGTCGAATACAGACTGCTGTATTCGAATACATTTTGCTACTGACTTGCTGTGTAGTCGAATACAGACTGTTGTATTCGAATACAGACATGCTGTTTTTGCCACTGACTTACTGTGTAGTCGAATACAGACTGCTGTATTCGAATACATTTTGCTACTGACTTGCTGTGTAGTCGAATACAGACTGTTGTATTCGAATACAGACATGCTGTTTTTGCCACTGACTTACTGTGTAGTCGAATACAGACTGCTGTATTCGAATACATTTTGCTACTGACTTGCTGTGTAGTCGAATACAGACTGTTGTATTCGAATACAGACATGCTGTTTTTGCCACTGACTTACTGTGTAGTCGAATACAGACTGCTGTATTCGAATACATTTTGCTACTGACTTGCTGTGTAGTCGAATACAGACTGTTGTATTCGAATACAGACATGCTGTTTTTGCCACTGACTTACTGTGTAGTCGAATACAGACTGCTGTATTCGAATACATTTTGCTACTGACTTGCTGTGTAGTCGAATACAGACTGTTGTATTCGAATACAGACATGCTGTTTTTGCCACTGACTTACTGTGTAGTCGAATACAGACTGCTGTATTCGAATACATTTTGCTACTGACTTGCTGTGTAGTCGAATACAGACTGTTGTATTCGAATACAGACATGCTGTTTTTGCCACTGACTTACTGTGTAGTCGAATACAGACTGCTGTATTCGAATACATTTTGCTACTGACTTGCTGTGTAGTCGAATACAGACTGTTGTATTCGAATACAGACATGCTGTTTTTGCCACTGACTTACTGTGTAGTCGAATACAGACTGCTGTATTCGAATACATTTTGCTACTGACTTGCTGTGTAGTCGAATACAGACTGTTGTATTCGAATACAGACATGCTGTTTTTGCCACTGACTTACTGTGTAGTCGAATACAGACTGCTGTATTCGAATACATTTTGCTACTGACTTGCTGTGTAGTCGAATACAGACTGTTGTATTCGAATACAGACATGCTGTTTTTGCCACTGACTTACTGTGTAGTCGAATACAGACTGCTGTATTCGAATACATTTTGCTACTGACTTGCTGTGTAGTCGAATACAGACTGTTGTATTCGAATACAGACATGCTGTTTTTGCCACTGACTTACTGTGTAGTCGAATACAGACTGCTGTATTCGAATACATTTTGCTACTGACTTGCTGTGTAGTCGAATACAGACTGTTGTATTCGAATACAGACATGCTGTTTTTGCCACTGACTTACTGTGTAGTCGAATACAGACTGCTGTATTCGAATACATTTTGCTACTGACTTGCTGTGTAGTCGAATACAGACTGTTGTATTCGAATACAGACATGCTGTTTTTGCCACTGACTTACTGTGTAGTCGAATACAGACTGCTGTATTCGAATACATTTTGCTACTGACTTGCTGTGTAGTCGAATACAGACTGTTGTATTCGAATACAGACATGCTGTTTTTGCCACTGACTTACTGTGTAGTCGAATACAGACTGCTGTATTCGAATACATTTTGCTACTGACTTGCTGTGTAGTCGAATACAGACTGTTGTATTCGAATACAGACATGCTGTTTTTGCCACTGACTTACTGTGTAGTCGAATACAGACTGCTGTATTCGAATACATTTTGCTACTGACTTGCTGTGTAGTCGAATACAGACTGTTGTATTCGAATACAGACATGTTGTTTTGCTACTGACTTACTGTGTAGTCGAATACAGACTGCTGTATTCGAATACATTTTGCTACTGACTTGCTGTGTAGTCGAATACAGGCTGTTGTATTCGAATACAGACATGCTGTTTTTGCCACTGACTTACTGTGTAGTCGAATACAGACTGCTGTATTCGAAAACATTTTGCTACTGACTTGTTTTGTAGTCGAATACAGACTGTTGTATTCGAATACAGACATGCTGTTTTTTTGCTGAATGCTGAAACAGCCTTGTTTTGAATACAGAGATGCTGTATTCGAATACAACAATGTTGTTTTGTTAAAAACTTCATTTCTCAACCTTGTTTATGCATGTTTGGCATATGGAAACCCTTTTAAGGTGCATGCTTAGTTGAAAGGTTATTTTGAGCATTTAAAATCTTAATTGCTATGTGTTAACTATTATTTTTTTGGTTGGTGACCCTTTACAATTATTGTGGAAATCTGGGCTTTGCCCTCAGATGAGAGTCAGGACGGTCCTACCGGTTCGTACCCTACGGACGGGAATGGTGATGGGAACGCGTGACTGCAGTTACGTTAGGAGGATCTCACGGGGCGCGCGTGGGGATTCTAAGGGGGGAATCATTTT
>NC_021162.2:15855671-15859154 GCF_000331145.2 Cicer arietinum | reverse complement strand
TTACGTTATTTTGAACTGGAAAACTGTACCTTTACTAATATTGTCAGTATGACATCTTAGTTGAATGGGTTCCATGTATCATCTGTTGTTGTGTAAATACTTTGGATTCATATAATTGGGGAAACTTTTCCGCTGCTTGTAAATTATAATGACTCAGTTATTTATCCAAAGGCATTTCTTTATCTATTTCTCTGTTTTATGTTTAATTACTTTCAGAAAAAAAAAATATACCCTCGCTTTGAAAAACGGGGTGTTACAGGTACAATTTTCCAGTTCAAAATAACGTAATCCAAAAAACATCTTTTCCCTCTATGTCATCCTAATCTGATCATTCTTCAACAAAAAAACTATAGCTATACACCCTGAGTGATCTCCACGCGCCCCGTGAGATGCTCCTAACATAGCTCCAGTCAAGCAATCCCATCTACATTCCCATCCGTAGGGTACGAACCGATAGGATCGTCCTGACTCTCATCTGAGGGCAAAGCCCAGTTTTCCACAATAGTTGTAAAGGGTCACCAACCGAAATTAACAAGTAACACATAACATTTAAGTCTTTACATGCACAAAATAACCTTTCAACTTATCATGCACCTTAAAAGGGTTTTCCACATGCTAAAAGTTCATATAACACATGCCAAATAACAATGATAACAAAATAAGGTTCTCAATCCATCAAGTAATATATAACTAACCAAGACATTGATAAATCAATGAGCCATCTGTTATCTAACTCAAAATAAAAATTTCTACTAAGCCAATCGATTTCCAAATCGATTTCGTGAAGGTTTTTAGTGAAATTTGAATTCTGGGCTTAACTCAATCGATTAGGCAATCGATTGGGCAATCAATTGACAGCATAGCTCAGCCCCTGATTTAATGCCAATCGATTTCCAAATCGATTTTGGTCAGTTTTGCTGAATTCCTGCATGGCCAAATCGATTGGGAAATCGATTTTATAAATATTTGAGCCCCTGTAACTTCCCAAATCGATTGGGAAATCGATTTCCCTACTTATCCTTCCAAAAATACCTAAATTAATTCAATCGCATTCATACACAACTCCAAATCTTAACACTTAGCAATTCCCACACAATCACCATGACAAAACTGACAAGTAGTTTATGTATTTTTGGAAGGATAAGCAGGGAAAATCGACTTCCCTATCGATTTGATGAGTTGCATGGACTTTGCTAAATTGGCAAAATCGATTTGCCAATCGATTTTGTAATCTGTTTTTCAAAACCATTTAAGAAATCGATTAGCCTTAAGTCAGGAACTCAGCAAAACTGACAAAATTGATTTGGAAATCGATTTGGCCACACAGGAACTCAGCAAAACTGACAAAATCGATTTGGGAATCGATTTGGCCATGCAGGAGCTCAGCAGAACTGACAAAATCGATTTGGCAATCGATTGGCTCAGTAGAAATTCTTATTTTGAGTTAGATAATCGATTGCTCAATTGATTTATCAATGTTTTAGTCAGTTATGTATTACTTGATGGATTGAGAACTTTATTTTGATTTCATTTTTAATTGGCAAGCATTATATGAACTTTTAGCATATGGGAAATCCTTTTAAGGTGCATGCTTAGTTGAAAGGTTATTTTGTGCATTTAAAAACTTAAATGTTATGTGTTAACTGTTAATTTCGGTTGGTGACCCTTTACGACTATTGTGGAAATCTGGGCTTTGCCCTCAGATGAGAGCCAGGACGATCCTACCGGTTCGTACCCTACGGATGGGAATGTAGATGAGAATGCTTGACTAGAGCTATGTAGGAAGATCTCGCGGGGCGCGTGGAGATCACTCAGGGTGTATAGTTTTTTTGGTAGAATGATCAGATTATGCAGAGTCAAGAGGATTAGAAGACTTCTGTCGTTACAATCCTCCCAAGTTTAAGGGGGATGAGAATTCAGAGAAAGCGGATCAATTGATACAAGAAGTGGAGAAGATCTTCGAAATGATTAACTGTCAGGCAGGAGTGAAGGTCACTTATGCCACTTATATGCTGTTAGGGGATGCTGAGTACTGGTGGAGGAGTACAAGATTGTTAATGAGAGCAGCTCACGAGGAGGTGGACTAGGAATCATTCAAAAGGAAGTTTTTAGACAAATACTTCCCGACGAGTACCAGGACTAAACTGGGTGATGATTTCCTGAAACTGCATCAGGGGAACATGACCGTGGGCGAATATGCTGAGATCGCAGGTAACACTCTAACTGCACTTTTGATTCGGGGGCGACCCATTCCTTCATTGCTATGGATTGTGTAAATCGTTTGAAGTTATCTGTGTCTGCTTTACCTTTTGATTTGGTTGTTTCTACGCCTACTAAGACTTTGACTGAAATTATTGTATGTTTACATTGCCATGTAATTGTCCCTAATAGAGGTTTCTCGATTAATTTGATTTGTTTACCTCTACAATAACCCAAGATCATTCTTGGTATGGATTGGAATTCCTATCATTAGGTAATGATATATTGTACTCAATGTGTCGGTGTCATACTTAGTGTTTGGTTTGGTACTAGGTGGATGTTCCGTACTAGGTGGATGTTCCGTACAAGGTGGACGTATATGAGGCTTTATATGGGTGCAAGTGTCAAACGCCCTTGTGTTGGTATAAGGACGGTGAAAGTATGATTGTCGGACCGGAGATGGTGCAACAGACTACAGCTAAGGTAAGGAAGATCAACGAGAAAATGAAGACTTCACAGGATCGTCAGAAGAGTTACACGGACAAGCGTCGCAGACGTTTAGAATTCGAACAGGGTGACCATGTATTTCTGAGAGTCACACCTACTATTGGAGTAGATACAGCCTTTAAATCGAAGAAGTTGACTCCGAAATTCATTGGACCATATCAGATTTCTGCACGAATTGGGCCTGTTGCTTATTGGATTGCATTGCCTCCGTTACTGTCCAATATTCATGACGTGTTTCATGTGTCATAATTGAGGAAATATCTTGCAGATCCATCTCATGTGATCGAACCAGACACAATCCAGCTAAAGGATAACATGTCGTTCGAAGTACCACCTGTGAGAATTGATGACAGGAATATTAAGCGATTGAGGACCAAGGATGTTTCGTTGGTCAAGGTGATTTGAAACCCAATTACTAGAGATGCGACTTGGGAACTAGAGAGCAAGATGAGAGAACAACACCCAGAGTTATTTATCGACGCATAGTTTCAAGGACGAAACTAATTTTAGGGGGGTAGTAATGTAAGACCCATAATTTTAAAGTATACTTTATGTATTTTAGTGTATTTTGGTATTGAACTCGGAGGCTTTTTAGCCAAAGTTATTAATATTTTGGAGTTTATATGATCAAAAAGATATTTTGATGACGATTAGAATTACTCGTCGATGAATAAATTAAATTAACTGCGGTGAATCTTTTACGAAGAATTTAATGCGTTATGGGTGAAATGGTAATTTTAATAAATATCTAGATATTTTGAGATATTTGTTAATTAT